>NC_137001.1:16493871-17086371 GCF_032717465.1 Coenobita brevimanus
CTTTAACTATTGCTAGGCACTCAAATTCTGCTGAGAATTATTCATGGTAGTACATTATCGCACCACAACATTCGTAGGACTCAGACACTTTAGGACGCAAATTACGAATGAACGATCCCCATGCATGCAGGAAACATCTATGATCCTTGTCTCACGTTATCACCATCCGTATAGACTGACGCTACAGGTGTAACGTTACAGGTGTAACACGTTATTCGGTCACAGGGAAATATACTATACAGCAGTGGTTTCTAACCTGTGGGGAGCGCCCCCCTTGGGGGGACCGAATGGGTTGCCTGGGGGGGGGGGTTGCGAAGGCTTGATAAAGAGGGTAATTATTTTTGAAAACTATGAATTGTGATGGAATTCGGTAATTTCTAAATATGGAGAAAAATTTCAGATATGAATAAGAAATCTAGTTATCTGAATAAATAAAAAATTTCAAAGATTAAGAATCAATTATATTTATTGACATTTGCCAACTATGCCAGTAAAATACAGTATTTGAGGAAGTGGGGCGCAGGGAATGTGTCATTCAGTGAAGGGGGGCGAGAATTAGAAAAGGTTGGCAACCACTGCTGTATAGGGAGGGAAATGAAGTGGTGATTATATATAAATATAAACATATATATATATATATATATATATATATATATATATATATATATATATATATATATATATATATATAGATAGATAGATAGATAGATAAATAGATAGATATATATATTATGTATACATGGAATCTCTTTGGTACAGTTGTAAAGTGTATGTTTTCGTACATGGGAGAACGAGGGTTAGCGCCCTGCCAGGATGATAAACTTTGGGAGCGTTTTTCTGGCCACGTACTGCTTTGGTGGATATAAGGGGTGATGTGGTTGAACCAGTGTCGCATACCATGAAGTATGCTTGTACCCAGTCGGCTTGCGCTTGCTGATAATACTTGCTTCACAGACTACACACATATCCAAAGCATCTCCAACACAGAGTTGCCAGATTGGGCGAAATGTAGCGGTTTGGGCTACTTTTTGGGGGGGTGCACTACTAAACATTGAAATCCGCTACTTGCTACTTTTGGGGCTGCTTCAAATTATATTTGGGCTCTTTATTTGATGTTTGGGCTACTTTCCTACTCTAGCATGTATTTTTTTATTTAACATTTTTAAGACCAATCTTGAATGATTTTGAAGAAGTGAATTTACCTTTTCAAAAGGAAGAGCTGGAAAATTTTACTTCATGAATACTCAGACGAGTCCTATATCCTGACAGTGTGAAGCTTGAAGTGGACATGGGTTTCACTTCAGTTTTTCTTCCTTTTGAAAGAGTTAACTTTGGCCATGTATTTTCTGTCCTCTCTGCCAGCAAGAGAAAGGATAATAATTTATAATTTCTAAAGGAGACTTACTGACTGTTAAGTCTACATGCCACAAAGTCCTTATTAGAGCATGTAAGGAATTACTTGCTCGCATGCCAGAAAATGTTCAAACTTTAAAGAAGTAAAGGACCTGTCACCATCTGTTTGTCTAAAATACACACGGCCTCCATTCTCAAATCTGCCACTTGAACTAGCAGATCGGTGTAAGATAAGTGAAACTGGGAGGTAATGGCATCAGATCTTATATACCAGCAACTAGATCATCATTTTGGGCAAAAGCAATCACTGTGAAAAATGCTGGAGAACTAGTAATAAAAGATCTTGCAGACTATGCACTAAAGGCATACAGCATGCCAATACATAATGTCTTCGTTGACCGGGTATTTTCCCGAGTCACATCAGTTAAAACTAAGTTGAGGAACAGAATGGGGTTAGAGCTCTTAACATCAATTTTAAGAATAAAAACAAGGTTTGAACTAAATGGAACCTGCTGCTCATCATTTGAACCGACAGAGTCAATGCTAAACACTGACTCTTCAATCTACAGATATGATGAAGTGGATAAACAAGAGGAAAACCTATTGGACAACATGAATTTGTAAATACAGTGATGTGAAAAAATCTTTTTAGTACAAATAGTACAAAAGGAGTAAATAAATTTATAGAAAGAATACTGTAATTATTTTAGTTCATACAAGAAGGATCCAGAAAATTATTTTACTTATCAGTAAGAAGACACCAAGAGGACAAGAGGAACAACACATTAGTGGTACGTTGAAGTATTAATAAATTTTGTTCCTAAATTGCAGTATTATAAAGCAGCATTGCCCAATATTTTCTGTATTTTTATTGAGCTACTTTTTGTTGCGATCCGCTACTTTTCAGATCTGGTTGTGATACTTTTGGTGGCAAGAATCTGGCAACCGTGCTCCAACAAGCACTTCAACCCAACACACTCACTACCAGACAGCCTAAGCCACTACGTAGAGATACATAGGCTGTATCGTCCCCACTTCGGTCGGAATAGGCCAATCCTGCAGTTGACTCACAAAACGGTGGATGATATATATATATATATATATATATATATATATATATATATATATATATATATATATATATATCGTTTTGAGCCACAAGAAACCTACGTTTATACATTCAGTCCCCTCACCCAAAGTACGTATTTTTCATTTTATTCTTACAACCTCCAAACGATTTTCATAATCGCTGCACCAAACGATGTTACTAATCGCAGGGAAGACTTTAGATGTGCAGATGTACGTGTAACCTTAGCCAAGCATATTGGCAGACTCCTCTGATAAGTTTACTAAAGTAACGTCGTGTATATATATATATATATATATATATATATATATATATATATATATATATAGTAATCACTGTATAATATAAATTTAACCTTGAAATGTGACTGGTGCCCTTAACTAACAGCGTAACAGCATCAAAAAATCATTTTTGTTACTTGTTTTTCGAGCCGTACATATTACACGAGTACGCCCGTCAACTCCGCCACGACTTATGCCACAAAAGAAAATATAACGAAAGTCAAGGGATGCGTCTCATAATTATAAGCAACAACTCTTCCCGTTTTCCACTGATGTATGAGATGAGTGCTCCTATGCATGGTGTTTGAAATCCACCGACAAACCTTGATAAGCAACTGGTTATTGAACGTATTAGCGCCCAGTGTCCTCAATATAGGACGGGACTGGGCTTTTTTAAAATTTAATAAAAAAGGGAACCTCGGGGTACGGACCTATGAGCTTTGCGACTATGAACAAACAGGCGAAGGGCAGTGCGCCTAGCTCCCTTCCAGCAAAATCCCTCGCACAGGAAATCTAGGAGCCAATGGGTTAAAAGTGAACATACTTTATTCTATGCAGTTCTGTACAGAAATGCTTTCAATATTGAAATCGAGGTATACTGAGTAATGCAACATTACTCAAAGCCAGGGATACAAAACTGTAGGTGGTCATCCGGAGCACTGGCTCCTCTACTTTCCTATATTCTCCCTCGTCCAGTTGAATCCTTTATTGCCACATTCATTGACGTGGCCTTGGCCAAGAATGATGTAAACACGTAGGCTACTGTATCAGCATACCATGCTCGTTGTAAATAAAACTGTAAAGTGTTCTAGACATAATGACATATATGTGTGAGGCCTCCTCTATTGTAATCGTATCCAATTCACTATATTCATCAAAATGTTTCATTCCCTGTTCTTTAACCAGCAGTGGCGTCAGGTGTTTCAAAACTGCCATCTTACCTGTTGCTTTCAAACTTAATTCTGTTTTGGATCGAGATGATTTGCAATACTTCAGAATCCAGTTAAACGTGTGACTTTAGCAAGTTCTGACTTTCTGATGTTGATATATGTGAATTATGTATTTTTCATCAGGTACAATATGTACAATTTATCATGATTAAAGTATATAATTATGAACATGGCGGAAACATACAATTACCTAGGTTAGTGTACATACAATTACCTGAAGACGAGTGAAACCTGTGCTCGGACTGTCATAAAAAGACTTTGTAGTTCATGTGGTGGAGTTTTATATATATTAGACTTGTGGACGAGCAGTTATTATACTGGAGTAGCTTGTAGTAGATAATCTTCTTTCCCATTTGTCATGTAGTGACAGGAGAGGTAAAGAATAGTATGGGACTATTTTTATTTGTCTTGGAAATATTAACAAGTCTCTCACACAGAGCGAAGTATAGAGTCCAGTCCCGCTAGCTATCTCTCTGTCTCGCTCTCTCTGTCTCTCTCTCAAGTTACCAAGCCCTTCTCCCTGCGACCTGTCTCTTATAAGGGCTCTCTTCTTCTCCTCCTGCCTGTTCTGTGGCTAACCTCCTTCTGAGCTCTTTCCTAAATTCTGGTGTAGCAGGGGTTGTATCACGTGTGTTCCTTGTGAGTGGAAAGTTCTAGAAGCCTGTGTGTGAGTATGTGTGTATGTGTGTGTATGGTCACTAGGCACTGTCGTGTGCCTAATAAGCATTCCTTGAGTTAAGAGTGTGTAAGCATGTTTAGCATTGCTCGATTCTCGCAGACACAATACCTTCTTATCATTTGACTCCCTGCTTCTATCTGTCTCTCTATCTATCTATCTATTATGATTTGTAATTATAATATGGAGTCCAGATATCTGCTCGGTCACGCGAAAATGGCGTACCATCGACAGTTAATAGTCCTAACATATTAATACATATTATATACACATAATAATGAACTTATAAGCTAATTAAGTGAAATACATAATATTGTAAAAGTAACATAATTGTATGAATATTGTATACATATAATATTTATAGTAAATAGTGATTATTCAGTAATATTACATTTTAAACAAGTTGTATACATATTTGAATAAATGCAATGGTTGTTGTATAACACTTTGTAAGACGTGCTTGTACAACAGACGTACGCATATAATTGTGCAATGGCAATACTGCTAGGTTACATATTACATATTGAGTTATCCCTTTAATAATGTCTAATATTTCACCTAACTTGTATGATGATACTGGTAATACAGAATTGTGCTATAATTGTATGACTTATAATATTGTACTAACATGGTGGTACTACATAATTGTAACATTTTATGAATTGTTACAAAATATTGTGTTAATGCATAATTGTGTTGGCCTTATAGTTGTAGTTACATTTTGTTAATGCAACTGTTAATTGGCAAAGTGTAACATAATGCAATCGTTTGTCGTTACATAATTGTTACATATCGTTTGTAGTTACATAATTGTAGTTAAAGTTACATAAAAGTTACATCTTGTTAATGCAACTGTTACATAAATTGGTACATATTGTTTGTAGTTACATAATTGTAGCAAGTGTAACATAATGCAATCGTTTGTCGTTACATAATTGTTACATATCGTTTGTAGTTACATAAGTGTAATAAGTGTAACATAATGCAATCGTTTGTCGTTACATAATTATAATATGGAATTACATAATTGATACATATCGTTTGTAGTTACATAATTGTAATAATTGCAGTCCTAACATATGCTGCGGTCGATGATATGATGTGTCATGCCACTTGCTTGTGGAGACAACAATTTGCTGTTTTGTTTGTAGTTTATGTGATATTTTGGCATATGTAGTAACACTTACACTTATTTTCATTTGTTTGTTATGTGATCTTACTGTATTCTCTTTTTTCTTTCTTACTTTTCTTTCTTTCTTTCTTTCTTTGTTTTTGTATGTATTGATTTTCTATAGTTTGTTTTTCTTCGCTTGTGTACGCTTTTTCCATGTTGTTCATGGTTGCATAATTACTGGCTAATTTCCTTGGGATACTTTTTTAAAGTTTAGTTTATATTGCACAGAGATTACTGAAAATGATATAATATAGTCCCATATTTTGTTATTTTATATAAAAAATATATATACATATATACAGTATTAACTATATACACTGATTTGTTGTTCACTTGTACCTATCGTGGGTAATATGTGTGTCAGCACTGTGTGGAAATCATTGTCTTCACGATTGTGTTGAAGATGTTCACTCTTGCTAACGTCATTTGTGTTGGCCATTTTTTTTTCTCTAGTTTACCTTGTAACTTAATTTATCTGTTTCCACTAGGTAGCTTTAATTAATAAATGTTTAATACAGTTCTTTTAATCGCTCACTGAGTAATTGTGATGGTATATTTTCTTTATCACTTTGTAGATATAATAATGTATAGCTGTATGTATGAAACACGTATTCTATGTAGGTATAAATGGTAACACTCATTGGTAGTAAATCAATGTTATAATAAATGAATGAATATATAGAGTGTAGAATATTTATTGTTGGTGCAAGTATTTAATGATTGAATTATGAAGATAATTGAAGTAGGTACATGTATTTAAGTTGTAAATATACAGCACGTTTTATGTGTTTGTGCAGAAGTTTTTTGTCTCTCACTGTGTATTGTATAAATGAGGTAACTCACTAATTTGTACCGTGGAGGAAATGGTGTGAGTGGTGTTGCACGTGGTGATAGCGTTGTCCTTCGCGGGTTGATTAACGTGTTGTCGTCTCAGCACATGGTGACGTCGGCTTCCCACACTGGTAGCTGTGGTGAATACTGAGTAGCGATGCTTAAGCTGGGTGAAGAAGGGTGAGTAAGTCGCGTTATAAATGTGGCTCTGGTGTTTTGCTGCGTGTCTTGACCTCTGCGTCAGCGACGGAGGTAGTCGGCAGAGAGTGGTAGGGGTTTGTGTGCTTGTTGCTTTGGTCTTTCCTCTTCTTTACTTGCTTTGTTTTATATTCTTCTTGTTGCTGCTTGAAGTTACGTGAAGATTATAGAGTTGTTTTGTAGACTTGTAGGCTGTAATTTGTAGGAATTCACTGTAGAATTGAAGCTAATCTTGTAGAGTCTCGCCTGCTTTTGTAGAAATTTGCTTTTGATTCGGAGACGATGTCCGTAGATTCGCTGCTACCAAATGTCATAAAAGACTTTGTGGTTCCTTTGTGGTTGAGTTTTATATATATTAGACTTGTGGACGAGCGGTTATTATACTGGAGTAGCTTGTAGTAGATAATCTTCTTTCCCATTTGTCATGTAGTGACAGGAGAGGTAAAGAATAGTATGGGACTATTTTTATTTGTCTTGGAAATATTAACAAGTCTCTCACACAGAGCGAAGTATAGAGTCCAGTCCCGCTAGCTATCTCTCTGTCTCTCTCTCAAGTTACCAAGCCCTTCTCCCTGCGACCTGTCTCTTCTAAGGCCTCTCTCCTTCTCCTGCCTGTTCTGTGGCTAACCTCCTTCTGAGCTCTCTTTCCTAAATTCTGGTGTAGCAGGGGTTGTATCACGTGTGTTCCTTGTGAGTGGAAAGTTCTAGAAGCCTGTGTGTGAGTATGTGTGTATGTGTGTGTATGGTCACTAGGCGCTGTCGTGTGCCTAATAAGCATTCCTTGAGTTAAGAGTATGTAAGCATGTTTAGCATTGCTCGATTCTAGCAGACACAATACCTTCTCATCATTTGACTCCCTGCTTCTATCTGTCTCTCTATCTATCTATTTATCTATCTATCTATTATGATTTGTAATTATAATATGGAGTCCGGATAGGACAACTGATCCGTAATTTTGATTCCTCGCCCATTTCCATGAAGCCTGTGGCCAGTGTTGCAAATCCTGTACTGCACCATCAATGTTGCTAGACTGGTTGAGGAAGTTACTATGGTGTCGCTAAATTCATGATATTTTCAACGTAGCTCTGCATAAATAGCTAAGATTCCCATATGAAAGTCATAACTAGGCTATGCATCATCGATAATGATTTATTTTGTGTATGCATGTCAGTACTGTATATGAGATTAGATTTGCCAGTTTGCTGCCTTACCATATTAACGATTTCTGCCTCATTAAAATGGCATTACAGTAGAAAACTGCAGAGAAAAAAGTAAATTAGTATTAACCTTGGCTGCTGATCCTATTAGTTTGCCGGTGGAGTTCAGAATCATTCTGTATTGTTTTCCCTCCTGTAAACATTATGGACGCCACACCGGCAACCCCTGTGCTATCCCTTGCCAAGTCCAGAAAGTACTGGAGATATTTGCCGTCATGGTGTTGTCATGATGCTAATATACCCCTTGTAAGAATGAAGGCAAAGATTACTTACTCCATTCACCTGAGCGCATACGAAGAATAACTTGACAACAGGAAGAAGAGGAAGAAGATTGATGTTAGGCGAGGGTTGGTGAAGCAAACCAAATTTTTGCTGAAGCTTCAACTTTCTCCAGGAGGATACTCAGCTGTCAGATTAAGAGATCAAGTCCCTATTTCAGCTATATGGGCTAACAGGGTGGGGTAAAGAAGATCTTGGCCAGAGGACTGATCTAGACTCAGGAAACGAACACGGAATCACTCTGCTGTGGGCCGGGTATGCTTCCAGCTACACCACTGCAAGAATAGGGAAAGCCTGGGGAAGAAAATAATACATATAGGGAAAAATAGAACAATATGAGAAGACTAACTTTGGCCCCGGCGTCAGCCCGGGTCAGAGGTAGGCTTGGCATCAGTATTATGCAAGTAATTTCTTTGGGCAAGTCCTTTGGTTTATTTAAACTTTAATGTATGAAAGTAAGGCAATTATGGTTGATACAAATCATTCATCATCATCATAGCTACCACCATCATCACCACCACAGCTACTACCACAATCATCATCACAACTACCATCGCCACCACCACCATCAAAACTACCAACCATTTTCCGTTCAATAAAATCGTCTGTTCGTACCATCAGTGAAGTAAGAAACGTCGGACCGGAGATGTGCAACCTCCTCCCATCTCTCTCTCTCTCCCCCCCCCCCAGAGACATGAAACTCCACGGAAATGCCCCGCCTCATTTTCCGCGTAAGAAGAAGGGGTGAAAAACTTCAACCCTCTAACCCCCCCCCACCCTCAAAGGGAATAGTGTTTAACAAATTTTTGTATGCAACGTTTTTTGCCCCACCCAGAGGCGTGCGCAAAAATTGGTGGAAAACGACTGTGTGGGAGCGGTTGGAGGCTCCCCCCCCTCTCTCTCTCTCTCTCTCTCTCTCTCTCTCTCACACACACACACACACACACACACACACACACACACACACACACACACTGATACCACGACAAAAATATGAAACAGATTCACCAGTTGGTGGGAAACGATCGACAGAACTTTGGGATGTATTCTACGTGGGCTTAAAAACTTCATAATAACTCTTCCTTGACAGTCTGTTCTGCACATTACACTTTAGTATCATCTTGTCTGTTGTTGAAGCAACTGTGTCGATACTAAAGTGATATAAATAATATACGGTACAAGAGAATGTTAAGAAATAACATACAAAACGTATGACAAAGGAAGTGGTGCTATGAAGCCTCCAATGTCACCTAGAATACTGTCTTCAGGTAAAAGTAATTGAACTTTTATTTTTTACCCTGCAATCCCGCCAAGTGTTCCTTGGTATATTCTTGGCACCTTCAGAAGAATGTACTTAATATGGGTTAATGATGACCACATCTAACTCCTTTAGTCCTAAGCTGAATAAAATCGTCTGGAAGTAGGAGGAATCTAATCAAAGTATGACCTCATTTTTCCGATGGACATTTAACCTCTTCACTCCGATGACATATTTTTATTATATTCTTGCACTGTTAGGCGATTATGTTCATAACATTTTCTCTGCAATAAAATATATTAGTTTTATTAAAGAAATATAATGCGTTTATTCTCGCCATTCCTCAAATATTAACAATCTTCTTGCCTGGATTTTAAGTGAAATAGACCAGCAATGATGGACCATGGCTGATGCAAGGGTTGTGTTTTTCAGTTTTTCGGCCCTAAATCCGAACCCTTAGCCCTGCCAAAACTGTCAATTCATTACATGTATCATGATGAGACGATCGGAATGTTCCCTCGGCAGGAAACACCGATATCTTTCTATATACGCTGCCCGTCTGATAAGAAATGATCGAATCTGAAGGCTATTATCCCTGCTCACCCAACACAGGAAGGTGTCTGGCCGTCACATCTACCTCCCAAGGTTGGTGAACCGGAAGTGGTGTATTTCACAACATTTCAATATATTACGTCAGTGATTCAGTTACTCATGCAAATAGGGTCACATTACAAAACGATGGAGAATACCACAAGCAATTTGTATACAGTAAAGTGATGCCCCATTGGTAGCCAGAAGGATCTTTTTTTTTTTTGGCGAGGAAGAAGGAACCAAAGGCTACGAGCCCGCAAAACAGTTCCTTCCAAAAAAAAAATACAAAAGAGAGCCACACTCAAGATCTGTTCATTTCGAGATGGCTGGACACACTGCATTTGACAGACTGGAGATCATAGGAAGTAGGAAATACAGACAGAGGGAGACATTTCCAGAGTTGACCTGTTGCATAAATGAAGGTTGCATTAGAGAGTTGGACAGAAAAAGGATTAGAGTTTATTGCTAGACGGGTGCTATGCACCTGTCGTTAAGGTGAAGGGATGCAAGCAGACAGTTCAGAGGAGCAATGACCATGGAAGTAGCGATATAAAAGAGATAAAGAGGCAACAGTGCAGTAAAGAGACAGAGGTTGATGGGAGCCAGTAAGAGGAGCAGAGTTGATGAGGCGAAATGCCTTTGACTCCACCCAATTAAGCAGAGCTGTATGTGGAGAGCCTCCCCACACATCGGAGTTGTACTCCATACAGGGGCGAATAAATCCCGTGTATAAAGTCAACAACTGTGCAGGGGTAAAGAAGGAACAGAGTCTGCTTAGCATACCTAATCTCTTGGAAGCAGATTTTACCAGATACGTAATATGATCTTCCAAATATAAATCCCCAGTGAATGAGACCCCAAGCATGTTCAAAGCATGATGCTGGATTGAGCTGGATATTGTTAAATTTTAATGGGTACTCCTGTGGAAGATTCTGTCGGGTTGATAGGTTTAAAAACTGAGTCTTAGATGCATTAAAAACAACAAGATTATTTTTACCCAGTCAGAGATACTAGCCAGGTCAGACATTAGGAGTGCCATAGCCTCCTCCCTTGATTATTGAAGTAACTGGTGGGATGGATGTTGCGGAAACCGAATGAAAATGTTAAGGGTGGAATCATCAGCATACGAGTGGATAGGGTTAGATGGACAGCTTAGATCATTGATGAATGAAAGGAAGAGAGTTGGTGATAGGACAGAGCCCTGAGGAACACCACAGTTAATAGATCTAGGAGAAGAACGATGGCCGTCAACAACAGCAGGTATACAACGACCAGAAAGGAAGCTGTAGGTCAAGGCACAGATGGAAGGATAGAAACCGTAAGAGGGCAGTTTGGAAATTAAAGATTTGTGCCAGACTCGATCGAAAGCCTTTGAGATGTCAAGTGCAATGGCAAAGCTTTCGCCAAAGATCCGAATGGAGGATGACCAAGAGTCTGAAAGGTAGGTGAGAAGATCGCCAGTTGAGCGTTCCTGACAGAACCCATACTGACGATCAGAAAGGTTGTGATACAAAAGATGCTTTAAAATTTGTCTGTTAAGAATAGACTCAAAAACTTTTGAGACACATCATGTTAATGCAATTGGACGATAGTTAGAGAGTTGGGATTGGTCGCCCTTCTTTGGGACAGGCTGAATGAGAGCATACTTCTAATAAGAAGGAAAGGTACAAGTAGAAAGACAAAGGCGAAAGTGTTTACATAGGCAGGGTGTAAGCACAGAAGCACAGTTCTTGAGGACAAAAATGTCAAGTGAAAGAAAAAATCGAGAATAAAACAACTTACATTTCTTTTGCAGTTAATAATTTGTCTCTGCTGAATAAAGTTATCTGACCAGGACACAGCATGGTACTTACTATCTATATACATTTTCAATAATACTTTAAATCGTTTACCAGCTTGGAACTGAATGATCTTTATGTTCATCCTTACTTAGTTGTAGCTGCATCTTCTTACATGAAATTATAACCAAATCTCATTTTCGTAAGACAGAGAGAGAGAGAGAGAGAGAGAGAGAGAGAGAATTTTTATCTCTTCGTCCATCGTAAGTCAGTCTCACCTGCGACGATCAGCTTACAAAGAAGTTGAGGGGAGCAGTGAGCGTATACTGTGTGAGTAATACTCGTTTATTACAAGTAATTTCACAATAACAGTAGTCCACCCTCTACAGCCATGCGATTTTAACTTCCCTACTTTGTTGAAATGAATTCTTTGATATACTTTTATTGTGAATTACATCATAATATTACACTCCCAGGGAGAAACTGCAGCTATCATACCTGGACTTATCCCTTGTCTTTTATTCTGAAATCATGCAGTCCCTTACTTACTAACCTTTGATCAAGTACTTCACTAGTAATGTGCAAATCAGAGGGATACCTCCCTTCAGTAATATAAAACAGAGCTCATCCATTCCCTCACTCTTTCTCCTCCTCTCTGTCTCTGTACATACATTCTCCTTCTATGCTCTGCTCACACTCACTGTCCCTCCCTGCCAATACGTAGCCATCTGGGAGAAGCACGGAAGGAAATTACGTACTGACCACGAGATGAAAGTAGGTCAGTGACGTAATCAAAGGAACGTTCCGTTCTGTACGAATATTATTCGTAGCCTCACTGCACCCTGGCTATATATACTGTATATATTACCTCAGTCTCCAGCAGAAGTAAATTATCAGAAATCGTCGATGGTATTCAAGTAAAGAAAAAATGGTTATCAACTTTGAAGTGTTAATTATAGCAGTTTTGTCCATGCCTTTTTTAACCTGCCAGCCACATCATCTGAGCAGATCAGCCAAAGGACTTGGTCAGCTGCACCAGCTATGGGCGATGAATGGTCAAGTGAAGACCTCGCCAACTCAGGCAAGACCTTTCAGATCAACAGGACAACAGGAGAACGCGGCTCAGCCCGTCATAGTTAATGGGACGAGCGTGGCAATGGAGTACGGCCAAAATGACTTCCTGTTCTGTCTGGCTAACATGAACACCACCACCAACAACAACCCCCTCCATCACTATCAGGTACTGTACATACGAGGTTTTAAACCCGTGCCATCCCAGCGACGTGAATTAACGTCTGCACATGATGTGCACTCATGTCCCAGCGATGTGAATAAACGTGGCAACATTGCAAGTTGCATAATTTTCACATTTTTCAAAATTCGCACCTGATTTTTGTTTCGCCTGCCTACGCAAGCCTCACCTATTCACCACCAGGCGGATAATCCCCTAGACCCAGATTAACCCCACCTGACCCTGTGATCATCCACGTACCTGTCAGCAGTCACCCAGGTCAGACATGGCACATCGTGGGCTGTCAGATGAGGAGATACAAGTCGCCCTGGATACCTTTACAGGGGATAGTGATTCCCCACTGGACGACGACACCCTCGATGTCGATTACGTGCAGCCTGAGGAGGTTACCAGCAGCAGTGATGAGGAGGTCCCTTCCCCAAGGAAGGTCAAATATATAACATATAGGAGGGCAGGGGACGGCCAGCCTCACCACGTGCTGCATCTAGGCAGCAACACATACCATCAGATGAGAACGAGGACGAGGAGGAGGACGAGGAAGCAGTACATGGTGGCGTATTTTCCTGGCTGGGGAAGGAAAAGATATCACCACGTGGGACTGGGACAGCGTCACATCGCGACTGTTCCACAGGTATGTTCCTTCTATGTGTTCTGTGGCAGGAAGTAGTGGTGTGGGGATGGTTAGGGCAGCAGAAAGTGAAAGTGTTGGGGCGGGAGAGCACAGACAGATTCGTGAAAGCGAGAGTGGTGTGGGGTAGGCAACAGGTCCACGTGGTGTTCGTGTTAGGCGTGGTATGGGTTAGCAGAAAGTGAAAGCACATGTCTAACATGTAAAGGGGTAATATGTTATATTGGAAGTATTATAAAAGGTGAATAATTAGATTTTGAGTTGAAAAAAATAATGACGGTAACTGAAGTCACGTGGCAGCGCTATTGCTATGCTCATTCTTTTCGTAAAGCATGTACATCTATAAAAGCAATTGTATAACATGTAAAGGGGTAATATGTTATGTTGGAAGTATTATTACAAGGTGAATAATTAGATTTCGAGTGACCTGAACTCACGTGGTTACGCTATTGCTATGTTCATTCTTTTCGTAAAGCACGTACATCTATAAAAGCAATTGTATAACATGTAAAGGGGTAATATGTTATATTGGAAGTATTATAAAAGGTGAATAATTAGATTTCGAGTGACCTACCCAGGTCAGAAGAGACACTAGGTACGAGTGTGTGGAGTGCAACGTTGCTCTCTGCCTGCAACCGTGCTTCCGTGAGTATCATAATAAAAGGCACTATTGAAAGTGTGTGTAGTGTGGTAAGGCCTGTACATACGCGATAAAGTGTCGCTCAGTATCATAATAGTGCCATGTTATCTTATGTGATACTTATCATAGGAGGTTGTATAGTTACTGTAAAGTTAGTATGTAAGTTGAAAAATAGTCTAAGTTGAAAATCACAGAACATACAGTCAGTAGATAAATAAGCGCTAGGCAGAATTCTGTTCACGGTGTAAGAGGAATGCGAAATTCATCAAGGGCTCTAAATTTAGCCACCAATTATGGAATATGCTGTCTCTCAGTGTACCACCATCTCACCTCTCTCTCTCTCTCTCTCTGTAAATAAATATATATATATATATATATATATATATATATATATATATATATATATATATATATATATTAGGATAAGGCTTACTGTAAATCGTGTACTACTGTGAAAGCAAATGTCTAACATGGAAAAGGCCAGAATGTAATGTGAGAAGTACTATAAAGGGTGAGAAAATAAATTCAGAGGTGAAAAAATAATGACATGACATGATTTACCAACGTAAATTAGCGCTACTTCTATGCTAATTCTTTTCATAAAGCATGTACTTCTGTAAAAGCAATTGTCTAACATGTAAATGGGTAATATGTTATGTTATACGTAATCAAAAAGGTGAAAAAATAGAATCTGAGTTGAAAAAAGCATGAAAGACCAAGTTGTCACTTGGTAAATAAGCGCTATTCTTATGCTAATTCTTTTCGTAAAGCAAGTACATCTATAAAACTAATTGTATAACATGTAAGTGGGTTATATATTATGCTGTAAGTAACCTAAAAGGTGAAAAAATAGAATCTGAGTTGAAAAAAGCATGAAATAAAATGATCTCATTTGGTAAATAAGTGCTACTTTTATGCTAATTCTTGTCATAATGCCTCAAAATATGTACAAACAATTATGTAAAGTTGAAAATGGTATGATGTTATTGTGGAAGTAATATGGAACATGAAAAAATACAATAGCTGATGAAATAACGATGTTTGCTACCATCGGTGACATAATCGACCGAATTCGCTAGGGTCGCACAATGGTACATACCTTATTTCTCAGTTTTTTCTGTATAAAACCCAATATACTTCTGGTATACATATTTCCAACATATGAATACATGATAATAAACGTATACTGCATCAGTTCAGAGTACCTGTGCCACCATAGAAAACGTACGGCGAAAAGACTACACATAGAGCATGGCAGTACCTGTCAAACTTACGTGCTCCAGGTAAGCCATTTCTGGACCCAAGGGACACCTTTCTTTGTGATTTTCCTTAGTTTCTGACCAAAAGCAAATGTTTGAGCAAAAAAAGAAAATGGTCCAAAAAAGCCGGGACTGGGGCGGACCAACGCTCAGAAAACGTCGGGATTGGGCGGGTTAACGTGCTTTTTTCTAGATTCATTATGACAACATTAATAACTACTGCATAAGCTGATTTTGATATATATATATATATATATATATATATATATATATATACACACACACACACACACACACACACACACACATATATATATATATATATATATATATATATATATATATATATATATATATATATATATATATATATATACACACACACACACACACACACACACACACACATATATATATATATATATATATATATATATATATATATATATATATATATATATATACAAAACGTTAGAACAGTGCATTGCATTTTTTGTATCCACAGTTTTAATTTATATATTATTATAAAATAGTAGGCCTTACCGCTGGGTCCCACCATGGCAAGAATCTGATCTGGGTGGAGATCTACCACGGTGCAAAGTTTCGTCGTTTTCTGTTTTTAAAAAAATAAGTAAATAAATATATGCCCTCACAGTGAGGAGAAATATACAGACGTTCACACACATAGGCTACAATGTGTTTTATGTGAGATACAAGTAAATGATTTAGAACGTTAGTAAAGAAGACCTGTTACTAGATGCAGATTCACTATGCCAATAGGCATGGCAGAATGCCTGATCACAGCATTGCTCCATCAAGCATTATTGTGTTCGTCTGGCCCACAGAGTGAGTGGCGCGGAACTGATGAGAATGTGGACGGCATGTTCAGGCATCAAAGGAGGTTTACAGTGGGTTCTGGCCATCACATCCCTCACTCGTACCTCGTCTTTACCCTATTCAGTAGTCAACTGGCCGGCATCTACGACTGCGTCCTCCTGCATCAAGGACAAGAGGTGGGCCGAGCATCAGTGACCGTTAGTTGAAGGAGCAATTGCCTAGAAGAGACTGAGTTCCTGTGGACTGCAAGGCCGTCAGGGATGTTCACCGAAAAATCTTGATATTCATGCGCCATGAATGTGGATCTCCTGCCATTCATCGATGATAAGAATTATATTATTGACTATTGCCTGGAAAAATGCATATAATGTTCATCATATCTCCCATTTTAGATAGGTCGTAGAAGAATTTAATAATCTAGTGTCCTTATGTATAGTTTGTACGTTACCTATTTATTTATTTATTTATGTTTTCATTTGTAATCCTCATCATGTTGAAATATACATTTGATGAATTACTGACTCTGATTTCTCCTGTTTCAACCTAAGCTAAAAACTAAAAAAAAAAAAAAAAAAAAAATGTAAATAAAACAGGGACACTATCTTCCACTTAGCATCAACATTATCATCTCTTTCATCCACAGTAATTCATTAGTACTGAAATATTGTGACGAATGGTAACCAAACCAAATGCAGCAACTATCCCAAATCCATCGATTACTAGTTACCACCCGCAATGAGAAGCGAGCGGAGTAGTAGTAATGCTTTCAGCTGTGAGGTTGGCTGGCTGACTTTGTGTGTGGGTAAACAAGATATCTCATGAACGGCTTGAGCTATCTACATGTAACTTTCAGGGCATCAAGATATGACCAAAATCTTGGGCGAGTTAGAAAATGGGTAATCGAGGTCATGGTCAAGGTCACCAAAATGGTTGCCAACCGTCAACTAGTTCACCCTTGGTGACCTTGACCTTGACCCAGAGTGCCGTTTTCGAACTCGTCCTGGATTTTGGCCATATACGCTGAAAGTTTCATTTTGATAGCTCAAGCCGTTCATGAGATATATATCTTGTTTACCCATAGACATACAAAGCCAGCCAACCAACCTCACAACCGAAATGAAAACATTACCACTCTGCTCACTTACCACCCGGGTTGCGAAGCGAGCGGAGTGGTAATGTTTTCAGTTCTGAGGTTGGTTGGCTAGCTATGTTTGTGTGTGTTTTACATCCTGAATTCGTGTCAAATCAGAAGTTCCAGTTACTGCACCTAGATGCCTCTGGCCTTCTTATGTCACTATCATCTTTTTGTGTCTGAACTTTTCCTGTGCACCTAGATAGTATGCTGGTTTCACGATCAAGATGGACTTACTTGCAGTAGGGAAATAGCCTATTTCAGGGTCATAAGATGTTAGAAGATCTCACCATTTCCTCACATCTTCCTTCTTGCCAACACCTGTGAGATCATTTGCATAAGCTACTTGTTTTACCACTACTGCAGCTAGTAGTAGTTGTAGTAGTAGTAGCAATAATAGTAGTAGTAGTAGTAGTAGTAGTATTTGTTGCTGTTGTTATTTTTCTTATTTTTGTTGCTGCTGCAGCAGGCTCATCTTGATGTGAACCTAGTTGACAACAGGAAACCTCGAGGATGGAAAGATGGCCAAATGTACAATACAGTAGGTAAGGCCCCAGTCAGGGGAAGGCTTTGAATGCCTTATTTGCTGTATGTGAATCAGTGAGGAAGTGGATCATGGACACTGTGGAACTAAACGAACTTGTAAAAGATCTCACTGGATAAAAATGAAGTATGCAGACTCACTTAACGAGAGTTGCACTCCAGCCCCACCCACCCCCCTTTTATATTTTCACATTGGTAGTTGTCGGTAGTGGGGGTTCCTTTCCTTTTCTTTATTTTTTACAAATATTCTTTTTTTCCAGATAGCACAGATAGCTCAGACATGAGACAGTTGCAGTTTACCCTGTGTATGGTGAACCCACCTACAGATGGCTATAATCCAGTTATTAAATGATTTGTCTCATTAACGGTACTTGTCAGTTCATTAATCGAGCTAAATTAACTTAATCACTTTTCAGAATAGAGAACGAACTGTATGGGTGAATAATTACAAGTATATTTGGGCAGTTGTAACACAACTTGCTTACAACGTGCACAAGGTAGTCAGATTCTCATTCATCAACATTTCATGAAAGAAAGAAATTGGCTACGAAAGGAAATAATGGAACTATTGACCACGCGACATTTGATACATACTTATTATTATCACTGGACTGCACCACTAGGCCTACTTTCCTGGCATTAATTTCCACCACGTTACACTTACAAGCAGTGGGGAAGACAGTTACAGTCAGCCTGGAATCACCCTTGGAGATACCAGACTGTTTCAATTAATCAATAAGAGGATCTGTCCCAATATTAGGCAGCAGCTGGGGCAGAAGGCAGGTGTCTATACTCAGTTTTTTTTTTTTTTATCGAGGCGAAGATGCACTTGACAGATTGGTAATTATTAGCTGAATGCAACACTACTTCATAATCTACCATTATTAACTGACAACAAATATGTGAGGCAGAATTTTGGGTTAGTAAATATTTTTTGGACAAGTTGCATTCAGCCAATCAACACCAACCTGTCAAGTGCATCTTCGCCTCAATTTAAAAAAAACGGAGTATAGTTACAATCACGTGACTTGGTGCTGGGTTCAGTACACTGGAGGTTCGTATGCTCATGGGCTGAGATGAACGAGGCGGAGGTTCAGGACAAGACACTGAACACACCTCCCTTTGTGAAGGATAGGCGAAATCTAACTTTCTCTTGAAGGGAAATGAAAGGGGAAGCAAAGTGAACCTATGGACAACACTACACCCTTCTGTTGAGATCAATTACATTACCTTTCATTAATCAATAATATTTTAAAAGTGTGTTGGTTGATCGTCAGGAGTGACGTAGATATGGTGTGTACACAGCGTAAGAGTGGCGCCAAGGACGTTCCCATTAGGCTAACCCTTCATAAGGACATTTTACCAATAGACTCATGTATCTGTGAAACAAAAACCTTGTTGTAGGGGAGGTATACGAAGAAGGGAGAAGGAGAGTAAGAATAAAAAGGGGGACTAAGAGAAAAAGGGAAGTGTACGCTCATGGGCTATCGAGTCGACTATGCATTGCTGATTATTTGACAGATTTTAACTAACCCTTGACGTTCCAATCTCGCTGTGTGGGGTGTGTGCGTGTTGTGAAAGCTTTAATCTGAAAAAAGGACAGTCACTTCATTTATTTCTGCTGTGCCATCATGTCTTTTTTCAAGAAACAAGGAGAAATAGTGATTAAACATAGTAAATATTCAGATCATCCCTGGCAGGTGAGGTGCAGTAGGGTAGATTTTCGAAACTGTGCCCTGCTTTTCCTTCTGCCGTGAAGCTGGAATATTCTTTTAGTTCATTACATGTATCACAGGTAAACTACCGGGATGTGCCTCAGCCCAGTGTTGTAATGCACTGTTACAACTAACCTATGTCTTTTCATGCACGAGCCAAGACTGTGAAAATACAATCAGCTGATCGTCCCGTCTGATTAGAATGATAAGAATTGGAATGTGATTATCTGCACGCACACCCCGCGAGTAAGGCCCAAAGTGACATCAATGGACCAGTTTGTGAACGGGAAGTGCTGTACTGCATAACATTGCAATAATAATTCACGTTCTTGACTAATCATACACAGGATGTCGGACACACACACACACACACACACACACAGGGATAAAGGTAAAAAGCAAAATGATGATTTCTACCAAGAACTGGTTGAAGTAGAGACCCACAATAGACAGGTTGAACGTGTAAACAAACTAGAAATGGCTTTTCAAAAATGAAATTGATGAAATAAAGAAGCAGATGCACTTGCAAAAGGAAGAAATAGAAAAACTAGGAAGGGAGGCCAATAAGAAAGACACAACCATCAGTGAACTAACCGTGGAATTGAGTACACTTAGGAAGAAAATTAGTGAAATGGCAAGTACAGTAGTCAATCACGAGAGTGTTATGGAAGAGTTCAAAAATGACACAGAGACAATTAGGCAAGTTATCAGTCTTATTGACCAGAGCAGTGATATTGAGGAGAAGATAATACAAGTAAATGAAGCTGTGCAAAGCTACAAAAATGATGTAAAAACCACATATGCAGAAATGGTGAAAGTAAAGAAAGACTTAGAAACAAGGGTGGAGGAAAAAAGCATTAAAAAGGAGGTGAAAAGAATAATCCAAAACAATCCAAAGTTAGTCAGAGATTCAGTAGAGATAAACAAATCAATAGTAATCACTGGTATACAAGAGGATGAAGTTAAAAACAAGATCACAAGAGAAAAAAAGGAGATGGCAAATGTAATGAGCTTACTGAAAGAAGTATCAGAGGAAATCTGTAGTAAAGACATAGAGGAACACAAAAGGTTAGGGAAATATGAGAAAAGCAAGACAAGACATCTAAAAGTGACTTTCCAGAGTGTAAACACTGTGGAAGTGATACTAAAAAATGCAAAGAATCTTAAGGAAAAAGAGGAGTTCAAAAATGTATGGATAAAAAGATGCCTAACACAAGAGGAACTGGAATTACTGAAAGAGAAAAGGGAGGAAGCAAAAACAAAAAATGAGGGAAGATCAGAAGAGGAGAAGAAGAAATTTTTTTACAAAGTAATAGGATTGCAGGTACGAAAGTGGTACACAAACAGGATGGAAGAAAAAGGAGGAAGGTAGTAGAACCATGTCATGACAAGTATATAAACAAGATGATGAAGTTGATGTACTCAAATGTGGATGGAATGGTATCTAAATTACTAGAGATGAATGATTATGTCAGAGAAAATGAACCACAAATATTATGCCTAACTGAAACAAAATTAATACCAAGGATATCAAATGACATACTAAACTTAGAGGAATTCAATATATGGAGAAGAGACAGATATTTAAAAAAAAAAAAAAGGAGGAATTATAATATTAACTAAGAAAAATCTAAAAGTCAAAGAAATAAAACTAGATATACCATCACAAGTAGAACTGATTGCAGTAGAGATCGACACATCTGAAGGGAAAGTAATTGTAGCCAATTTGTACATGCCACCCAGATCAAACACATGGGAAAGAGATGAATATGAGGACCTGGCAGAGAGTACAATTCAGAGGATAAGATCATTGCTACATAAAATGGAAGAGAAATCGGAAAGAATTATACTAACTGGGGACTTCAATACAAATATAAATTGGAATACTCTAGATATAAATAGCCAAGAAAGCTGTTGGGACCAAAAGCTCCTGGATCTCGTACAAGAGTTTTTCTTAACGCAACATGTGAGGGAAACCACCAGAAAAAGAGGACTTGATGTACCTTCAGTGCTAGATCTAATATTTACAAGGCAAGAAAATGATATTGACAGTTTAATATATCACCCTCCACTCGGCAAAAGCGATCATACAGTACTAAATTATAACTTCAGGATAGCATATGACATAGTAAACAGCAATGATAGTTACAAAAAGAGCCTAAACTATAAAAAGAGAAATTATCAAGACCTAAAGAAGTATTTCTTAGAAGTTGATTGGGAAAATGAGCTTAGAGGACAAGATTTAAATGCTGTATATAAAAAATTTTGTGAATATTATGAAATAGGAGTCCAGAAGTACATCCCACAGCACAAAGAAGCAGATAAGAAAATACAGAAATGGTTCAATACAGAATGTAAAAAATCAAAAGAAAGAAGAGATTTGTTGTGGAATAGATACAGAAGACACAATAGTGAAAGGGCGTACAATAATTACAAACAGGCAAGAAACGACTATACAAGAATAAGGAGGGAAGCCCGAAAACAGTTTGAGGAGGATATAATAAATAAAAGTAGTGATCAACCAAAGCTGTTTTACAGCTATATCAGAAACAAAACTAAAGTAAAAGATATAATACAATTCATTACGGACGAGGGAATCACTTATACACAAGAGAAAGATATTTGTGAAGCACTAAATAAGAATTTCCAATTAGTTTTTACAGAAGAAAAAAATTTTGAGAGGGACTATGTGGAACACGCATGTCCACACATACTACCAGATATACAAATAGCAGAAAGAGTAATACAGGAGGAGTTAAGTAGATTAGACAGAGGAAAAGCAAGTGGTCCTGATGAAATTTCATGTTGGGTATTACGAGAATGTGCAAAGGAGTTATGTAAACCATTATTTTTAATTTTCAAGAAATCCTTGAGTCAAGGTAAACTACCTGATATTTGGAAAAAAGCAAATATTGTCCCCTTATTCAAGAAAGGAAATAGACAAAATCCACTCAACTACCGACCAGTATCACTGACCAGTGTTGTAAGCAAGATATTAGAAAAAATTATAAGAAAAGCTTGGGTAAATCATCTAGAAGAACACAATATGATAACAGAAAGACAGTTTGGTTTCAGAAAAGGAAAATCATGTGTTACCAATCTGTTGAGCTACTATGACAGAGTAACAAACACAATACAGGAAAGGGAAGGATGGGTGGACAGTATCTATTTAGATTTCAAGAAAGCTTTTGACACAGTACCACACCAAAGACTTTTATGGAAACTGTACCATCAAGGAGGAATTCGAGGCAAACTGTTTTGTTGGATGCAAGACTTTCTCATAAAAAGAGAAATGAGGACAGTACTAAGAGGAAACTACTCATCATGGAAAGAAGTGACTAGTGAGTACCACAGGGTTCAGTGCTGGCACCAATCATGTTTTTAGTGTATATAAATGATATAAACAGTAACACTGGAAATGAGAGCTATCTAAATATGTTTGCAGATGATGCAAAAATACAAAGGAGAATTACTAACACAGCCTCTTGTAAAGAGCTACAAGAAGAATTAAATAAACTTCATGAATGGAGTAGTACATGGCAAATGAAATTCAATGTGGACAAGTGTCATGTAATCAAGTTTGGTAAAAGTGGAAAAAGACCTGATTGGGATTATAAGTTTGGAAATAAAACCCTATACACATCAGAAAGAGAGAAAGACCTAAGTGTGATAATCAATAGCAGACTATCTCCGGCTGACCACATCAGCGAGAAGGTACGGAACATGTATACACTGCTTGCAAATATGAGAATAGCATTCACATACATAAATGAAGACATGCTAAGAAGGATAATAACATCATTCATTAGACCAACCCTGGAATATGCATCAGTAGTCTGGAGTCCTCATTTCAAAAAGCACAAAGACAAGATTGAAAAAGTTCAAAGGGCCGCTACATGATGGATACCAAGCTTAAGGGACCTAAGCTACGAAGAAAGACTAAATAAACTGAATCTACCTACACTACAGGAGAGAAGGAAAAGAGGTGACATGATAATGCTATATAAATGCATATCAGGAAAGGAGAAAATAGACATAAATGATTACTTAACATATGGAGAAGCATCAGCAAGAGGACACTGCAAAAGACTGCATAAGAAGAGAGGTGATAAAGACGTAAGGAAATTCAGTTTCCCAAACAGAGCAATTGATCAATGGAATGCACTACCGAATGAAATAGTGTGTGCCAAAACAATTCACTAATTTAAGGATATGTATGATAAATATGGTTTAAGACACGGGACAGTACGAGCTTGACTCATTCCTGTAAAGATACAATTAGGTAAGAACAATTAGGTAAGAACACACACACACAGAAAAGAGAACTGAGTAGGAAAAGAATGTGCTCAATCAGCTGATTGTTTGTTTAGACTACAGCTGCCCCAGGGAATGTATGTACTCTGTGCTTTCAGTATTGCAAAATGGCCACATACGTTAGTAAAGCAATTTTGGAGAAGAAAAGGGATAAAGGTAGAAAGCAGGATGATGATTTCTACCAAGAACTGGTTGAAATGAAGACTCACAATAAACTGGTATAGCGTGTACACAGACTGGAAATGGCTTTCCAGAATGAGATCGACGAAATAAAGAAGCAAATGCACTTGCAAAAGGAAGAAATAGAAAAAACTAGGAAGGGAGATCAACAAGAAAGACACAACCATATGTGAACTAACAGTGGAAATGAGTACACTTAGGAGGAAAATGAGTGAAATAACAAGTACAGTAGTCAACCACGAGAGTATTATGGAAGAATTCAAAAATGATACAGACAATTAGGCAAGTAAGCAGTCTGATAAACCAAAGCAGTGCTACTGAGAAGATAACACAGGTGAATGAAGCTGTGCAAAGCTACAAAAATGATGTGGAAACCACGTATGCTAAAATGGTGAAAGTAAAGAAAGACTTAGAAACAAGGGTGGAAGAAAAAAGCATTAAAAAGCAAGTGAAAAGAATAATCCAAAACAATCCAAAGTTAGTCAGAGATTCAGTAGATATCAACAAATCTATAGTAATCACTGGTATAGAAAAGGAAGAAGTAAAACAGCAAGATCTCAAGAGACAAAAAGGAGATGGCAAATGTAATGAGGTTATTGAAAGAAATATCAGAGGAAATCTGTAGTAAAGATATAGAGGAACACAAAAGGTTAGGGAAATACGAGAAAAGCAAGGCAAGGCCCCTAAAGGTAACCTTCCAGAATGTAAACACCGTGGAGGAGATACTAAAAAATGCAAAGAATCTTGTGGAAAAAGAGGAGTTCAAAAATGTATGGATAAAAAGATGCCTAACACAAGAGTAACTGGAATTACTGAAAGAGAAGAGGGAGGAAGCAAAACAAAACATGAGGGAAGATCAGAAAAGGAGAGGAACACATTTTTTCACAAAGTAATAGGATTGCAGGTACGAAAGTGGTACATAACCAGGAGGGAATAAAAAGGAGGAAGGTAGTAGAACCAAGTCATGACAAGTATATAAACAAGATGATTAAGTTGATGTACTCAAATGTGGATGGAATGGTATCTAAATTATTAGAGATGAATGATAATGTCAGAGAAAATGAACCACATATAATATGCCTAAATGAAACAAAATTAACACCAAGGATATCGAATGAAATCCTATACTTTGAGGAATATAATATATGGAGAAGAGATAGGAACATAAAAAAAGGATGAGGAATTATAATATTAACTAAGAAAGATCTAAAAGTCAAAGAAATAGAATTAGATATACCCTCAGAAGTAGAACTGATTGCGGTTGAGATAAATACATCTGAAGAGAAAGTAATTGTAGCCAATTTGTACATGCCACCCAGATCAAACACATGGGAAAGAGACGAATATGAGGCCCTGGCGAAGAGTACAATTCAGAGTTTAAGAGCATTACTACATAAAATGGAAGAGAAATCGAAAAAAATTATACTAACTGGAGACTATAATACAAATATAAATTGTAATAGTCTACATATAATAAACCAAGAAAGCTGTTGGGACCAAAAGCTCCTGGATCTTGTGGAAGAGTTTTTCCTAATGCAACATGTAAGGGAAAGCACCAGAAAAAGAGGACTTGATGTGCCCTCAGTGCTAGATTTCATATTTACTAGGCAAGAAAACGATATTGACAATTTAATATGTCACCCTCCATTCGGCAAAAGCGACCATGCAGTACTAAATTGCAATTTCAGGATTGCATATAACATAGATAACAGCAATGAAAGTTACAAAAAGAGCCTAAACTATAAAAAGGGAAAGTATCATGACCTAAAGAAATACTTTTTAGAAATTGCTTGAGAAAAGGAGCATAGAGGACAAGATTTAAATGCTATATATGAAAAATTCTGTGAACTTTACGAAATAGGAGTCCAGAAGTACATCCCACAGCACAAAGAAGTAGAAAAGAAAATAAAGAAATGGTTCAATACAGAATGTAAAAAATCAAATGAAAAAAGAGATTTGTTGTGGAAAAGATACAGAATATACAATAGTGAAAGGGCATATAATAATTACAAACAGGCAAGAAACGATTATACAAGAATAAGGAGGGAAGCCCAAAAACAGTTTGAGGACGATATCATACATAAAAGTAGTGATCAACCGAAGCTATTTTACAGGTACATCAGAAGCAAAACCAAAGTAAAAGATAAAATACAATCCATTACGGACGATGGAATCACCAGTACACAAGAGAAGGATATTTGTGAAGCACTAACAAGAATTTCCAATCAGTTTTTACAGAGGAAAAAAATTTTGAGAGGGATTATGTGGAACATGCATGCCCACACATACTACCAGATATACAAACATCAGAAAAAGAAATACAGGAGGAGCTAAGTAAATTAGACAAAAGAAAAGCAAATGGTCCTGATGAAATTTCGTGCTGGGTGCTACGTGAATGTGCAAAGGAGTTAAGTAAACCATTATTTTTAATTTTCAAGAAATCCTTGAGTCAAGGTAAACTACCTGAAATTTGGAAGAAAACAAACATTGTCCCCTTATTCAAGAAAGGGAATAGACAAAATCCACTTAACTACCGACCAGTATCACTAACCAGTGTTGTAAGCAAGGTACTAGAAAAGCTTATAAGAAAAGCTTGGGTAAATCACCTAGAAGAACACAGTATGATAACAGAAAGACAGTTTCGTTTTAGAAAAGGAAAATCATGTGTTACTAATCTGTTGAGCTACTATGACAGAGTAACAGACACAATACATTAGAGAGAAGGATGGGTGGACAGTATCTATTTAGATTTCAAAAAAGCATTTGACACAGTACCATACCAAAGACTTTTATGGAAACTGTACAATCAAGGAGGAATTCCAGGCAAACTTTATTGTTGGATGCAAGATTTTCTCATGAGAAGAAAAATGAGAACAGTACTAAGGGGAAATTACTCATCATGGAAAGAAGTGACTAGTGGAGTACCACAGGGCTCAGTGCTGGCACCAATCATGTTTTTAGTGTATATAAATGATATAGACAGTGACACTGGAAATGAAAGCTATATAATGTTTGCAGATGATGCAAAAATACAAAGGGGAATTACTAACACAGACTCTTGTAAAGAGCTACAAGAAGAATTAAATAAACTTCATGAATGGAGTAATACATGGTAAATGGAATTCAGTGTGGACAAGTGTCATGTAATCAAGTTTGGTAAAAGTGGAAAGAGACTTGATTGGGATTATACGTTGGGAAATAAAACCCTACACACATCAGAAAGAGAGAAAGACCTAGGTGTGATTGTCAATAACAGACTATCTCCGGCTGACTACATCAGTGAGAAGGTATGGAACATATATACACTGCTTGCCAATATGAGAATAGCGTTTACATACATAAATGAAGACATGCTAAGAAAGATAATAACATCATTCACCAGATCAACCCTGGAGTATGCATCAGTGGTCTGGAGTCCTCATCTCAAAAAACACATAGACAAGATTGAAAAAGTACAAAGGGCTGCTACAAGATGGGTACCAAGCTTAAGGGATCTAAGCTACGAAGAAAGACTAAATAAACTGAATCTACCAACACTCAAGGAGAGAAGGAAGAGAGTTGACATGATTATGCTATATAAATCATATCAGGGAAGGAGAAAATAAACATAAATGATTACTTAACGTATGGGGAAGCATCAGCAAGAGGACACTGCAAAAAACTGCATAGAAAGAGAGGTGATAAAGACGTGAGGAAATTTAGTTTCCCAAATAGAGCAATTGATCATTGGAATGCACTACCGAATGAAATAGTGTGTGCCAAAACAATTCACAAATTTAAGGATATGTACGATAAATATGGTTTTGGACACGGGACAGTACGAGCTTGACTCATTCCTGTAAAGATACAATTAGGTAAGAACAATTAGGTAAGAACACACACACACACACACACACACACACACATCATTCATCAGACCAACCCTGGAGTATGCATCAGTAGTCTGGAGTCCTCATCTCAAAAAACACATAGACAAGATTGAAAAAGTTCAAAGGGCAGCTGCAAGATGGATACCAAGCTTAACCCGCCCCGTCCCGGAGGCGTGAATTCACGTCCTCTCATGATGTGCACTCATATCCTGGAGACGTAAATTAACGCGGCAACATTGCAGGGTCCCTAATTTGCACAATTTTCAATTTTCGCGAGTGATTTCGCGAGTGATTTTTGGCACACATACACGGGACACCTTTCTCTATTCCTCTACAAGATGCCAAGCAGGGACAATGCCTTTCACTGCATAACCTCTCCCCCCCCCCTGCACGCCATTGTCTTGGCAATTCACCTGTTACCAGTGACCTGGCCAATAAAGACATTCAGAGCCAGAGTGATTCCCCAATCGATGACAATGTGGAGGACAAAGTTTACATAGCATTAGAGGAAGAAACAGTCAGAAATAATGATCAAGAAATGTGGGAAAAAAAGGTCATGAATGGTGATGAGTTATTGAGTGAAACAATGCTTATAATGCCTATAGTACTGTTTGAAAACCAATATATTCTTGTACTACATATAAATTCGTACCAAGTAAATAAATAAATACTGTTTATGAGTGGATAAAATAGTTACCCTCCCATAGAACTCGTTTTCTTTGGTGCCAGCCTGTTAGAAAACCCGGTCAGGTAAGGAGGTACTCGTACCTGAGTCGAGTATTTTAAACCTCAGGTGAGCGATTTCTCTATGAATTTTCGATGTTTCTAACCAAAAGTGAATGTTTGAGCCTAAAAAAAAAAGGTCCAAAAATGTCGGGACTGGGGCATACTCACTGCCCAGAAAACGTTGGGATGGGGCGGGTTAAGGGATCTAAGCTACGAAGAAAGACTAAATAAACTGAATCTACCAACACTACAGGAGAGAAGGAAAAGAGGTGACATGATAATGCTATATAAATGCATATCAGGGAAGGAGAAATAGACATAAATGATTACTTAACATATGGGGAAGCATCAGCAAGAGGACACTGCAAAAAACTGCATAAGAAGAGAGGTGATAAAGACTTGAGGAAATTCAGTTTCCCAAAAAGAGCAATTGATCAGTGGAATGCACTACCAAATGAAATGGTGTGTGCCAAAACAATTCACAAATTTAAGGATTACGATAAATATGGTTTAAGACACGGGACAGTACGAGCTTGACTCATTCCTGTAAAGATACAATTAGGTAAGACCATATATATATATATATATATATATATATATTGTTACATAGCTTACATAGCCTATGATTTCATCATCCTTTGTATAATTCTAACGTACAGCATGCTGCATGTTTGATCACGATTCGCCTCGTGGCTTCCATAGGGACCAGGCTTGCTTGCGTATTCTACCTCACTCCCCCCTTCTCCCCCTTATAGTAGAGTAAGTCGTTCTTTCTGTTGTTCAGAGCAGGATTTTCAACTCTTTGTCCCCTATGGCTTCATTTGCGCGTCCTTCTTACAAGTTGTATCAAGCTCTGCCGGCTCCTATATAATGAGCTCAGTCTCTGCATTAATTGCCACTAAAATCTACTCCTCATTTTGTTCACATCTCTGTCCTCCCCTGTATAGTGTATTATTACTGTGAGTGCTCAGGAAGTCTCCAGCCATCTAGGTGCTGTATAATTTGAGTATAGGTGTTATTATCATTTTTCTTGTACTGTATAGCCTGAGGCATTAATTTGCAGGCCTGGTAAAGTTTTTGTGATTCATGTAAAGTTTTTAATATCAGCCAGTGTGAGTAGTGTTTTGTATCTGTGATAATATTATATCTGACTTTAACTGAGCATTATCCGGCTTTCTCATTTTATCAAGGCTGACTTAGATAAATTTGTTCTTGCTAAATTCGTGTTAATAGAGGCTATTGCAGTTAAACATATATGTAACCTGTTTTGCCATTACATTATCCTTATGAGTCCTGAATGTTTAGTTGTTAGTTTGAGCATTAAACTTTAACTTGTAATTTTACCTAACTCTTTTGTTTTGAACCTGGAACGTTGCAGGACAGTAGTGATTTTAGTATTCTCACTTGAAGTGTTCATTATCTCTCTCTGTTCCCATAACATAAATTTGGCGACCTCTTATCAGGATATTCAGGATATTATCATAAGGATATTGCTTGATATTTTGTGACTGTGATTTATTCATGATGTCTACTACTACTACTCTTCATTAAGCCAAAGACTTTTTGTCAAATGTGAAAACAGTGTGTGATGTAGAAAACAGAACAAAGAATGAACTTAAGCTTGTTGCTCAACAATTGTGAATTGCTGTTCGCTCTCATCAGTCTAAAGATCAAATTGTTGACATGATTAATAAAAGCTTGTTTAATGTAACTCCTCCAGATGAGGAAACGCAGATTGAAATAGCTAAGTTACAGCTAGCCCTGCAGGAGGCTCGTGCTAAGGAGGCTGAGTCTCAGGCTCGTATTCAGGAGGCACAGGCACAAATTGAAATTGCTAGGATTCATGCAGACTATGAGTATTGCATGATGTGGCTAAAAATGTTAAACTTGTCCCTCCTTTTAATGAATCTGATTTAACAAAGTATTTTCAGTTGTTTGAGAGGGTAGCTACAGGTTTTAATTGGCCCAAAAACTATTGGCCCAAAAACTACTGGTGACTTAGAGGAAAATGTTCTCACCGCTAAAGTTCAAGTAACTTATGCATCTTTGCCTCAGGATCAATCTGATAATTATGATGTAGTTAAGAGTTTGATTCTTAAGGCCTATGAGCTTGTTCCTGAAGCCGATAGAGTAAAATTTAGGACAACTTATAAGCAAGATAAGAAATCCCATGTTCAGTATGCAAAAATCAAAGAAGATCTGTTAGAGCAGTGGTTAAATTCAAAGAATGTGGATTCTGAGTTTGATAAATTTAAGCAGATGATTTTGCTGGAGGACTTCAAAAGGTGTATTAATAAAGATGTAAGCCTATATCTTGATGAGAAAAGAATAGATAATTTGTCTGATGCTGCAGTTTTAGCTGATGAATATGTTCTCACTCACAAGAGATATTCTAAAGAAAAAAGGAAAGCTGAGAGTAAGTTGCCTCTACTCAGAGTACAGGTAACAGGAAAGAGAATAAAGATGATGTTTCTCAGGAAGTAAATACCAGCTCCACCTCTAGATTTCAGAAAAGTAAATGTACTTATTGTAGTAAGCTTGGTCATACTACGGAGAAATGCTTCAGGAGACAGCGTGATGTGAACAAAAAGGAGTCTTTAAATATTCAGTCAATTGGTCTAGTGTCCACCCTTGAGAGTTCCCATAATTCTTTAACCGAGTTAACTGAACCTGCTTTGAGGGGTAAATTAAATTCTCATGATGAAGCGCCTCTTTTGAGCAGTAACGTGGGTGACACTCTCAAGAGTTCATGTGCTAATTTCCTGTCTGATGGTTTTGTCAGTCCTCTGGACAGTAATGACAGGAAATCAGTTAAAATATATCGTGATACAGGTGCTTGCCAATCCCTTATGCTGACCAGTGTTCTAGGCTCTAATGTCAATTCCTCTGGTGAAACTGTAATCTTACAAGGTGTAGGGAATAATTACTTCTCTGTCCCTCTGTGCAGAGTGAATTTAGAGTCTGATTTTGTTAATGGTTCCATTACGGTTGGGTTGATTGTGACACTTCCAATGTCAGGTGTAACTTTCTTACTTGGAAATGATATTGGTGGAAGTCATGTGTGTCCAGCTCCTCAGTTGTCTAGTGAACCAGTGACTGCGACCCAGGATTGTGGTGTCCCTGATGTGTTCTCTGCATGTGCTGTCACTAGGACTAAGTCTAAAGTTACTGGTGACTTAGAGGAAAATGATGATGATGATGTTATCCTAGCTCTTTTCTTGCTAATTTGGACCACTCACCAGATGAGGCAGTACCCCGTAGTGTTGATAATTTGTCTCGTCAAGAGTTGGTTGAGTTGCAGGTTGCTGACCCTGAGTTGAAAGGTCTAGCTAACTCTGCTTGTAGTGAGGAAGAGTCAGCTGGTGCTTCTACTTGTTATTATATAAAGTCAGGAGTACTTATGAGAAAGTGGAGACCCCCAACAGCATCAGCCGACTGTGAATGGGAGGTTGTACATCAAGTTGTCATCCCTTGTGTTTGTAGGCAGGATATCATTAGAGTGGCTCATGATTCCAGTTTGGTAGGACACCTTGGAGTGAGAAAGACTGTGGCACGCATTTTGAAACACTTCTACTGGCCAGGTATCTTCAGAGATGTTTCCTGGTATTGTAAGTCTTGTCACACCTGTCAAGTTGTGGGGAAGTGTAATCAGACCGAAAAGGTTGCACCTCTAGTTCCCATTCCTCCTTTTGAGGCGCCATTCACCCGTGTGTTGGTGGATATTGTGGGCCCTCTTCCTAAGACTTCTTCAGGATTTTCTTATGTGTTGACCCTGATTGATATGGCTACTCGTTATCCTGAAGCCATTCCACTTAGAAATATCTTAGCAAAGAACGTGGTTAAGGAAATGCTGGGGTTCTTCACCAAGTTTGGTCTGCCGAAGGAGGTACAGTCAGACCGGGGAAGTAATTTCATGTCAAATGTTTTCAAGCATTCTCTGAAAGAGTTGGGCATCACCCAGATCACGTCTTCGGCTTACCATCCCCAGACCCAAGGAGCGTTGGAGAGATATCATCAAACACTCAAATCAATGCTCAGGAAATACTGTTTGGAACATCAGAAAGACTGGGATAAAGGTCTTCCATTCGTTGTATTTGCTGCAAGAGATTCTCCAAATGAATCACTGGGCTTCTCACCCTTTGAACTACTGTTTGGCCATGAAGTAAGAGGACCCCTTAAGCTACTCAAGGAATGCTGGCTGTCGGAGGAAGATGACATCAACCTGCTGGAGTATGTGATGAAGTTCAAAGAACGGCTGTCCACTGCTTTACAGCTGGTGAGAGAGAATTTAAGAGCTGCTCAGGAGAAGATGAAGGCTTGGTATGATAAGAAGTCCAGGTTACGCCACTTTCAGCCAGGAGATCAGGTTTTGATTCTGCTACCAGTGCATGGGCAACCTCTTCAAGCCAAGTTTAGTGGTCCTTATTTCGTGGAGAAGAAACTCAGTGATGTCAACTATGTCATCGCCACACCAGATCGTAGAAAGAACAAGCAACTTTGTCACATCAACATGCTAATGTTATATCACAGGCGGGACGAAAATAACCTAGTCTGCACTGTAGCTGTTCCAGCATAGTCTGCAAGTGAAGTTCTCCCATGCAGTATGAGCCTGAGTGATAGTTTGGGGAAGAATCCTGATATCATGAATGATCTCCAGACTGAGCTTTCTCATCTAGCTCCCGAGGAAAGGCAGGAGTTTTTGGTATTACTGCAAGAGTACCCGCAAGTGTTCCGTGACACTCCAGGAAGAACCACTGTGTTGATGCATGATGTCGATGTTGGAGACGCAAAGCCAAATAAACTGCGTCCTTACCGTGTGAACCCAGTGAAAGTTCCTCTCATCCAGAAGGAACTTGGCTACCTGTTGGACCACAAGATGATCGAGCCCTGTCAGAGCGAGTGGAGTTCTCCTGTCACCCTAGTCCCTAAGCCAGGTGGGTCACAGCGGCTTTGCATTGACTACAGACGTGTTAATCAGATAACCAAAACAGACACTTACCCTCTCCCTCGCGTGGAAGATTCCATAGACAAAATCGGAAAGGCTAGGTACATAAGTAAGTTTGATTTGTTAAAGGGATACTGGCAAGTACCTATGACTGAACGTGCTAGGGAGATCTCATGTTTTGTAACACTAGGAAAGACTTTTGCATGTTCTGTAATGCCATATGGTATGAAGAATGCACGAGCCACTTTTCAGAAGCTCATGAATGTTGTAACAGAGGGTTTGGCAAGGTGTGTTGTTTATATTGATGATGTATTAATCTTCAGTGACAACTGGTAAGATCATCTATGCCAGGTCAGTAAATTTCTTGAGCGTTTGGTTCAGGCTAATCTTGTAGCTAATTTATCAAAGTGTGAGTTTGGTCAAGCTAAAGTTCAGTACCTTGGGTACGTAATTGGTGATGGACACGTTGCACCACCAGGTTCAGGTTATAAGTGATCTTCCCAGACCTAAAAGTAGGAAAGAGCTACAAAGATTTTTGGGAATGGTAGGTTATTACAGGAGATTTGTTCTTAACTTTTCAATTCGTGTATCACCACTTACAGACCTACTGAAAAAGGGAGTTAAATTTGTCTGGACCAATAACTGTGAATCCTCTTTCAGTAAACTTAAAGCTATCCTATTAAGTCAGCCAGTGCTCGCTACTCCAAATTTTGCTAAGCCTTTTAAGATGGCTGTTGACGCAAGTGATACAGGAGCTGGGGCTGTTTTGCTGCAAGAGGATGATCAGGGTATTGAACACCCTGTATCTTATTACAGTAAGAAGTTCACTCCACCTCAAAAGAACTACTCAACAATTGAAAAGGAGCTTTTGGCCTTGATTTTGGGTTTACAGCATTTTTCATTTTATTTGTGTTCTGGTTTTGACCCCATAGTCATTTATACCGATCATAACCCACTGAAATTCCTTAGTAAGTTTAAAGATAAAAATCAGAGATTGACAAGATGGAGTCTACTTCTTCAGGAGTATTCATTAGACATACAACATGTCAAGGGGAAAGAAAATGTTATTGCAGATTGCTTATCTAGATTTTAGACAGATTGTTTTAGAGTAATAAGAAATTTCCTTTGTAAATTTCTTTTTCTTTGTGGGGAGGTGTTACATAGCCTATGATTTCATCATCCTTTGTATAATTCTAACGTACAGTATGCTCCATGTTTGATCACGATTCGCCTCGTGGCTTCCATAGTGACCAGGCTTCCGTGTTCTACCTCACTCCCCCCTTCTCCCCCTTATAGTAAAGTCGTTCTTTCTGTTGTTCAGAGCAGGATTGTCAACTCTTTGTCCCCTATGGCTTCATTTGCGCGTCCTTCTTACAAGTTGTATCAAGCTCTGCCGGCCCCTATATAATGAGCTCAGTCTCTGCATTAATTGCCACTTAGATCTACTCCTCATTTTGTTCACATCTCTGTCCTCCCCTGTATAGTGTATTATTATTGTGAGTGCTCAGGAAGTCTCCAGCCATCTAGCTGCTGTATAATTTGAGTATAAGTGTTATTACCATTTTTCTTGTACTGTATAGCATGAGGCGTAAATTCGCAGGCCTGGTAAAGTTTTTGTGATTCATGTAAAGTTTTTAATGTCAGCCAGTGTGAGTAGTGTTTTGTATCTGTGATAATATTATATCTTACTTTAACTGAGCATTATCCGGTTTTCTCATTTTATCAGGGCTGACTTAGATAAATTTGTTCTTGCTAAATTCGTGTTAATAGAGGCTATTGCAGTTAACCATATATTTAACCTGTTTTTGCCATTACATTATCCTTATGAGTCCTGAATGTTTAGTTGTTAGTTTGAGCATTAAACTTTAACTTGTAATTTTACCCAACTCTTTTGTTTTGAACCTGGAACGTTGCAGGACAGTAGTGATTTTAGTATTCTCACTTGAAGTGTTCATTATCACTCTCTGTTCCTGTAACAATATATATATATATATATATATATATATATATATATTGTTATACTAGGCGTTTTTAGGTAGGCTTCCCGTCCTAATGACGCCTAAGGTATAGCCGGGTTCCCTCTCTAGACCGGAGCTTAGACACGGTATGAGAGGAACAGTGCATAAAAACACAGGGCAACAACCTTATGTGTATATTACCAAATTCTGGATATAGGAAGCTAGACTTTGTCCAAAGGCAAGAAACTGGAATGGACAGGTGTTTATAAGTTATAGGTATGTCGCAGGATACCGACAGACAGACAGACACTGCACTTAAGGAGAGATGTGACCATACTTTGTTCTAGGGTTGCTTGTTCTTTATAGTATTTCTATAACTGTCCTGGGTTATATATTGGTTGTTTCCCTTCTCACTTTTCACTATAGTTCGGCTACTACTTTAACACTGTCGCTGTACTTTATACTCGTGCAGTCACTTTCACTTTCGTCATCACTGTACTTGACGCTCATGCAGTCACTTTCACTGGCAGGCAGAGAGATAGCAGTCACTATGGGGATATGGGGCAGCGAAGTGAGTCAACCAGAAAGGGGGGGGCCGGCAGCTCACAGGTGGCGGCCCAGTGTCGGCTGCACCTGTTCAGGTGTACTCTCATTGTAGGGCCACGGGACTATCTGTGGGAGCGTCGTCCTCCAGGATGGGCTGCGGTCAGTCGTGTTGAAGGGCCCCTCACTGGAGGGGCTTGGTACGGGGGTTCTGGCCCTCGGGACTGGGGCCGATGATTCTGTGAAGGCGCTCCTGCAGGTGCCCAGTGTGGAAAAGGGGTTGTTCCTCCTCCAGACTTGAGAGGTCATGCCCTGGGGTGGTGGGGGCAGTGTGGAGGGCCTGCTGGCTGCGGCCTCACTCCCCTTGCTTCGCTGTAAGGGTATGGCTGTGGCGTTGGAGGCGGCAGGAGTCCGACAGGCGTAGGTCTCCCTCTGGTGCTGGCTGGATGGAGTGTAACCCCGGGATCAGGATAGGTCCTCTCCACTAGTCCTGGATGGAAAAGTGCTCCTCCTGGAGGCTGCCTTGGTCGGGGGAGCCGAGGGCGGGACTTGCTCTGCCACTGGAGGGGCAGCTCAAACAGGGGTCTCCATCAGGTAGTGAAGTAAAACAGGGTGAGGGGCTTTTGAGGCGCGCCTCCCTGACGCTGCTACTGGCCATCACCGAGGTCCCTTGGGCAACGAGAGGACGGTGGCTATAGACCGTCCCTGTCCTGTCAGTGTGGCACCTGGCCGTCACTGGGGCCCAACTTCCAGGATCTCCCTCAGGTTGTAGCATCACAGGGGGCAAGGGACTTTCGAAGCGCCCCTCCCTGGTGTGGCTACTGGTCTTTGGCAAGGTCCCTTGGGCAATGGGAGAAGGGTACCTACAGACCATCCCTTTCTCGTCGGTGCGGCAACTGGCCATCACTGGGGCCTGACTCCCTGACGGGACTGCAGACGAAGTGCAGCTGCCGGCTGTCACCTGTCTGCGGGCACTGCTGCTGGCCGCCGCTGAAGTCCTGTATGAGGGGCGACATGTATCCGAAGGGTGGCTACCAGCTGTCCCTTGTCTACTGGTGTGGCTGGTGGCCATCACCGGTGTCATGCCAGTCGGGGCAACTGTAGAAGGAGAGGGGGCATACCGTTCTCTCCCTGCGTGCGGCAACCAGCTGTCATGGGTTCTGCAGGGGGTGAGCAGCACTAGGAGCTGCTACAGGCTGTCTCTTTAGGGCTATTGGCCATCGCTGTTGCACGGCTACAGGCCGTTGCTTTAAGAGTGTGGCTACCGCCCTTCACTGGTGCACAGCTAATGGCTGTTGCAGGGGCATAGCTACAGGCCGTTGCCTTAAGTGTGCGGCTACCAGCCGTCACTGGGGTGCTGCCTGGAGCTAGATTTCTACCTCCACTCCGATCCTGATGCAGGCTGCATTGGTGAAAGGGTAATACACACAGACTGAGGTGTTCATGCTGGGTGCATTCCGGGGAATAGGTGCGTGCGGCTCTATGAGGCTTATGTCCATATTGCATGGACGTCATGCGCGCCCGTCTACCCCTTCATTGTCGCCTCCTGGGGGTGTCGTGATGCCTTCTGTTGTCATCATTTCACCGCCGTCATGCTGAGAAAAGTCACGTCCCCGTCCTTGGAGGCAGTAGGTCTTAGTGTTGTTGGTGTCATGATCTGAGGTCAGGTGTTGGAGAAGGGTGATCCATTGGGTGGCCACTCTATTCTCGCTGAGGTGTGGAGTGCAGGTTAGGTAAGGAGTGGAGGGCTGGGAAGAGGTGAGAAGGATCTGGAGGAGGTGGTGTGGTCCGCGGATGCGGTGCTTCCTGCCGCAGGCTGGTGCCCAGGTGGTGCGTCTGACTCTCATGGCAGTAAGTAGTTGCTCCTCTGGTGGTGTCACAAATTTTGACTGGATTCAGCTGGAATCACAAACGTTGAAGTGAGAGTGATAGGCTTAACAATTTGATAGTTTGCGTAGATTGTGTATAGGTAGGTTATTTAACAGCACAGTGTTCTTGTGTGTGTGTGTATGTGTATGTGTGTGTGTTTATGTGTGTGCGTGTGTGTGTGTGTGTGTGTGTGTGTGTGTGTGTGTGTATAATTTCCATGTCAGATGTATAATTATGTCTTTGGGTAAATTTTCCGAATTTGAGACTGGTCAGACCGAGAAGTGAGTTTAATAATGAAACGGGGTTCAGTTATTCCATTGTTTCATGGCTTCGAATTGAGTTTGTTGACGTCAACCAGGAGTCTCTAACTGATTTAATCGAAATGGAATAAGTTTATTTCTGGTCAGGCTGACGAGCGCAGCAGTGTGGGTCCAGACGTCACTTACAGAGGAGGTGACTGGAGTCTGTTACCGATACCCAGGGTTACAGGGTCAGTGTTTGTCTGTCTGCCAAAGTCACCGTGCCAGTGATCAGTGTTATGGTGTACTGTGTTCATTGAGAGTGGAGGAATATTGCCTGGTAATACTGCTGTGCAGTGAGTTGTGGGAATAGTGCTATACAGTGGGCATCCTATAGAATTACTTGCTCTAGGTTACTGTGGGTTCAGTGAGTACTATGGGATCCTGGCTGGTGAAGGAGACTTTGGTTGGTGGCTGTGTTGGGACGGAATAGTATTCTGCTTTATCCTCACTGTAAGTGACGTTTGTCTTAGTAAGGGCTAAATCGTTTTAATTGTAGGGTAATTTTGTTACTTTGGGTAATGGTTGGGAGAGCTATTAATGAAATTGTTGTTTAATTATTAGCAAGCTACTGAATACTCAGTCATCAGAGCAATTCCCATGCTTTGTAATGATGGTTATTGGTCATTCTGTTTGCTTCTATTTACATACTTCATGGGTTTCTTTGTTAAAATGTATAAATATACTGTTAATTAATATACACAAACTGTCTTATAGTAATTCCTCCTTATTGATTTTGGTGTTAAAATGAGATGATGGTTATAAGCATTAAAAGAACCTGAAATCCTACTGTGGAGTAATATGGGGTAGTGGGAATGTGACAGTGGCGACCGTGACAGGACACCCAATTCAATAGGAGCGTTCGCACGACTGGAGAAATGCCAGATATCACCGGTATTTTAATTTTTCAGGCGGAAAAAAAATCACATGTCGGGCAATGATTGAATGGCCTTTTTCATGCATCTTATATATTGTAAAAATATGTAAATATTCTATTTCTTCTCTATAAAACAGTGCTTTGTCAATGCAGCATGAAAAAATATAGTAATATAAAAAATATTTCACAGCGGTTGCAGCCTGGTTTATGCATGCATAGAAATATGTATGTATATCTTTAACCAACAGTAATAGTTGATTATAATTCATACTAACACATTAACTCCCTCTGAGTAAGAATAAACTTAATTCACTTCAAGAAAGCATGTCGATATTTAGTTGCTGCCTCCGGTGCAACAAGTTTTCCAAGCAAACCAAAACACCCGTGTCTTTATTCGTACTGTGATCTGCTCCATCAGCTGGCTTGCTTCGTACGTCTGGGAGTGCTAGGCTTTGATACGCCGTAACATTTTAGAGTCTAATAAATATTAACCCGTCATGTCCCGACCATTTTCTTACCTCTGACACCCCCCAGTCTCGACCATTTTTGGAAAAATTATTTTTTGGCTAAAACCTCCACTTCTGGTGAGAAACATCGAAAATTCATAGAGAAATCACTCACCTGAGGTTTAAAATACTCGATACAGGTAGGGGTACCTCCTTACTTTACAGGGTTTTCTATCAGGCTAGCTGCAAAGAAAACGAGTTCTATTGGAGGATAACTATTCCACACCACTCCTAAACGGTATTGGAGGACAACTATTCCACACCACTCCTAAACAGTATTTATTTATTTATTTGGTACGAATTTATATGTAGTACAAGAGTATATTGGTTTTCAAACAGTAATATAGGCATTATAAGCATTGTTTCACTCACTAACTCATCACCATTCCTGACCTTCTTTTGCCACATTACCTGATCATCATTTCTGACTGTTTCTTCCTCTACTGCTATGTAAACTTTGTCCTCCACATTGTCATTGATTGGGGAATCACTCTCGCCCTGAATGTCTTTATTGGCCAGGTCACTGGTAACAGGTGAATTGCTGAGACAATGGCGTGCGGGGGGGGGGAGGTTGTACGGTGTAAGGCACTGTCCCTGCTTGGCATCTTGTAGAGGAATAGAGGAAGGTGTCCCGTGTATATGTACGAAAAATCACGCATGAAAATTGAAAATTGTGCAAATTAGGGACCTTGCAATTGCAAAACGTACCATTACGTTGATGGGACTGGCAAATGCAAAATGTTGCAATGTACCCATACGTCGACGGGACGTCTCAGGTTAAACTATGGATAGACCATATTTGCCATTTTTTGTATAAGTCAAATTATATACGAATGTCATTATTCATACGCCTTTTTTGCATCTTACAGTCCAAAAACAGTCTTATTGACTGTCCTTCTTAGGGAAGAAAATATAAATATATGAATTTTTAGGTGATATTTTAGGTGAATTAGGACAAGTAAGAGTAATTTACATTTTTTTAAAGGTATTAAATATCGTAAATATCGATCAGAAAAAGAACACTGAAATTTAACTAAGACCCCCTTAGCCCGTCAAAACGAAAATGAGACGTAGTTTCTGGTGGTGTCTGGCAGATTTTCCACTCAGCACGAACGCTCCTATAAAGGAGAACTTATGTTAGTTGAGACTTTAAAATCTAATTAAAATGACTTCCACCAAAGATTTATGTGAATTAGGCAAGGTACTTGGATTCGAAGGTGAGGAACTATTAGCGTTTATTAAGGACAAATAAACTAAAGAAAGAGAGGCCAGACTAGAAAATCGTCGAAACCTCCAAATCCAGTTACAAATTGAGCAAACTAAATCTTCAGGCGAGTCTAGGGATAATGGTCAGGAAGCTGTAGTAGTTAAAGCAAAAGGTCCGTCGCTGCCCAAGTTTGACGAAAATAAAGATGACTGTGATTCTTATCTAAGACGTTTTGAGTTATTTGCTACTTCAGCAAAATGGCCAAAAGGAAGTTGGGGCATTCTTTTGAGTTCATATTTATGTGAATCTGCTTCAGAAACTTATGGTAGACTGTCTGAAGAAGATGCAGATTAGTATGACAAATTAAAGGTTGCTTTAATGAAAAGGTTTGATTGTACTAGTGAAGGTTTCAGGAAAAAATTTCGTACAAGGAAACCACAAAGAGGAGAAAAGGTTGAAGAATTTGTAAGTAGGTTGAGAAATTTATTAAAGCGTTGGGTAGAGTTATCAGTGATGAAACGTTTGACAATTTAGTTGATTTGCTCGTCATGGAACAGTTCATTCAAATGTGTGGCAAGAACTTGCAAGTTTACTTGAAAGAACGGTTTCCCGACACTTGAAAAAATGGTTGAATGTGCAGAAGGTTATGAAAGTCCCCATGGAGGACTTGTCAGTAGTACTAAAAGCAAAATCGAGGCACACGGTGATCCAACAGTTGAACAAGAAATACAGAGAAGTTAAGGTGAGAAAGTGAGACAGGGGTTTAAAGGGAATTGTTTTAACTGTGGGAGAGTCGGTCACAAAGCTTTCCGATGTCATGAACCAAAGAGGAGGCAAAACCAAGGTAATTCATGTCTGGAAATGTTTAACCCTACTGTTACTAATAATATTTGTGCTCTTGCAGAAATTCTCGGTTGTGGTCACTCCATAGAAGTGGTTAGAGCCATGGCCAGCATGCCAGTAGCAAGAGGAAAATTGTGTGGGAAGGAGGTGTAGGTATTAAGAGATACTGGTTATAATACGGTGGTTGTAAAACAAGATTTGATTCCCAAGGAGCAACTTATTGGTAAGAAATGTTTTGTTAAGTTCATAAACGGACAAGTATATGGATATCCTTTGGCAAAGGTTAACATCGACTCCCCTTACTACTCAAGCACAGTAACTGCAGTTTGTATGGATAACCCAGTGTATGATGTGATCATTGGCATAAAAGGAGCAACAAAGTTAGAGGATACAAAAGAGTGCCATAGTGAAGCAAGTGCTATAGTAACTCGAGCAGCTGTTAAGAAAATAGGATGACCCTTACACCAATTGAAGGTACCAGATGATAGAAATTACCTGAACATGGACTCCAAGCAGATGGAGGAGGCTCAGAAAGGTGACAGTAGTTTGAAGAAATGGATGGAATGTGCACACGATGGGAAATTAGTATCTGGAGGTAACGGTAAACTTTTCTTTAAGAATGGTCTACATTACAAAATCTACAATAATGGCCACAAACAACTTGTACTTCCAGTGCAGGTACGAGAGATGGAAATGAACCTCGCCCACGACAGTGCATTTGGCGGATATCAAGGTTTCGGGAAGACTTTGACAAAGGTGCAGGCTGATTTTGCATGGCCTGGAATGACTGTAGATCTCAGACGGTATTGCCAATCGTGTGATGTGTGTCAGAAGACCGTCCCAAAAGGTAAGATGGGAAAGGTACCTTCAGGAGAAATGCCCATAATAGACACTCCATTCCAAAGAGTTGCAGTGGACATCATGAGACCAATTGAACCACGAAATGAACAGAACAACAGGTACATATTAACTCTGGTAGATTACGCCGCAAGATATCCAGAAGCAGTTGCTCTACTCTCAGTAGAAACTGAAAGGGTAGCTGAAGCATTAAATGGATATATTTTCTAGAGTTGATGTTCCAGCAGAAATTGTATCTGATAGGGGAAGTCAATTTACATCTCAAATGATAGCTGAAGTAAGAAGGTTATTGTAGGTTATTGTCCATAAATCACCTGCCTACAACTCCTTATCATGCCATGGGGAATGGTTTGGTAGAGAAAGTTAATGGAACTGTTAAATCTATGATCAAAAGACTATGTTCAGAACAGCCAAAATCTTGGGATAGATATTTACCAGCTGTACTATTTGCTTATCGGGAAACTCCACAGGCCAGTATGGGATTCAGTCCATTCGAGTTACTATATGGACGCACTGTGAGAGGACCACTGAGTATTCTTCGTGAAATCTGGGAAAGAGAGGAGGAGGAGGAAGTTCGGACAACTTATCAGGATGTATTCGACCTCAGAGAGAAACTGGAGGAGACCTGTAAGCTGGTCCGAAAACATTTAGGTGAGTCCCAAGAAAGGTATAAACATTACTATGACAGGAAAGCAAAAGACAGAAAATTTGTAGTAGGTGACCAGGTATTAGTGTTACTACCCACCTCTAACAACAAATTATTACTGCTGTGCAAAGGACCTTACAACGTGGTGGAAACCAAAGGAATCATGGACTATGTAGTTAACATGAATTGTGAGACGAAAATTTTTCATGCAAATATGTTGAAACTCTATCACTCCTGTCAAAAACCAGCAGCAAAGGTGGAGTGTATAGCAGCTACATCAGTGATTGAGGAAAGGCAAGATGACCAGGACGACTCTATCAATCTTCCAATCATGCAGCAGCAGGAGACATGGAAGCAAGTTAATATCTGCAGTGATTTGAGTCAGGAACGACAGCAAGAGGTTAGGGATTTACTCCAGCGGTATGGTAAGGTATGGTCAAATGTACCAGGAAAAACTTCTGAAATGGAACATCACATAACCCTAAGGGATGATCAAATTGTAAGAGTTAAACCATATAAAATCCCTTTTGCATGAAGATCTAAGGTGAATAAGGAACTGTAAGAGATGAGAGCTAGTGGGATAAGCGAACCATCTCAATCTCCTTATTCAACCCCTATGGTTGTGGTCAGAAAACCAGATAATACTCACAGAATATGCTTGGACTTCAGAAAACTCGATAATATTACAAAGTTTGATAGTGAGCCAATGAATGACCCACAGGCAATCTTTAGTAGGGTAGCAGAAAGCAAATACTTCAGTAAGATTGATTTTAGCAAAGGGTATTGGTAGGTACCCTTGGATGAACATTCTAGACAGTACACTGCATTTCAAACTGATCAACGTTTATATCAATTTACAGTATTGCCTTTTGGTCTTGTAAATCCACCTGCTACATTCAATAGACTGATGCGGAAATTATTTCAAGGAATGGATGGAGTGGAATATTTCTTAGATGACATTCTTGTGCATACCAATACCTGGGAAGAACATATCACTCTGTGTAAAAAAGTAATGGAAAGACTACTAAACGCAGGGATGACGGCTAGACCAAGCAAGTGTTATGAAGGGATGGAAACATTACAATATTTAGGACATAAGCTGGGAAAGAATAGATTGATGCCACTCCAGGAAAAGATAGAGAAAATTATAAAAGCGTCTCCTCCTATAACAAAGAAAGAGCTACGGTCTTTTCTTGGCCTGAGTGGTTATTACCGTAAATACATTCCCCATTATTCTACCATTGCAGCACCTCTAACTGATCTCGTGAGGAAGGACCAACCAAACAAACTACTGTACAGTGGGAAGATCGCCATGAGAGAGTCTTTGACCAGTTGAAGAAGAAAGAGCTTGGCAAAGGAACCGGTGCTGATGCTGCCTGACTTGGAGAAACAGATTATTTTACGCACAGTTGCCTCGAAATCAGGTCTTGGGGCGGTCCTATTACTGGAGCAGGATGGAGAGAAGAAGCCAGCCTACGCAAGTCGGAAACTACTTCCACGGGAACAACAGTATTCAGTAATTGAGAAAGAGTGTTTGGCATTGGTATAGGGAATTCAAAAGTTCTCAGTATATTTGTATGGCAAGCCTTTTATACTAGAAACTGACCATATTCCTCTTGCATACTTACAAACAGCCATATCTTCAAATGGTAGACTTATGAGATGGTCTCTCATACTTCAACCATACTTGATGAATATAAGAATTATTAAAGGTTCTCAGAACGTTGGGGCTGATTATTTAAGCAGGGCATCAATTAGAAAGAAAATAAATTTTCTTCTTAACCAGGGGGATTTGTCACAGATTTTAACTGGATTCAGTTGGAGAAATTGTGAACCAGGAGTCGTATGAGTTTGCTCGGTGCCCAAGATCACAAACGTTGAAGTGCGAGTGATAGGCTTAACAATTTGATAGTTTACGTAGATTGTGTATAAGTAGGTTATTTAACAGCACAGTGTTTTTGTGTGTGTTCTTACCTACCGAATTGTTCTTACCTAATTGTATCTTTACGGGAATGAGTCAAGCTCGTACTGTCCCGTGTCCAAAACCATATTTATCGTACATATCGTTAAATTTGTGAATTGTTTTGGCACACACTATTTCATTCGGTAATGCATTCCAATGATCAATTGCTCTGTTTGGGAAACTGAATTTCCTTACGTCTTTATCACCTCTCTTCTTATGCAGTTTTTTGCAGTGTCCTCTTGCTGATGCTTCCCCATATGATAAGTAATCATTTATGTCTATTTTCTCCTTCCCTGATATGCATTTATATAGCATTATCATGTCACCTCTTTTCCTTCTCTCCTGTAGTGTTGGTAGATTCAGTTTATTTAGTCTTTCTTCGTATCTTAGATCCCTTAAGCTTGGTATCCATCATGTAGCGGCCCTTTGAACTTTTTCAATCTTGTCTATGTGTTTTTTGAGATGAGGACTCCAGACTACTGATGCATACTCCAGGGTTGGCCAGATGAATGATATTATTATCCTGCTAAGCATGTCTTCATTTATGTATGTGAATGCTATTCTAGCTCATACTTGCAAGCAGTGTATACACGTTCCGTACCTTCTCACTTATGTGGTCAGCCGGAGATAGTCTGTTATTGATAATCACACCTAGGTCCTTCTCTCTTTCAGATGTGTGTAGGGTTTTATTTCCTAACGTATAATCCCAATCAGATCTTTTTCCACTTTTACCAAACTTGATTACATGGCACTTGTCCACACTGAATTCCATTTGCCATGTATTACTCCATTCATAAAGTTTATTTAATTCTTCTTGTAGCTCTTTACAAGAGTCTGTGTTAGTAATTCTCCTTTGTATTTTTGCATCATCTGCAAACATATTTAGATACCTTTCATTTCCAGTGTTACTGTCTATATCATTTATATACACTAAAAACATGATTGGTACCAGCACTGAGCCCTGTGGTACTCCACTAGTCACTTCTTTCCATGATTAGTAGTTTCCCCTTAGTATTGTTCTCATTTCTCTTTTTATGAGAAAATCTTGCATCCAACAAAACACTTTGCCTCGAATTCCTCCTTGATGGTACAGTTTCCATAAAAGTCTTTGGTGTGGTACTGTGTCAAATGCTTTCTTGGAATCTAAATAGATACTGTCCACCCATCCTTCCCTTTCCTGTATTGTGTCTGTTACTCTGTCATAGTAGCTCAACAGATTAGTAACACATGATTTTCCTTTTCTGAAACCAAACTGTCTTTCTGTTATCATATTGTGTTCTAGATGATTTACCCAAGCTTTTCTTATAAGCTTTTCTAATACCTTGCTTACAACACTGGTCAGTGATACTGGTCGGTAGTTGAGTGGATTTTGTCTATTCCCTTTCTTGAATAAGGGGACAATATTTCCTTTCTTCCAAATATCAGGTAGTTTACCTTGACTTAAGGATTTCTTAAAAATTAAAAATAATGGTTTACTTAACTCCTTTGCACATTCTCGTAGCACCCAACATGAAATTTCATCAGGACCACTTGCTTTTCCTCTGTCTAATTTACTTAACTCCTCCTGTATTACTTTTTCTGATATTTGTATATCTGGTAGTATGTGTGGGCATGCATGTTCCACATTGTCCCTCTCAAAATTTTTTTCTTCTGTAAAAACTGATTGGAAATTCTTATTTAGTGCTTCACAAATGTCTTTCTCTTGTGTATAGGTGATTCCCTCGTCCGTAATGGATTGTATTTTATCTTTTACTTTGGTTTTGCTTCTGATGTAGCTGTAACATAGCTTCGGTTGATCACTACTTTTATTTATGATATCCTCCTCAAACTGTTTTGGGGCTTCCCTCCTTATTCTTGTATAATCGTTTCTTGCCTGTTTGTAATTATTATATGCCTTTTCGCTATTGTGTCTTCTCTATCTATTCCACAACAAATCTCTTCTTTCTTTTGATTTTTTACATTCTGTATTGAACCACTTCTGTATTTTCTTATCTGCTTCTTTATGCTGTGGGATGTACTTCTGGACTCCTATTTCATAAAATTCACAGAATTTTTTTATATACAGCATTTAAATCTTGTTCTCTAAGCTCATTTTCCCAATCATCTTCTAAGAAATAATTCTTTAGGTCATGATAATTTCTCTTTTTATAGTTTAGACTCTTTTTGTAACTTTCATTGCTGTTAACTGTCATATGCAATCTTGAAGTTGCAATTTAGTATTGCGTGATCGCTTTTGCTGAATGGAGGGTGATATATTAAACTGTCAATATAATTTTCTTGCATAGTAAATATGAGATCTAGCATTGAAGGTACATCGAGTCCTCTTTTTCTGGTGGTTTCCCTCACATGTTGCGTTAAGAAAAACTCTTGCACGAGATCCAGGAGATTTTGGCCCCAACAGCTTTCTTGGCTAAATATATCTAGAGTATTCCAATTTATATTTGTACTAAAATCTCCAGTTAGTATAATTCTTTCCGATTTCTCTTCCATTTTATGTAGTAATGCTCTTAAACTCTGAACTGTACTCTCTGCCAGGTCCTCATATTCATCTCTTTCCAATGTGTTTGATCTGTGTGGCATGTACATATTGGCTACAATTATTTTCCCTTCAGATGTGTTGATCTCTACTGCAATCAGCTCTACTTGTGAAGGTATATCTAGTTTTATTTCATTGACTTGTAGATTTTTCTTAGTAAATATAATTCCTCCTCCTTTTTTTAAGTTTCTATCTCTTCTCCACATATTATATTCCTCTAAGTTTAGTATGCCATTTGATATCCTTGGTGTTAATTTTGTTTCTGTTAGGCATATTATATGTGGTTCATTTTCTCTGACATAATCATTCATCTCTATTACTTTAGATACCATTCCATCCACATTTGAGTACAACAACTTTATCATCTTGTTTATATACTTGTCATGACATGGTTCTACTACCTTCCTCCTTTTTATTCCCTCCTGGTTATGTACCACTTTCGTACCTGCAATCCTATTACTTTGTTTAAAAAAAAAAAAAAAAAAGTGTTGTTCTCCTTTGATCTTCCCTCATTTTTTTTTTTTTTTTTTGCTTCCTCCCTCTTCTCTTTCAGTAATTCCAGTTCCTCTTGTGTTAGGCATCTTTTTATCCATACATTTTTGAACTCCTCTTTTTCCATAAGATTCTTTGCATTTTTTAGTATCTCCTCCACAGTGTTTACACTCTGGAAAGTCACCTTTAGAGGTCTTGTCTTGCTTTTCTCGTATTTCCCTAACCTTTTGTGTTCCTCTATGTCTTTACTACAGATTTCCTCTGATACTTCTTTCAATAAACTCATTACATTTTCCATCTCCTTTTTGTCTCTTGAGATATTGTTTTTTACTTCTTCCTCTTCTATACCAGTGATTACTATAGATTTGTTTATATCAACTGATTCTCTGACTAACTTTGAATTGTTTTGGATTATTCTTTTCACTTTCTTTTCAATGCTTTTTTCTTCCACCCTTGTTTTCTAAGTCTTTCTTTACTTTCACCATTTCAGCATACGTGGTTTCCACATCATTTTTTTTAGCTTTGCACAGCTTCATTCACCTGTGTTATCTTCTCCTCAATATCACTGCTCCTGTCTATCAAACTGCATACTTGCCTAATTGTCTCTGTATCATTTTTGAACTCTTCCATAATACTCTCGTGGTTGACTACTGTACTTGCCATTTCACTCATTTTCCTCCTAAGTGTACTCAATTCCACTGTTAGTTCACTGATAGTTGTGTCTTTCTTGTTGACCTCCCTTCCTAGTTTTTCTATTTCTTCCTTTTGCAAGTGCATCTACTTCTTTATTTCATCAATCTCATTTTGAAAGGCCATTTCCAGTTTGTGTACACGTTCAACCAGTCTATTGTGAGTCTCTATTTCAACCAGTTCTTGGTAGAAATTATCATCTTGCTTTCTACTTTTATCCCTTTTCTTTTCCAAATTTGCTTTACTAAAGTATGTGGCCATTTTGCAATACTAAAAGCACAGAGTACTTACATTCACCGGGGCAGTTGTAGTCTAAACAAACATCAGCTGACTGAGCGCATTCTTTCGATATTCGGTTCTCTTTTCTGTTTGAACAAGTCTTGTTTAAACTTTTTCTTATTTTTTTTTTAAATAATAAAAAAACATTTAGTCTAACCTGGTACAGAGCTTGACTCATATAAAAAGATACTAATTTAGGTAATGCCACTGGCCGTGCTGGCTCAGTATGGAGTGCTGTCAGCCCACGTCTGCACTCCTTGGTGTCTCTGCACTCCTTGGTGTCTCTCGTGTGTGTGTGTGTGTGTGTGTGTGTGTGTGTGTTTATGTGTGTGTGTGTGTGTGTGTGTGTGTGTGTGTGTGTGTTTATGTGTGTGTGTGTGTGTATGTGTGTGTGTGTGTGTGTATAATTTCCATGTCATGTATAATTATGTCTTTGGGTAACTTTTCGGAATTTGAGACCGGTCAGACGGAGAAGTGTGTTTAATAATGAAACGGGGTTCAGTTATTCCATTGTTTCATGGCTTCGAATTGAGTTTGTTGACATTAACCAGGAGTCTCTAACTGATTTAATCGAAATGGAATAAGTTTATTTCTGGTCAGGCTGACGAGCGCAGCAGTGTGGGTCCAGACGTCACTTACAGAGGAGGTGACTGGAGTCTGTTACCGATACCCAGGGTTACAGGGGCAGTGTTTGTCTGTCTGCCAAAGTCACCGTGCCAGTGATCAGTGTTATGGTGTACTGTGTTCATTGAGAGTGGAGGAATATTGCCTGATAATACTGCTGTGCAGTGAGTTGCGGGAATAGTGCTATACAGTGGGAGTCCTATAGAATTACTTGCTCTAGGTTACTGTGGGTTCAGTGAGTACTATGGGATCCTGGCCGGTGAAGGAGACTTTGGTTGGTGGCTGTGTTGGGACGGAATAGTATTCTGCTTTATCCTCACTGTAAGTGACGTTTGTCTTAGTAAGGGCTAAATCGTTTTAATTGTAGGGTAATTTTGTTACTTTGGGTAATGGTTGGGAGAGCTATTAATGAAATTGTTGTTTAATTATTAGAAAGTTACTGAATACTCAGTCATCAGAGCAATTCCTATGCTTTGTAATGATGGTTATTGGTCATTCTGTTTGCTTCTATTTACATACTTCATGGGTTTCTTTGTTAAAATGTATAAATATACTGTTAATTAATATACACAAACTGTCTTATAGTAATTCCTCCTTATTGATTTTGGTGTCAAAATGAGATGATGGTTATAAGCATTAAAAGAACCTGAAATCCTACTGTGGAGTAATATGGGGTAGTGGGAATGTGACAGGTGGTCTCAGCTGAATGCTGGCGACAGAGGCAGGGGTGCTAGTTTTATGCTGGAGAGAGATGCAGGTGTTTTCTCCAGGGATAGGGGTGGAAGGAGATTTTAGCTGGGCTTGGTGTAGTTTGAGGGTGATGGGGGTGATGTTGGGGGTGATTAAATCTGGTGGGGAAGGTGAGGCGGAGGGGGTGGGGGATGGGGTTGTGGCGTATATGACAGGAGGGCACGAGAGGCAGCCGGATTGGATGATGGTGGTTTTAGGGTCGGTGTGGGTGGCGAGGTAGGAGTGCTGCCACTTGGTGTTCTGGTTGTGCGTGGTGTGAGCATTCGGGGTAGGGATTAGGGGGCAAAGGGGGAAGATGAACTGATGGGGAGTGGCGATGTAGAAGTAGGGTGGTGGAGGAGGTCATGTGGGCAGGTGGTAGTGTGGGTGTTGTGGGCGGTCTTGGCTTGCTGAGGCGGCGTGGCGGTGGCGGGCTGGCAGGTGAGGTGGTGTAGGTGCTGCCTCATGGTGTTTTGACTGAGTGTGGTGGGCGGCGTGGGTGGTGATGTTTGGGACGGGGGTTTGCGGGAGGAGGAGGGAGAAGATGTGATGCCAGGGGGCAGTGACATGGTGGTGGGGGCGGCAGAGGATGATGGGCGGGCATGTGGGCATTCATGGGTAGTGGATGGTCTTGGTGTGCTCGGGCGGTGCAAGGGTGGTGAGGTGACAGGTGAGATACTGTGAGGTGGTAGTGTAACGTTTTAGTTACGAGAATATTTTACTAGGGGCTACACTAAAGCAAATGGTAAGGACAGATAAACACAAACATGCTGGGAAGAAACAGACAGGAGAGTGATTATTGACTTGGAACAATACAAAGTTACTGCATGATTTCAATATAGTACAAGGTCATTACATTACAGCATGTGTGGATCAGTTATGTGGATAAAATAGTTACAGACTACAAAAACAAGTAATGAATTTAGTGAGAATCAGGAGTGCTGGGCTGATGTGTTTATGTGTATTGTATATGTAAAGTTGTACCACGTGGCCAGATTTTACCAGGAGAGATGGAGAGTGAGGAGGTAGTAGCCGGGGTGAAGTTGAGAGTAGAAAGAAGCCCAGAGCTGGGTCGCCTACTCGGTTTTAAGCCCCCTAATGAGGTGGGCGGAGCACTGGTAAGCCTAGGTCGCCTGAATATTCAAATTTGATTGGTTTAGGCACCACTACAGGTGAGAAGGAAAGAGAAATTGAATTCTATTGGTAGCGGCACCAATAGCGATGCTGATTCCGAGAAGGAGGTGTGGAAAAAGCCATGAGGGAAGGAAACCACGTGTGTATGGTGAAATGAGGGAAAAACCACGAGGGAAGGAAACCACGTGTATAGATGAAATGCGAGATACACTCGCTCCAGAAAGTATCGGTGCACTGTGGGTCCGATGTCATCCGAAATCATTTCACCATGTGGCAATGATAGGCCGTTAATACCTGTATATATTATAACATCTACGGCCATTCCCTACTCATTATGAAGGACACAAGATGTGTCTGATATAGCAGTCATTTATCGTCAGAGATGCCCGCGTGTGGGAGGACAGAACCGCAATTTCCAGTTTCCTTTGTTCCGTGTGTCATAATATTTAACACATATTCTGCACCGATACTTTCTGGAGCGAGTGTACAATACTTTGTTGTGTAATATAAGCCACAGCACTCCCCTTTCCCCCGCTCTGCTTCATAGAAATAAAACAGGAAGAAAGAGAGAGAGAAGCAAAAAAAATATGATTAGGGTACAAGATACAATATATATATATATATATATATATATATATATATATATATATATATATATATATATATATATATATATATATATTATATATATATATATATATATATATATATATATATATATATATATATATATATATATATATATATATATATATATATATATATATATATATATATATATATATATATATATATATATATATATATATATATATACCACTTTCAAAGTGAGCGAACATCTGAAAGTGATTTGGATGCGGTAATTACAAATAGTAGTTGTGACAGACAGGAGATATTCTAATGACAAGTACCTTCCATGGCTATGTGTGATGGAGTAACGTATTACATGGGGGGGGGGGCATGACTATAAACTAAGCAATATTAACCGGGAATAACTTTTTGTACAAACGTTTGACTAGTGCTTAGTTATGATGAACGAACGAATGAGAGAGTTATTGTCGCCTTAAAATTGAACTCTTATATAAGGTAGCACAAACGCAAAAAACAGTTCTGTACCATATGATTGCAACATAGGTGTGATGATATGGAGTGTCTGTTTTTTTTGGTATCAGATTATGCTGGAGTGTAAAATTGTGTGGTTTGCTGAGACGGTAAATGTGGAAGGTATTGATGCAGTTTGTATGGTTGTGGTTAGTGGTGGAGGGATTGCGGGAACAATGGGTGTTGATGGATGGGGGCTATTGGCTGGGGAAGGGGTGGGGATTGGTGGGAAAGAGTGTGGGGTAGGATCGCCTGACGTTGATGGAGAGGGTGGGTTAGGGTTAAGGATTGGGTAAGGGGCAGGAGCTGGGGTTGACGAAGAGGGTGGATGAGGTGTACAGACAGGTTGAGATGTGGTAGGGTTAGTGCTGGAGGTCGGGTTTTGGACGGTTATGTGGATGGTGGTGAGGGAGTGTTTGCGTCAGTGGTAGAGGTGTGCTTGTCTGCATGACGCCTGAGTCTGGGCGTGGTGATGACAGGTAGCAGAGGGTACGAGTTGACAAAGGGGATGGTGTGTGTGTGTGTGTGTGTGTGTGTGTGTGTGTGTGTGTGTGTGTGTGTGTGTGTGTGTGTGGTGTATGTAGGTGTTGGTGTTGGGATATGAGGTGTTGGTTGTGAGCATGTTGTTGGTGGGCTGAGAAGGTTGGGAGATGACATGTGGGGTGTTGTCTGTGATTGGGTTTGTGGTGTGGCCGGTTTGACTCTGTCTGCAGAAATTGTGAATGGTTTCCCATGCTTGTATATTGTGACTGTATTGTGTGACTTTGTAGTCACAGGGTATGGGCCTTCATATAGGGATTGGAGTGGTGATGTGTGTTGACCCCTCCTCACAAAGGCCTGTTCAGCGTCTGGTAGGGAGTGCTTGATGAACGTCGTCTGGTGCTGGCGAGAATGGGGAGGGATTGATTGTAGTGCCTCCATTGCCTGCTGGAGCTCTGGGAGGAAAACCAGGGCTGGCGTGCCTGGTTGCGGGGCGAACTGCCCTGGTAGCCTCAATCCTTCCCTGTAGGTTAGCTCCGCCGGGGATTTTCCGATGTCCTCCTCCTCCATAACCCTCAAGTTTAGGAAGATGTTTGGCAGTGCAGCCACCCAATTCACTGGGTGGGGAAGTGCCCTCAGTGCTTCCTTCAGGCGACGATGGCAGCACTGAATCATCTCGTTTGCCTGAGGGTGATATGCAGAGGTTCTGTGGCGTTTGGCACCCAGGAAGTCCATTAGGTCCTGCCAGGCCCGAGATTCGAATTGGGGGCTTGGTCTGTGGTGTTGACCTGCGGGGCACCAAAACGAGCGACCCAGGATGTCAGGAAGTGATATGCCACACGGTCAGTCGTAGTGTCCAGCATGGGCGTGGCCTCGACCCACCTTGTTGCTCTATCTATGCACGTCAAGATATAGTTGTTACCCCTAGATTTGGGGAGGGGGCCAAGGATGTCAATGTGGACTGCGTGGAAATGTTGAGTTGGTGTGGGCAGCAGCTGAAGTGGTGTCTTGGTGTGGCAATGCACTTTTGCTGACTGACAAGCCACGCATGCTCAGACCCAGTTGTTGGTGTCACACCTCATCCCTGGCCATACAACTCGCCGTCTAAGTAAGCTGTGCGTGCCACAAACTTGGGTGCACCATCTCGTGGTAATGATTAAAGACTTGCCTTCAGAATCGTTGGGGAATATAGGGCCATGCTATCCCCCAGGATATGTCACACCAGAGTTTCCGGGATGTGCCGGTGACATCAAACTGTTGTAGTTGAAGTGAGGTCGTGTCTTGCAGCAATTCCTGAAGTTCCTGATCGTTCTCCTGCTCCCGTGCCAAGGCTGCATGGTCAAGCAGGGGTAGTGTAGGGCCGTCAGCTGAAACTCCACGGGACAAGGCATCCGCGACCTTGTTCAGGTCCCCACTGATATGCTGGATGTTGGTGGAAAAATCTGAAACGAAGGCTAGCTGTCCTGCCACCCGAGGAGACCAATTTTCACCTTTATGAGCCATGGCATAAATAAGGGGTTTATGGTCAGTGAGGATGGTGAATTCTCTGCCTTCCAGTAGATGCCTGAAATGTCTGACTGTCTCATATATAGCCAGCAACTCCCTGTCGAAGGCACTGTATTTACGCTGGGCAGGGTTAAGGCGCTGGCTGAAGAATGCAACAGGCATGTTTGCACCAATGACTTGTTGTTGTAGGACTGCACTCACAGCTTCGGCAGAGACGTCTGTGGTGAGTGTAATGGGGGCAACTGGTGATGGGTATGCTAGGCGGGGTGCGGTGGCAATGTGGTTTTTGAGGGTGATGAAGGCATGATCTGACTGTGTGGTCCATTGAAGAGGCTTGGAGGATGTCTTTTTTGTCCCCTTCAGGAGATCGTTAAGGGGGGCTAGTGTGGCTGTGGCATTTCTCAGGAACCTGTGATAGTAATTGACCATCCCCAAGAACTCCCTGAGCCAGCGAGGTGTAGCCAGGTGTGGAAAGTCCTTAATGGCATCCACCTTCTGTGGGAAGGGCGTGATACCTGTGGCAGATACCCTGTAGCCCAAGAAATCCAGTTCGTCTGTACTGAGGATACACTTTGCCGGGTGCACACGCAACTCATTGTCTTGCAGGCATTGGAACAGCATTTGGAGGTGTGTTTTGTGCTGCTCATGGGAATCAGAAGCAATGAGGATGTCATCGATGTACACCATGACAAAATCTAGCTCCCTGACAACCTGGTCCATAAATCTTTGAAACGTTTGTGCAACGTTTCTGAGGCCGAAAGTCATCTTTGTGTATTCAAAGGGGCCAAAGGAGGTGGTTATTGTCGTCTTGGGGATGTCCTTCTCCATCACAGGGATTTGATGGAATGTCCTGACTAAATCAGTATTGGAAAATACACGAAGGCCATGTAGTTGGTGGTGGAAATCCTGGAAGTAGAGAATGGGGTAACTATCAGGAACTGCCATCGCATTCAGTCCCCTGTAGTCCCCACATGCTCTCCACTAACCCTACTGTGCCTTCAGTACCATGTGTAGAGAGGATGCCCAGCAGCTTGGTGACGGCCGAATGATGCCCTCGTCGAGCATATTTTGAAACTCTTTTTTCCGTTGCCTGATGACATTCTGCGGCAGGGCGTCTGGGATGGGCAAAACAGGGCAGTCCGGAAGTGATGATGCAGTGCTCTACACCAAGGTCTGCACAGCCATTGTTGGGTCAGTGAGAGGTCAAGAGGGGAAACTGGCATAATGTGGAATCGTATGAGGATTTCTGGTTAAGGTATGTAATGAGTGGAGGATTACCAGCACACCTGGTTACTTTGAAGGACAAGCTTGAGGGTCTGTTATATAGATTCCAAACTCTGGTATCCACGAACAAGTCATGTGCCTCCAGGAAATCGACGCCAATAATGGGTTGATTAACGTCAGCAACAAGGAATGGCCAAGTAAATGACACTGATTGGGCAAGTGCCACGTGATGTGGTTCCGTGCTGTATGTGGCTATGGGGGTGCCGTTTGCTGCTATCAGGTCAAATGCGGGTTGCTGAGCCGTTTTGTGGTCAGAGGTAGGAGAAACTATACTGAATGCGACTCCAGTGTCAATAAGGTATTTTGTGCCTGAGATAGCACTTTAACCCACCGTAGTTCCCTGGAGCCAGTGGAACGTGTCGTGGCTTTGGGTGTGCTGATCCTGAGGGGGCATTTGGTGTGTGTGGCGGGAGACACTACTGGGACTCTCCAGCCATATGTGTTTCCCATGATTATGCAGCGTGGTGCACATTGTCTGGCTTCCATGCCAAAGCGTTTGTGATATGTACACAACACAAAATCGTCCCTTGCTGTTTGGGGATTAGCATTACGACCACAGTTCACTGGGGGGACTCTGTTGGAACAGTGAGGGGCTGGGGAATTATTTGTAACACTGGGGGTCTGAGTGGTGAAGCCACTTATTTTACTTTCCAGCTTGTTTATTCTATTTGTTAAAAATGTTAACAAGGTACACAGCTCTGACATGGAACCGTTTTTGTTAGCTACACTGGTCACTGACACCACTATCACTGGGGGCTATAACAGGGGAAAGAGAAGAGTGTGCACTTACTGGGTGGTTGGTGTAATGCTGTTGAGTTTTGTATAGAATGTCCGCCCTCTCAATGAACTCAGCAAGGGACGTGCCAGGGGCCAGGGATGCTAAGTGGAGTTGGAAGTCTGGTGGCATGAGCTGGAGGAGTCAGTGCCAAAGGAGGTCATCTGATAGGGTCACTCAAGCTGCCGTGAGAATGGCTTGAATGTGGGCAAGGAGGGCCGAGGGGCACTGCTGTTGGAAACGAATTGCATCCAGCTCCATTAGCAGTGCCTGCTTTGATTTGCCTAGGACCTGCAGCAAACTCTCCTTGAGGGTTTTATACTTTTGCCCTGTAGGTGGTTTCAGGAGTACGTCCTGTACAAGGGCAGCTACTTGAGTTGGAAGAATGTGGAGAACTGCTCTGAATTTGTCATCATCACTGGTATTGTCAGGCCACGTGGCATCAACTTGTGTAAACCACAGTTCATATCGTACGTGAATGTAGGAAGGCACAGATGGATGTGTATTAAGGTCTCCATGTTCTTTATACGCTCCGGGAAGTCACCAATGTAGCGTTTTAATTACAAGAACATTTTACTAGGGGTTACACCAAGGCAAATGGTAAGGATAGATAAACACAAATATGCTAGAAAGAAACAGATAGGAGAGTGATTATTGACTTGGAACAATACAGAGTTACTGCATGATTTCAAAATAGTACAAGGTCATTACATTACAGCATGTGTGGATCAATTACATGGATAAAATAGTTACAGACTACGAATATGAGTAATGAATTTAGTGAGAAGCGGAAGTGCTGGGCTGATGTGTTTATGTGTATTGTATATGTAAAGTTGTACGACGTGGCCAAATTTTACCAGGAGAAATGGAGAGCAAGGAGGTAGTAGCCGAGGTGAAGTTGAGAGTAGAAAGAAGCCCAGAGCTAGATCGCCCGCTCGATTTTAAGCCCCCAAATGAGGTGGGCAGAGCACCGGTAAGCCTAGGTTGCCTGAATATTCAAATTTGATTGGTTTAGGCACCGTTACAGGTGAGAAGGAAAGAGAAATTGAATTCTATTGGTAGCAGCACCAATAGCGATGCTGATTCCGAGAACGAGGTGTGGAAAAAGCCATGAGGGAAGGAAACCACGTGTGTATGGTGAAATGAGGGAAAAACCACGAGGGAAGGAAACCACGTGTGTAGATGAAATGCGAGGTACAATACTTTGTGGTGTAATATATGCCACAGTACGGTCGAGGGAGGCGGTGACGAGAGGGTGGGGGATTGGCTAGGGGAATGGATTTGCGGCAGTCGTGAGGTGGGAGGCGAAGTGGTGTGAGGGGCGAGAGGTGAGAGAGTAGGCGAGGATGGGAGGGAAGAGGAAGGGGTGTTGTAGCAATTGTAGGAGTCGAGGGAAGAGTCTAAGGAGGCGATTGGCGGTGAGGTGGTGCGGGGGAGCTGGTGAGGTGGATTGGGGGGTGGCAGTGGTGCAGAACGGGCGCACATGGCGATTTCTATATGTGCATGGCATGCTATGATAATCTATGATCACTTGGTAAGGGTTAGGGACATGGGTGACGGTGTAGGGGCCAATGAAGCGGGGGGAGAGTTTGTGGAGAATTGGGAGCTTGGCAACCATCATGGAATCACCAGGTTTGTAGGGGTTCAAGGGGGTGGCGTTGGGTTGGAGGTCCAGGCCATTTTTCAGGTGGCGAAGGTGCCGTTTGAGATGGTGGAGGGGATCGGACGTGGGGGGCGTGGTGGGAGGCTGTAGGTGTTGGTGCAGTGGCAGGAGAAGGGGGGCCTCCCTGAAAATCCGCTCATGGGGGGATATGTCTTCTTCTCGGGGTCAGGAGTTGATACCCCACTGGACGATTTTAACATGTGCAGGTCAATCGTCATTTTTCATCTCCTCGATTCTCACCCGCACTTGATTCATGAGAGTGCGGTGGCTCCTCTCACAAATTCCGTTCCCCTGTGGCCAGTATGGAGAGGAGTGGGACATGTGGTAACTGAATAGGTTGGCTAGCTTTCGCCATTTGTTGCCGGTAAACTCAGGGGCGTTGTCCAAGTGCAGAGCCTGGGGAATTCCAAAATAGGGGAATACATGGCGGACGAGTGGGTCGGCCATGGCAACAGCATGATGCTCTTTGGCTGGGCAGGCAATAAGGATTTTGAAATATGTATCCACAAAGGTGATGATATAATGTTACCCGGACTTTGGGGGCAGAGGCCCTCTCACATCTACTGATAGCAACTGCCAAGGCTTGTGGGCAGTTATTGGCCTGATGGGCCGGCAGTGCGGGTGATATCCTCGCCTAGTGCGCAGGTGCAGCAGGACTGGGTGACTTGCTTGGCTAGGTTGCTGTGGTTGGGGGTCCAATAGGTATTGTTGAACACCTGGAGGAGCTTCTTAATACCTAAGTGGATCCCATTATCGGCGTGGAGATGCTTCATGGTGTCTAAAGCAGTGTCAAGGTCGAGGAGGATGTGGCCCAATGGGGTGAATATATTATCGCTTTGTTGGTGGAGTTTTGTGATTAAGCAGGGTGGAATCCAGGGGGGGCAGTCCTTGTCATGCCACTGTTGGAGGAGCTCCGGCTCACATTAGATGGCATGGAGGAGCAGGTGCAAAGGTGCGTCGGCATTAGTGTGGAGCTTGCTGGGGTGGTAGGCAATCTCATAATTAAATTCCTCCAATGTCTCCCTCCATCTGATGAGCTGGGCATTGTGGGTGTTGGATTGCCGCAGCCATTGAAGTGACTGATGATCTGCGATGATAGTAACATTTGTTCTGGACAGAGAGGCCCGGAAATGCTCCAAAGCCAAATGATGCCCAGGCACTCTAGCTTGGTCATGGCATAATTCTTCTCGGCCTGGTTAAGGGTGCGACTGGCGCAGGAGATGATATGTTCTCGTCCGTCCTGGACTTGGGCAAAGATGGTGCTGATCGCAATCAGGGAGATGTCTGTGTATAGTCGGAAGGGCAGGGAGTAATCAGGGAAAGCTACAACAGGGCCGGTTATGAGCCTGTCTTTCAGTTCCTAAAAGGCAGCCTGACTTTCACTGGTCCAGGTGAAAGGTTCTCCCTTCCAGGTCAGATCATGTAGGGGCTTGGCAATATTGGTGAATCCCTTCATGAACCGACAGTAGTATTTTTTTTTTTTTAAATAATGAATGGAGGAAGGAAAAACAAAGGAAAAAAAAAAAAGTCCATGTGCCTAAAGGCATCCTCCATTCATAAAATGAGGTGAGGCCCAGGAAGGCTCAGACCTGGTGGATGTCTCGTGGTAGGGGGAGCTCCGCAATAGCACGCAGCTTGTTGGGGTCAGGTGAAATGCCGTCTTTCGAGACTATATGCCCCACGAAAACAACAGTCCTGGTGGCCAGGACGCACTTGGAAGGTCGGAGTTTAAGGCTGGCCTGGCAAATGCATTGGAAGACCTTCCTGAGGCGCTGAAGGTGATCAGCCCATGTCTTGCTAAAGATGACTACGTCATCCAAGTAGGCCAGATATAATTCCCAGGTAAGGCCACTCAGGATGGACTCCATCAATCGGGAGAAGGTGGCAGGTGCGTTGCAGAGTCCGAAGGGCAAGACGTTAAACTCACAATGTTTTCCATTGCTGGTGGAAAATGCAGTTTTCCCTCTATCCTCAGGATGTACGGGGACCTGCCAATACCCAGATTGGAGATCTAGAGTAGAGAACCAGGAAGCGCCGTGCAGCGAGTCAAGGGAACTGTCAGTCCTGGGCAGTGGGGTGGTATCTTTGATGGTGACGTCGTTAAGGTGACGGTAGTCCACGCAGAACCGCATGGTGCCATCATTCTTGACGAGGACAATGGAAGAGGACCAGGGGCTGGTGGAGGGTAAAATAAAGCCGGCATCGAGCATTTCCTGGACCTGCCAGTCTTCCTCTGCTCGTTGTTTCCGGTTTTTCTGTCAGGATGGTTGGTGGATAGGTGGTCCTGTGGTTTGTATTTCTTGCACCAGGTAGATGGTGTGGCCGATATCAGTAGATCCTGATGCAAAAAGGTCCTGAAAGTCCAGGAGTAGGTGGCAGAGGGTGTCGGCTTGGTGAAGAGAGAGATGCTCGGGTATGGGGGGCAGCAGGGTGGGGGAGGGAGGGGAGGTGGGGGCACATGGCTCTGCTTCTTCCATTTCTCCCACTATAAGCCCCTTAGGCAGTGTGAGGGGTGTCGTGATGATGTTAGCAATGCGAACCACTGCTATGTGGGGGGGGGAGGAAGGTGGGGGATAGGAGGCAGGCCGAGAAAGTTCTGGGCAGCAGGTCCGGGGAGAAAAGGACAGAAGTTCCGGTGGGCCTGTTCAGCAGCAGCCATGCTTTGTGGTGAGGGGGAATTGTAATGGTGGAGGTGGTGGTAGCGGGGAAGGTTGGGTGAACGGTGGGGTTAGGAAAGGGATCGGGGGAGGGCGGGCAGGTGGGTGGGGTGTGGTGCTGGGGAGGGGTGGGGGAGGGTTTGCAGGTGCGCAGAGGTTGTGGGGGATTAGGGATGAGACTGATGGCTCCTGAAACTGAAGTTGCTGCTTATGGCAATTAATGTTTGTCCGTAGCTTTTGTAGGAGGTCCACTCCCAGATATCCATCGTAGGAGCAACAAGCTGAGTCGAACAGGATGAATTTGTGCTGGGGAAAGACTTTTTGGTAGGTGTCAGTGCATAAGGCCCAGGTTTCCCTACGGATGGGTTGACACAGGGAAAAGCAGGCCAAAAGCCTATTTGCGATGGGAGTAGTAGTGACTATAGAGGCATGATCTGGCCGCCCCCATATCGACCAGAAGCCTTGCTTTAACCACGTTGAGTCTCATCTTATTGCAGACCGGGGGGCGATATTTCTGAGAGATGAACCCTGCCGCTGTGGGAAGGTGCGTTCACGGGCCTAAAACTCCAGCTGCTGTGGGATCTCCTCTTCCTCCGGCTCTCTTTCCCCAAGATCGGTATCTCCTGGTGGTGTGATGTCGTCTTTAGGACTCTCGTTTTCTAGCAAGGATACCTTGCATCAGCCTGGTGGGTTAGATATACATCGGACTGCTTTAAGCTGCTCCCAGATGTCGTGGAGTGGGGACCTGTGGCTACAAGCGGAGAACTCCCAAGGATTGATTGTGATTAAATTCTTGTTCTTATATGCCGGGTGCTTGTTGGTGGGGTGTGCCCTAGGTGGGGTTGGTGTGGGTTGGTACTAGCCGAGGCTTGCTGAGTGGTGAGTGGGGCCGGTTTATTCGTCGGGAATTTACTGACTACGTTGATTTGTTGAGCGGTGGAGCGGGAGGTCAGGAGTCGCCGTATTAACTGAACGTCCCTGTCCAGATCTCCTGTCAGGTCGTGTATTGTGAACTGTTCTTTGACCATACCAGGGAGAACTCTGAGCAGGATGTTAAATGTGTGCTCCTCCCGGGTTTCCGTATCAGCTTCGGGTAAGCAGCGGTGATGAGCCACCTGGCCTGGATGAGAGTGTCATTCAGGCTTCTGTTGTATACTAGGCTGTCCGGTTGGGACAATGCCACCTCTCTTTCTGGAGATGGTGTGATGGCTTCCTCTACGATCTTGGTAAAATTCGTCCATGTTAGGTCGGGGATGACTTTAGGTGCAATACTGGCTGCTGGCTTGCCCAGAAGTGGTAGGGTGACAGTGATTTTCTGGCTATCATCTATAAAGCTAATATCCAACAGTGGCTTGCCTGTGGACAAGTATGTGTGAATATCGTACTGCTCCTGATCGAATTTGGGCAATTGTACATGTGGTTTGGTTGCCATTTTGCCGGTTTCACTGTTTGGTCCTCTCTGTGTATGCCTGGGTCAAGAACCACCGCTGTCCACCAGTGTTATGCTAGGCGTTTTTAGGTCGGCTTCCCATCCTAATAGCGCCTAAGGTATAGCTGGGTTCCCTTTCTAGACCGGAGCTTAGACACAGTATGAGAGGAACAGAGCATAAAAACATAGAGCAACAACCTTACGTGTATATTACCAAATTCGGGATACAGGAAGCTAGACTTTGTCCAAAGGCAAGGAACTGGAATAGACAGGTGTTTATAAGTTATAGGTATCTCGCAGGATACCGACAGACAGAAAGACACTGCACTTAAGGGGAGATGTGACTATACTTTGTTCTAGGGTTGCTTCTTGTTTGTTCCTGATAGGATTTCTGTAACTGTCCCGCGTTATATATTACTTGTGTCCCTTCTCACTTTTCACTATAGTTCGGCTGCATTAACACTGTCACTGTACTTTATACTCGTGCAATCACTTTCACTTTTGTCGTAACTACTTGACACTCATGCAGTAACTTTCACTCACGGGCAGAGAGATCGCAGTCACTATGGGGATATGGGGCAGGGGAGCAGGGCAACCCAGGGGGGTCACAGGTGGCGGCCCAGTATTGGCTGCTCCCCTTCAGGTGTACTCTCGTTGGGGGGCCACGGGACTATCAGTGGGTGCGTCGTCCTCCAGGATGGGCTGTGGTCAGGTGTGTTGAAGGGCCCCACTCTGGAGGGGCTTGGTATGGGGGTCTGGCCTTCGGGACTGGAGCCGAAGATTCTGTGAAGACGCTCCTGCAGGTGCCCAGTGCGGGAAGGGTGTCACTCCTCCTCCAGACTGGAGAGGTCAGGCCCTGGGATGCTGGAGGTGGCGTGGAGGGCCCGCCAGCTGCAGCCTCGCTCTTGCTGCATCGCCATCAAGGTGGGGCTGCGGCATTGCGGGTGGCAGGAGTCCGACAGGTGTGGGTCTTCCTCTGGTGCTGGCTGGATGGAGTGTAACCCCGGGGTCAGGATGGGTCTTTTCCACCAGTCCTGGATGGAAAGGTGCTACCCCTGGAGGCTGCCTCGGTCGGGGGAGCAGAGGATAGGACTTGCTCTGTCACCAGAGGGATGGATCGAACAGGGGTCTCTCTCAGGTAGTGAAATCGAAGGGGATGAGGGACTTTTGAGGCGCCCCTCCTTGGCACGGCTACCAGCCGTCGACGAGGTCCCTTGGCCAATGGGAGGAGGGCGGCTACAGGCCGTCCCTGTCACGTCAGCATGGTAGCTGGCCTTCACTGGGGCCTGACTTCCAGGATCTCCCTCGGGTTGAGGAGTCACAGGGGGCGAGGGGCTTTTGAGGCGCCCCTCACTGGCACGATTACCGGCCATCGCCGAGGTCGCTTGGGCAATGGGAGGAGGGCAGCTACAGTCCATCCCTTTCCCGCTGGTGTGGCAACTGGTCATCACTGGGGCCTGAGTCCTTGATGGTACAGCAGACAAAGTGCAGCTGCTGGGCGTCAGCTGCCTGCAGCCGCTGCTGCTGGCCATCACCAAAGTCCCGTATGAGGGGTGACGTGTAGGCGAAGGGTGGCTATCGTCCACCCCTTGTCTACTGGTGTGGCTGCTGGCCATCACCAGTGTCGTGCCCATCGGGGCAACTGCAGGAGAGAGGGCATACTGTCTCACGTCGCATGTGGCAACCAGCTGTCACGGGTTCTGCAGGGGGGGTGAGCAACACTAGGAGTGGCTACAGATTGTCTCTTTAGGGTGCGGCTACTGGCCATCGCTGTTGCACAGCTACAGGCCGTTGCTTTAAGAGTGCGGCTACCGGACGTCACTGGTGCACGGTTACTGGCCATTGCAGGGACACGGCTATAGGCCATTGCCTTAAGTGTGCAGCTACCGGCCGTCACTGAGATGCTGCTTAGAGCTAGGTTTCTAGCTCCACCCCAATCCTGATGCAGGCTGCGTGGGTGAAAGGGTAATGCACCCTGACTGAGGTGCTTGTGCCGGGTGCATTCCAGGGAATAAGGGCGCGCAGCTCTATGGAACTTAAGTCCATATCGCACGGACGTCGCATGCACCTTCTCTACTCCTCCGTTGTCGCCTCCTGGGGGTGTCGTGATGCCTTCTGTTGTTGTCATTTCAAATATATATATGTATATAATATATATATATATATATATATATATATATATATATATATAAATATATATATATATGTTACAGTCAATATCTAAATACAGACAATTTGTAAAGTGACTGAACTTTTCAGGCAATATGTGAATTGCCTGGTTCACCCAGTCAATTTAGAAATCAGCTAAAAATTGCAGACAATTTACAGAGTGACTAAAATTCTGATAGATTTTCTTGGCATATTGACTAATATGGGGTAATATACTGACATAGACAAACAGTATTCTTGAGTAAAATTTTATTTTCTGAAACCTACGTGACGATAGAATGTGATAATAAAACCTGCGTGACAATATAATGTGATAATAAAACAATGAAAGAATAAAATGTGACAATAAAGTAAGACATTAAATCAGTTTTTATTCCTACAGGTCAAACTAGAGTTTGAATCCTGGTATGGGTAATCGGTCAGTTTGCATATTGGCAGTTTGTGTGATGATGTCTGGGTAGTTTATCAGTGTGTGTGTGTGTGTGTGTGTGTGTGTGTGTGTGTGTGTGTGTTCTTACCTAATTGTTCTTACCTAATTGTTCTTACCTAATTGTATCTTTACATGAATGAGTCAAGCTAGTACTGTCCCGTGTCTTAAACCATATTTATCGTACATATCCTTAAATTTGTGAATTGTTTTGGCACACACTATTTCATTCGGTAGTGCCTTCCATTGATCAATTGCTCTGTTTGGGAAACCGAATTTCCTTACGTCTTTATCACCTCTCCTCTTATGCAGTTTTTTGCAGTGTCCTCTTGCTGATGCTTCTCCATATGTTAAGTAATCATTTATGTCTATTTTCTCCTTCCCTGATATGCACTTATATAGCATTATCATGTCACCTCTTTTCCTTCACTCCTGTAGTATTGGTAGATTCAGTTTATTTAGTCTTTCTTCGTAGCTTAGGTCCCTTAAGCTTGGTATCCATCTTGTAGCGGCCCTTTGAACTTTTTCAATCTTGTCTATGTGTTTGAGATGAGGACTGCAGACTACTGATGCATATTCCAGGGTTGGTCTAATGAATGATGTTATTATCCTTCTTAGCATGTCTTCATTTATGTATGTGAATGCTATTCTCATATTTGCAAGCAGTGTATACATGTTCCGTACCTTCTCGCTGATGTGGTCAGCCAGAGATAGTCTGTTATTGATGATCACACCTAGGTCTTTCTCTCTTTCTGATGTGTATAGGGTTATATTTTCTAACTTATAATCCCAATCAGGTCTTTTTCCACTTTTACCAAATTTGATTACATGACACTTGTCCACATTGAATTCCATTTGCCATGTACTACTCCATTCATGAAGTTTATTTAAAAATTCTTGTAGCTCTTTACAAGAGTCTGTATTAGTAATTCTGCTTTGTATTTTTGCATCATCTGCAAACATATTCAGATAGCTCTCATTTCCAGTGTTAATGTTTATATCATTTATATACACTAAAAACATGATTGGTGCCAGCATTGAACCCTGTGGTACTCCACTAGTCACTTCTTTCCATGATGAGTAGTTTCCTCTTAGTACTGTTCTCATTTCTCTTTTTTTGAGAAAGTCTTGCATCCAACAAAACAGTTTGCCTCAAATTCCTCCTTGATTGTACCACCAAGGAGGAATTCGAGGCAAACTGTTTTGTTGGATGCAAGACTTTCTCAAAAAAAGAGAAATGAGAACAGTACTAAGAGGAAACTACTCATCATGGAAAGAAGTGACTAGTGGAGTACCACAGGGTTCAGTGCTGGCACCAATCATGTTTTTAGTGTATATAAATGATATAAACATTAACACTGGAAATGAGAGCTATCTGAATATGTTTGCAGATGATGCAAAAATACAAAGCAGAATTACTAACACAGACTCTTGTAAAGAGCTACAAGAAGAATTAAATAAACTTCATGAATGGAGTAGTACATGGCAAATGGAATTCAATGTGGACAAGTGTCATGTAATTAAGTTTGCATAAAAGTCTTTGGTGTGGTACTGTGTCAAAAGCTTTCTTGAAATCTAAATAGATACTGTCCACCAATCCTTCCCTTTCCTGTATTGTGTTTGTTACTCTGTCATAGTAGCTCAACAGATTAGTAACACATGATTTTCCTTTTCTGAAACCAAACTGTCTTTCTGTAATCATACTGTGTTCTTCTAGATTATTTACCCAAGCTTTTTTTATAAGCTTTTCTAATACCTTGCTTACAACACTGGTCAGTGATACTGGTCGGTAGTTGAGTGGATTTTGTCTATTTCCTTTCTTGAATAAGGGGACAATGTTTGCTTTTTTCCAAATATCAGGTAGTTTACCTTGACTCAAGGATTTCTTGAAAATTAAAAATAATGGTTTCCTTAACTCCTTTGCACATTCTCGTAGTACCCAAGATGAAATTTCATCAGGACCACTTGCTTTTCCTCTGTCTAATCTACTTAACTCCTCCTGTATTACGTTTTCTGCTATTTGTATATCTGGTAGTATGTGTGGACATGCGTGTTCCACGTAGTCCCTCTCAAAATTTTTTTTCTTCTGTAAAAACTAATTGGAAATTCTTATTTTGTGCTTCACAAATATCCTTCTCTTGTGTATAAGTGATTCCCTCGTCCGTAATGGATTGTATTATATCTTTTACTTTGGTTTTGCTTCTGATATAGCTGTAAAACAGCTTTGGTTGATCACTACTTTTATTTATTATATCCTCCACAAACTGTTTTTGGGCTTCCCTCCTTATTCTTGTATAGTCGTTTCTTGCCTGTTTGTAATTATTATACACCCTTTCACTGTTATGTCTTCTGTATCTATTCCACAACAAATCTCTTCTTTCTTTTGATTTTTTACATTCTGTATTGAACCATTTCTGTGTTTTCTTATCTGCTTCTTTGTGCTGTGGGATGTACTTCTGGACTTCTATTTCATAAAATTCACAGAATTTTTTATATACAGCATTTAAATCTTGTCCTCTAAGCTCATTTTCCCAATCAACTTCTAAGAAATACTTCTTTAGGTTTTGATAATTTCCCTTTTTATAGTTTAGGCTCTTTTTGGAACTGTCATTGCTGTTTACTATGTCATATGCTATCCTGAAGTTATAATTTAGTATTGCATGATCGCTTTTGCCGAGTGGAGGGTGATATATTAAACTGTCAATATCATTTTCTTGCCTAGTAAATATTAGATCTAGCACTGAAGGTACATGAAGTCCTCTTTTTCTGGTGGTTTCCCTCACATGTTGGGTTAGGAAGAACTCTTGTACGAGATCCTGGAGCTTTTGGTCCCAACAGCTTTCTTGGCTAATTATATCTAGAGTATTCCAATTTATATTTGTATTGAAATCCCCAGTTAGTATAATTCTTTCTGATTTCTCTTCCATTTTATGTACTAATAATCTTAAACTCTGAATTATACTCTCTGCCAGGCCCTCATATTCATCTCTTTCCCATGTGTTTGATCTGGGTGGAATGTACAAATTGGCTACAATTACTTTACCTTCAGATGTGTTGATCTCTACTGCAATCAGTTCTACTTGTGATGGTATATCTAGTTTTATTTCATTGACTTTTAAATTTTTCTTAGTTAATATTATAATTCCTCCTCCTTTTTTTAAATTTCTGTCTCTTCTCCATATATTGTATTCCTCTAAGTTTAGTATGTCATTGGATATCCTTGGTGTTAATTTTGTTTCAGTTAGGCATATTATTTGTGGTTCATTTTCTCTGACATAATCATTCATCTCTAGTAATTTAGATACCATTCCATCCACATTTGAGTACATCAACTTTATCATCTTGTTTATATACTTGTCATGACGTAGTTCTACTACCTTCCTCCTCTTTATTCCATCCTGTTTGTGTACCACTTTCCTACCTGCAATCCTATTACTTTGTAAAAAAAAAATTCTTCTTCTCCTCTTCTGATCTTCTCTCATTTTTTGTTTTTGCTTCCTCCCTTTTCTCTTTCAGTAATCCCAGTTCCTCTTGTGTTAGGCATCTTTTTATCCATACATTTTTGAACTCCTCTTTTTTCATAAGATTCTTTTCATCTTTTATTATCTCTTCCACAGTGTTTACACTCTGGAAAGTCACCTTTAGAGGTCTTGTCTTGCTTTTCTCATATTTCCCTAACCTTTTGTGTTCCTCTATGTCTTTACTACAGATTTCCTCTGATACTTCCTTCAGTAAGCTCATTACATTTTCCATCTCCTTTTTGTCTCTTGTGATCTTGTTTTTTACTTCTTCCTCTTCTATACCAGTGATTACTATAGATTTGTTTATTTCTACTGAGTCTCTGACTAACGTTGGATTGTTTTGGATTATTCTTTTCACTTCCTTTTTAATGCTTTTTTCCTCCACTCTTGTTTCTAAGTCTTTCTTTACTTTCACCATTTCAGCATACGTGGTTTCCACATCATTTTTTTTAGCTTTGCACAGCTTCATTCACCTGTGTTATCTTCTCCTCAATATCACTGCTCCTGTCTATCAAACTGCTTACTTGCCTAATTGTCTCTGTGTCATTTTTTAACTCTTCCATAACACTCTCGTGATTGACTTCTGTACTTGCCATTTCACTTATTTTCTTCCTAAGTGTACTCAATTCCACTGTTAGTTCACTGATGGTTGTGTCTTTCTTATTGGCCTCCCTTCCTAGTTTTTCTATTTCTTCCATTTGCAAGTGCATCTGCTTCTTTATTTCATCAATTTCATTTTTGAAAGCCATTTCTAGTTTGTTTACACATTCAACCTGTCTATTGTGAGTCTCCACTTCAACCAGTTCTTGGTAGAAATCATCATTTTGCTTTTTACCTTTATCCCTTTTCTTTTCCAAATTTGCTTTACTAAAGTATGTATCCATTTTGCTATACTAAAAGTTCAAAGTATGTACTTACAATCCCTGTGTTGTTGTAGTCTAAACAAACCTCAGATGACTCAGCATATTCTTTCGTCTTGTTTCTCTTTCCTGTTTGAAAAAGTCTTGTTTATACTTATTATTTTTTTCCTTTTAATAATGAAAAATTATTTAGTCTAACCTAGTACAGAGCTTGACTCATGCAAAGATACTAATTTAGGTAATGCCACTGGCCGTGTTGGTTCGGTACGGAGCGCCGATGTCGCACATCCTCCTTGGTTGTGTGTGCGCGTGTGTGTGTGACCGGTACAGACGTCTGGGTAGCTAGCCTGTGCAGTTGTGTGTTGGCCTTGTCCCTGGCATTTGAGGCGTCTTGTGGACAAGGGGCGAATGCACCATTTTTTTTTTTTTTAGTTATGAGCTTTGAAAGTTCAGGAATAGGTGGCAGACATGGAATATTATAGAATAGCATGTTATTATATATGATTAGAATCCTCTGGAAGAGGCAAATTTATACTGCAGGAAAAAATGAAAACACACACACACACACACACATACACACACACACACACACACACACACACATACACACACACACACACACACACACACACACACAGTAAAACACGCGATGGTGTTTTTTCAGCATATAGTAATTATTGTTCAATCAACTTGAAATTCATTCCTGTATTAGATGTAAATGAAACTAAGAAACTGTGAAATTTTCAGCCAAAAATTCCTATAATTAATATTTTTCCTATAATTGTTTATTAAATATTTTCATCTCCTTATCGACAACAGGTTGTTTTATTGTGTGTATGATAACCATTATATTGTTAATGACTGACACAATGAAGTTATAATACTCACCAACTATTTACAACTCCAACCGCACACCAAGATGAAGAGGGGGGGGGGGCCTAATGGTTAGTAGTTGAGGACGTCATCGGAGTGTAAACAAAGCCAGGCTTCACTCATGTGCTTGGCGGGATGACTAGCGGGGGTGCTAGTGCGCGTCTGATAGGCTGAGAGGCGGCCCTTTAACTCTGAGAGAGGGAGCCGCTCTCCCATTGGCTGGGCGCGTGCCGACATTCGCCCCTACCGCTCTGAAATCACAGACCCTCCCCGCCCTCCTCCACGTGTGCAAAACAAGGGAGACTGAACCTAGAATTCTGAACCCACATGGGTCGGAATCGGAAAACGCTCTTCACCACGAGATTTTCAGTGCTTCCATCTATCGGAAAACATGCATAACTCATTTTTGATGGGGGTGGCGCATTCGCCCCTTGTCCACGAGACTCCTCATTTACTCTTGTGTCCTTCCGTGAGGTGTAATTCGTTTGTAGAACATATGGTGTGTTCTGAGGAAGCACTTTTTTACGAGAAAGTGATGTTGAAGAAAAATCGGATTCAAAGTCATTACTACTGACTAAAATTGAGTACTACAATCTGATAGAGGAACTCAGAGTAGCAGCATCTGCAAAAATAAATCAAATCGGCAGTATTACATCCTTGGACGTTACGAAGTTCTTCAGTGTGGTGACGTTGAAAAGTTGATCAAAAAACGGAATGATAGAACTCAAGAACCTGTTTATTTTGTGCATATTGAGGATATGTTTGATCCAATAAAACGTGCTCACATTACTACAGGACATGGTGGCAGAGACAAAATGGTCAAAGCTTTGTCAAGATATGCAAACGTTACTAGAGATACTGTTGACCTGTTCAAATGTTTGTGTGTTCAGTGTCAAAAGAAACTGAAAAGATGTACGACCAAGGGTGTTACTGTTAACCGATTTTGTCAAAGGACTTTGGCTCACGAGCTCAGGTGGGTCTTGTTGACATGCAGTCTTGTGCCAAAGGAAGGTATAAGCGGATAATGGTGTATCAAGATCACCTAACAAAGTATTGCATATTGCGTCCCTTAACTTCAAAAAGGGCCACTGAGGTTGCATTCCAATTAATGGACATTTTTAATATTTGGAGCACCTCAAATTCTTCAAAGCGATAATGGTAGTGAATTTACAGCATTAGTCATTTCGGAACTCAAATTTCTTTGGCCAGACTTGTTAGTGGTTCATGGTAAACCAAGGCATCCGCAGAGTCAGGGATCAGTTGAACGCCTTAACTGTGATATACAAGACATGCTAGTTTCATTGTTAGGTGATAATGATACAAGTGACTGGCTCATGGGACTCAAGTTTGTGCAGTTTCAAAAGAACACCAGTTACCATTCTGGGATCAAACAATCCCCATACAAAGCAGTCTTCGGTGTTGAGGCCAGAGTAGGTCTACGCTCAACTCCACTTCCAGAGGAAGTTTTGAAGACAATGGTTACTGAAGATGATTTACTTGGAGCTTACACTTTCCCCTCAGACTCTGCTCATCCAGATGATCCACCTGAGTGCTCTGTTCATCCAGATGATTCACTTGAGTGCTCTGCTCATCCAGATGATCCACCTGAGTGCTCTGCTCATCCAGATGATTCACCCGATTGCTCTACTCATCCAGTTGATTCATCGAAGGGCTCTACTCATCCAGATGATTCACCTGAGGTTTCTACTCACCGTGAGGACTTCGCTCATCTAGGTAGTGACACTCACACACATAGGAAAAAAAATAAAAAAAGGTAACTGATAACTGATTTCATTAAGCTCATAACCACATGTCAAGTCTATCATCATTAATTAAATACTTATCTCTGTTATAAAGCTAAAAATCCATTGCTTTTATTCTTTTTTTGTTCATTCAGATGGTTTGTCCAAGGGTTCTGCCTATCCAGACAATTCACCCTGTGACCAGAATCCTACAGGAAGACTTCATGTGCTCCAAGAAAACATAGCACTTCAACGGTCAAGAGCAGCTGCTGGTCAGTTAGCCCAAGCTGAACGCATGGGGAAACGTAGTCGTTTAGATCATGCCCCTAGTAATCCCGGAGATAATGTGACAATTCCCATCCCGTTGGTTGATCGAGGTAAAGGTGATCCCCGAAATGTTATAAGTGTTATCTTAGATCGTAATGAAAATGACATGTATCGAATTGCCGTGAAAGAAGGAATACTTAAGGGACGCTACAGTAGAAGTCAGTTTGATATTTGTACCCAGCAACTGTATAGCCTTGGTGATGTGAGTGCAGACAAGGAAATAGGACTTCGTCAGGCAGTACAGCAGTCATCTAGGTTTGGTGGTCAAGGTTATGCTACGAGCAATTGTACTGTGAGTAAGAAACAATGTCAAACAAATCGCTGTGAATGTTATAAAGAAGGTCACAAGTGCAATAGTCGGTGCCACTCTAGTTTGACCTGTAAGAATAAAAACTGATTTAATGTCTTACTTGATTGTCACATTTTATTCTTTCATTGTTTTATTATCACATTCTATCGTCACGTGGGTTTTAGAAAATAAAATTTTACTCAAGAATACTGTTTGTTTGTCTGTGTCAGTATATTACCCCATATTAGTCAATATGCCAAGAAAATCTATCACAATTTTAGTCACTTTGTAAATTGTCTGCAATTTTTAGCTGATTTCTAAATTGACTGGGTGAACCAGGCAATTCACATATTGCCTGAAAAGTTCAGTCACTTTACAAATTGTCTGGATTTAGATTGACTGTAATATATATATATATATATATATATATATATATATATATATATATATATATATATATATATATATATATATATATGTCACGGGGTTTTTATATTATCACTGTGTTTTTAAAATAAATGCTTAGATATTATTTAAATTGATAATAATATTCAATAATACTGAAGAGCAAGGACAATGATTGTCTTGCTACATCAAGCAACGATTACTTTACGCTGACTTGCTACGATTCTCTAAGAACGAGAATTTATAAACTTTCTCAACAGTACACAGCAGAGACTAATTACTCACAAATGCTGAATTACTGTACTGTTAGCCTCTGGAGAAAGTTACTTCACCCCTGACAATAAATAACTAATACTAATAATAATATCAGGCTCTTGCTGATGCTTTAACTCCTATGGTACAATGGATTTTAAGTTAATACAACAAGACTGGTCTAAGTACCAGTTATGAAGGCAAACGTTTATGCAAGCTAGGAGCTATATGGAAAATAAGCTTAATTTGGAGAAATGAAACAAGATTTTACTTTACATTAAGCTCAAGAAAAAGAACTGTTAAATTTATTGATTACAAAAAATAAATTTAACGTTACAATTCAAATCAAATTAATGAGACGCACTCACTCACACAAAAGCTAAATACTTACGCCTAAAAAAAAAACACCTTAACTAAACTCTTAAAACTAGGATTATACAAAAAGGAAATACCAGTCGATGAATGCTATGTATCACCCGGGGGGTGGGAGGACTGGATTAACTGTCTCAGTGGAGCTTGGGTGCTAGCAACCTCTCACACTGCTGGAGCGCAGGACCCTCTTCCGTCACAACAAACACTCGACTGCATTCAAATAATGTATAGGCAGGATGCACAAGCCACCGGAAGAAGGCGTGGCTAACGGTTGAGGCGAGCAGAGGCGAACAATAAAAAAACAATAGTATCGCTCAGTAGCGCACTTAGTGACGTGCATTAAATCGGTCACTTTTAAACAGTGACGAATGTTTTGAAAAGTATACCCCAAAATGGAGAGAGAAACGGTTAACTGAGCGATACACAGTGAGTTTTCCACTAATAGTTCGTGGCTTCTCACAAAAGGGAAATGTCGCTAATTGATTCGTGACAATATATATATATATATATATATATATATATATATATATATATATATATGTGTGTGTGTGTGTGTGTGTGTGTGTGTGTGTTTTTACCTAATTATTTTTACCTAATTGTATCTTTACAAGAATGAGTCAAGCTCGTACTGTCCCGTGTCCAAAACCATATTTATCGTACATATCCTTAAATTTGTGAATTGTTTTGGTACACACTATTTCTTTCGGTAGTGCATTCCACTGATCAATTGCTCTGTTTGGGAAAATAAATTTCCTTACATCTTTATCACCTCTCTTTTTATGCAGTTTTTTGCAGTGTCCTCTTGCTGATGCTTCCCCATACGTTAAGTAATCATTAATGTCTATTTTCTCCTTCCCTGATAAGCATTCATATAGCATAATCATGTCACCCCTTTCCCTTCTCTCTTGTAGTGTTTGTAGATTCAGTTTTTTTAGTCTTTCTTCGTAGCTTAGATCCCTTAAGCTTGGTAACCATCTTGTAGTGGCCCTTTGAACTTTTTCAATCTTGTCTATGTGTTTTTTGAGATGAGGACTCCAGACTACTGATGCATACTCCAGGGTTGGTCTGATGAATGATGTTATTATTTTTCTTAGCATGTCTTCATTTATGTATGTGAGCGCTATTCTCATATTTGTAAGCAGTGTATACATGTTCCATACCTTCTCACTGATGTGGTCAGCCGGAGATGGTCTGTTATTGATAATCACAACTAGGTCCTTCTGTCTTTCTGATGTGTATAGGGTTTTATTTCCTAACTTATAATCCCAATCACGTCATTTTCCACTTTTACCAAACTTGATTACATGACACTTGTCCACATTGAATTCCATTTGTCAAGTATTACGCCATTCATGAAGTTTATTTAATTCTTCTTGTAGCTCTTTACAAGAGTCTGTGTTAGTAATTCTCCTTTGTATTTTTGCGTCATCTGCAAACACATTTAGATAGCTATCATTTCCAGTTTACTGTCTATATCATTTATATACACTAAAAACATGATTAGTGGCAGCACTGAGCCCTGTGGTACTCCACCAGTCACTTCTCTCCATGTTGAGTAATTTCCCTTTAGTACTGTTCTCATTTCTATTTTTATGTGAAAATCTTGCATCCAACAAAACAGTTTGCCTCGAATTCCTCCTTGATGGTACAGTTTCCATAAAAGTCTTTGGTGTGGTACTGTGTCAAATGCTTTCTTGAAATCTACAGTAAATAGATACTGCCCACCCATCCTTCTCTTTCCTATAATGTGTCTGTTACTCTATCATAGTAGCTCAACAGATTAGTAACACATGATTTTCCTTTTCTAAAACCAAACTGTCTCTCTGTTATCATATCGTGTTCTTCTAGATGATTTACCGAAGCTTTTCTTATAAGCTTTTCTAATACCTTGCTTACAACACTGGTTAGTCATTCTGGTAGGTAGTTGAGTGGATTTTGTCTATTCCCTTTCTTGAATAAGGGAACAATGTTTGCTTTCTTCCAAATATCTGGTAGTTTACCTTGTCTCAAGGATTTCTTGAAAATTAAAAATAATGGTTTACTTAACTCCTTTGCACATTCACGTAGCACCCAATATGAAATTTTATCAGGACTATTTGCTTTTTCTTTGTCTAATTTAATTACCTCCTCCTGTATTACATTTTCTGATATTTGTATATCTGGCAGTATGTGTGGGCATGCATGTTCCACATAATCCCTCTCAAAAATTTTTTCTTCTGTAAAAACTGATTAGAAATTCTTATTTAGTGTTTCACAAATATCCTTCTCTTGTGTATAGATGATGCCCTCGTCCGTAATGGATTGTATTTTATCTTTTACTTTGGTTTTGCTTCTGATGTAGCTGTAAAATAGCTTCGGTTGATCACTACTTTTATTTATGATATCCTCTTCAAACTGTTTTTGGGCTTCCCTCCTTATTCTTGTATAATCGTTTCTTGCCTGTTTGTAATTATTATATGCCCTTTCACTATTGTGTCTTCTGTATCTATTCCACAACAAATCTCTTTTTTCTTTTGATTTTTTACATTCTGTATTGAACCACTTCTTTATTTTCTTTTCTGCTTCTTTGTGCTGTGGGATGTACTTCTGGACTCCTATTTCATAAAGTTCACAAAATTTTTCATATCTAGCATTTAAATCTTGTCCTCTAAGCTCCTTTTCCCAATCAGTTTCTAAGAAGTACTTCTTTAGGTCATGATAGTTTCCCTTTTTATAGTTTAGGCTATTTTTGTAACTTTCATTGCTGTTAACTATGTCATATGCAATCCTGAAGTTGCAATTTAGTACTGCATGGTAGCTTTAGCCGAATGGAGGGTGATATATTAAATTGTTAATATCGTTTTCTTGCCTAGTAAATATGAGATCTAGCATTGAGGGTACATCGAGTCCTCTTTTTCTGGTGCTTTCCCTTACATGTTGCGTTAGGAAAAACTCCTGCACGAGATCCAGGAGCTTTTGGTCCCAACAGCTTTCTTGGCTTATTATAACTGGAGTATTCCAATTTATATTTGTATTAAAATCTCCAGTTAATATAATTCTTTTTTATTTCTCTTCCATTCTATGTAGTAATGCTCTTAAACTCTGAATTGTACTCTCTGCCAGGTCCTCATATTCGTCTCTTTCCCATGTGTTTGATCTGGGTGGCATGTAATAAGTGGCTACAGTTACTTTACCTTCAGATGTATTGATCTCTGCTGCAATCAGTTCTGCCGGTGAGGGTGTATCTAGTTTTATTTCTTTGACTTTTAGATTTTTCTTAGTTAATATTATAATTTGTCCTCCTATTTTTAAGTTCCTATCTCTTCTCCGTATATTATATTCCTCTAAGTTTAGGATGTCATTTGATATCCTTGGTGTTAATTTTGTTTCAGTTAGGCATATTATATATGGTTTATTTTTTCTGATATAATAATTCATCTCTAATAATTTCGATACCATTCCATCCACATTTGAGCACATCAACTTGTTTATATACTTGTCATGACTTGGTTCAACTACCTTCCTCCGTTTTATTCCCTCCTGTTTATGTACCACTTTCGTACCTGCAATCCAATTACTTTGTAAAATAATGTATTCTTCTCCTTCTCTGATCTTCCCTCATTTTTTGTTTTTGCTTCGTCCCTCATCTCTTTCAGTAATTCTAGTTCCTCTTGTGTTAGGCATCTTTTTATCCATACATTTTTGAACTCCTCTTTTTCCATAAGATTCTTTACATTTTTTAGTATCTCCTCCACGGTGTTTACACTCTGGAAGGTTACCTTTATGGGTCTTGACTTGCTTCTCTCGTATTTCCCTAACCTTTTGTGTTCCTCTATGTCTTTACTACAGATTTCCTGATTCTTCTTTCAATATACTCATTACATTTGCCATCTCCTTTCTGTCTCTTGAGATCTTGTTTTTTACTTCTTCCTCTTCTGTACCAGTGATTACTATAGATTTGTTGACATCTACTGAATCTCTGACTAACTTAGGATTGTTCTGGATTATTCTTTTCACTTCCTTTTTAATGCTTTTTTCTTCCACCCTTGTTTCCAAGCCTTTCTTTACTTTCACCATTTCAGTATAAGTGGTTTCCACATCATTTTTGTAGCTTTGCATAGCTTCATTCACATGTGTTATCTTCTCCTAAATATCACTGCTCTGATCTATCAGACTGCTTACTTGCCTAATTGTCTCTGTATCATTTTTGAACTCTTCCATAATACTCTCGTGGTTGACTACTGTACTTGCCATTTCACTAATTTTTCTCCTAAGAGAACCCAGTTCTACTGTCAGCTCATCTATGGTTGTGTCTTTCTTGTTGACTTCCTTTCCTAATTTTTCTATTTCTTCTTTTTGCAAGTGCATCTTTTTCTTAATTTCGTCAATCTCATTCTGAAAAGCCATTTCTAGTCTGTGTACTCGTTCCACCAGTTTATTGCAAGTCTCCATTTCAACCAGTTCTTGGTAGAAATCATCATCCTGCTTTCTACCTTTACCCTTTTTCTTTTCCAAATTTGCTTTACTAAAGTATGTGGCCATTCTGCAGTACTAAAAGCGCATATAGTACTTACATTCCCTGGGGCAGATTGTAGACTAAACAATGATCAGCTGATTTAGCGCATTCTTGCGCTACTTTGTTTTCTTTACTGTTTGAACAAGTCTTCCTTAAAACTTCTTTTTTATATTAGAACACCAATTAGTCTAACCTGGTACAGAGCTTGACTCATATAAAGATACTAATTTAGGTAATGCCACTGGCCAAGTTGGCCAGGTATTGAGTGGTGGCAATGTGCGTCTGCTCCCCTCGGTGCCTAGTGTGTGTGTGTGTGTATTGCCAGACATCTTACTCCCCTATGGGTTGGGCAAAAACCATTCGCCTACATGTCGCTCTGTCCCCCGCCATTTCACTGTCCTGCTTCTAGCTCACACCTTCCTCTCTCATATACCTCACTACTCCATCCCTCCATCTCATCCTTGGCCTCCCTCTCCCCTCTCTACCTCACTCACATACACTCTTCTAGTAAATCTCCCACTCCCCATTCTCACCACATGGCCAAACCACCTCAGTGTGTTTCTCCTAATGCTTCCCATCACATTCGCATCCACACCACAATGCTCCTTCACATCCTAATTTGTCAGTCCCTCCATGTGACGCCACATGCTCCTCTCAAATAGCTCATTTCTACTGCTCTCACTCTTGACTTCTGTCCCTTCAACAAGGTCCAAGCTTCACTTCCATAAGTTAGAGTTGGTATCACAATACTGTCATGTTGTAACTTTTTCACTTCCATGCTCACTTCCCTGTTTCTTATCATTGCTTTCAAGGAATCAGCAACCTTTCTTCCTTGTTGTACTCTTTCAAGCACTTCAACCTGCAAACTTCCATCGTTTCTTATCACACTACCCAAGTACTTAAATGCACTCACATTTTCCATTTCCTCCTCATCCAACCTCACTGTACATTCACTGACTTCACTCGAAGACCATAACTTTACTCTTCCCTACATTCACCTTTAGATTCCGTTTCTTACTCTCCCAAACTCATCCATCAAGCCTTGCAGCTCCCCCTCATCTTCACTTAACAACACAGTATCATCTGCAAACAACAGTATAGGGTGTTTCCAAGCACTTCCATCTCTCATTAGGGCCACTCAGCCATCCACTGCCCTACCTTGCATCTCATAATTTATAACCGCATCCATGTACAGAATGAACAACCATGGAGATATGTCACATCCTTGTTTCAATCCAATCTTCATATTAAAAAATTCACTCAGTTCACTATCCACACGCACTGTATCCTTAGCACCCTCATATATATACTCTTCACAGCACTCAGCAACATCCCATCTACTCATTATATTCTTATTACTTTCCACAATCCTTGTCTATCCACCCTGTCATATGTTTTCTCCAAATATATATATATATCCCATTGGATCCCAGAGTGGCTGGGTGAGGCACTGCGCTGGGAGGGTACTAAGCGTGCTGCCCTCCACCTATCGGCTCATAGTCGCGAAGCTCATAGGTCCCTACCCCGGGGTTCCCTATTTTATTAACCCGCCCTGTCCCGACCGATTTTCCACCACTGACTCCCCTCAATCCTGACCAATTTTGGAAATAAATTTTTTTGGCTCAAACCTCCTCTTTTGGTGAGAAACATCGAAAATTTATAGCGAAATCGCTCACCTGAGGTTTAAAATACTGGATACAGGTAGCAGTTCCCCTTACCTTACTGGGTTTTCTATCAGGCTGGCTCCAAAGAAAACGAGTTCTATGGGAGGGTAACTATTCTACACCACTCATAAACGGTATTTATTTATTTATTTGGTACGAATTTATATGTAGCACGAGAGTATATTGGTTTTCACACAGTAATATAGGCAATATAAGCATTGTTTCACTCACCAAACACATCAACATACCTGACGTTTTTTGGCGGCATTACCTGTTCATCATTTCTGACTGTTTCTTTCTCTAATGCTACGTAAACTTTGTCCTCCACATTGTCATCGATTGGGGAATCATTCTGGCCTTGAATTTCGTGCCGTGGCATGACAAGTCTTTACTGGCCAGGTCACTGGTAACAGTTGAATTGCCAAGACAATGGCGTGTGGGGAGGGGGGAGGTCATGTGGGGTAAGGCACTGACCCGGCAGCTTGTAGAGGAAGGGGTCCCGTGTATACGTACCAAAAATCACGCACGAAATTTGAAATTTGTGCAAATTAGGGACCTTGCAATTGCTGCGCATTTATATACATCAACGGGAGTCACAGTGACAAAACGTGTGGATGAATATATATGTCAACAGGAGTCGGCAGGTTAAGATTTGAAAGTTCCCAGTTCAGTCCAAGACTGTGGACACTGGGCTTCAATGGTATATATATATATATATATATATATATATATATATATATATATATATATATATGTCATAAAAAGACTTTGTAGTTACTTGTAGAGAAGTTATATATATTAGACTTGTGGACGAGCGGTTGTTATACTTGAGTTGTTTGTACATTGACAATCTTGGTTCCCATTTGTCATGCAATGACAAAGGAGAGATAAAGAATAGTATGGGACTATTTTTATTTGTCTTGATAATGTTAACAGTCTCTCACACACGAGTGAAGTTAAGTAGAGTCCCGCTAGCTACCTCCTGTCTTGCTCTCTCTCTCTCTCTCTCTCTCTCTCCCAAGTTGCTAAGCCTTCCTCCCTACACCCTGCCGATTCTATGGCCTCTCTTCTTCTGAGCTCTCTTTCCTAAATTCTGGTGAAACAGGAGTCGTGTCACGTGTGTTCACTGTGGTTGGAAAGTTCTAGAAGCCTGTGTGAGTATGTGTGTGTATGGTCAACTAGGCTTTGTTCTCCTGCTGTATCGCTGACAAACTAACTGCATTATCTCCTGACTGGCTACTTCCTAATCTGTCGTCAGCTTTTCCTCAGTGTAACTTGCAAGATCATTTCCCATTCCCAGGCTCGCATAGAGCTGTCTCTCTGTCTATTTATCTATCTATCTATTATGATTTGTAATTATAATATGGAGTCCTAATATATGCTCGGCACACGCAGCTGGAGGTCCTCCGACAGCAATTATCATTGACATATGCTAATCTATTAGTACATAATATTGATTATAATATTGTATACATATAATACTCATAGTAAATTGCAATGATTCAATAAAATTACTTTTTAAACAAGTTGTATACATATTTGAATAAATGCAATGGTTGTTGTATGACACTTTGTAAGACGTGCATGTACAACAGACGTACGCATATAATTGTGCAATGGCAATACTGCTAGGTTACACATTACATATTGAGTTATCCCTTTAGTAATGTCTAATATTTCACCTAACTTGTAAGATGATTCTGGTAATACAGAATTGTGGTATAATGGTATGACTTTACATAATATTGTAGTAATATTGTAGTAATACATAACTGTAACATTTTATGAATTGTTACAAAATATTGTGGTAATGCATAATTGTGTTGGCCTTATAACTGTAGTTACATTTTGTTAATGCAACTGTCACATAAGTGTCTTGGCCTTATAATTGTAGTTAAAGTTACATAAAAGGTACATCTTGTTAATGCAACTGTTACATAATTGGCAAAGTGTAACATAATGCAATCGTTTGTCGTTACATAATTGTTACATATCGTTTGTAGTTACATAATTGTAGTTAAAGTTACATAAAAGTTACATCTTGTTAATGCAACTGTTACATAAATGGTACATATTGTTTGTAGTTACACAATTGCAGCAAGTGTAACATAATGCAATCGTTTGTCGTTACATAATTGTAACATATCGTTTGTAGTTACATAATTGTAGCAAGTGTAATATAATGCAATCGTTTGTCGTTACATAATTGTAATAATTGCAGTCCTGACATATGAATCCGGACATGCTGCGGTCGATGATAGTGATGATGTGCCATGCCACTTGCTTGTGGTGACAACAATTTGCTTTTTTGTTTGTAGTTTATGTGGTATTTTGGCATATGTAGTAACACTTACACTTATTTTCATTTGTTTGTTATGTGATCTTACTCTATTTCTCCCTTTTTTCTTTCTTACTTTTTCTTTCTTTCTTTTTTGTATGTATTGATTTTCTATAGTTTGTTTTTCTTCATTTGTCTACGCTTTTTCTGTCTTGTTCATGATTGCATAATTACTGGCTAATTTCCTTGGGATACTTTGTTAAAGTCTAGTTTATATTGCACAGGTATTACTGAAAATGATATTATATAGTCCCATATTTTGTTATTTTATATAAAAAAAAATATATATATACACTATATACAGTATTAACTATATACACTGACTTGTTGTTCACTTGTACCTATCGTGAGTAATATGTGTGTCAGCACTGTGTGGAAATCATTGTCTTCACGATTGTGTTGAAGATGTTCATTCTTGCTAACGTCATTTGTGTTGGCCATTTTTTTTTCTCCCTAGTTTACCTTGTAACTTAATTTATATGTTTCCACTAGGTAGCTTTAATTAATAAATGTTTAATACAGTTCTTTTAATCGCTCACTGAGTAACTGTGATGGTATATTCTCTTTATCACTTTGTAGATATAATAATGTATAGCTGTATGTATGAAACACGTATTTTATGTAGGTATAAATGGTAACACTCGTTGGTAGTAAATCAATGTTATAATAAATGAATGAATATATACAGTGTAGAATATTTATTGTTAGTGATTATTTAGTGTTTGAGTTATGCAGATAACTGAAGTAAGTATGTATATTTAAGCTGTAACTATACAGCACTTTTTATATGTTTGTGCAGAAGCTTATTGTCTATTACTGTGTATTGTATAAATGAAGTAACTATGTAACTCACTAATTTTTACCGTGGTGGGAATGGTGTTAGTGATGATGCAGGTGGTGAGTTGACTGACGTGGCGTCTTTTCAGCAAGCACGCATGATGACGTCGACTTCCCACACTGGTAGCTGTGGTGAGTGAATGAGTAGCGATGAGTAACTTGAGTGAAGACGAGTGAGTAAGATGAGTTGTGAATATGGACTTGGTATTTGCTTCGTCGTCTTGACCTCTTCACTCCTGCGTCAGTGGTGGAGGTTGGGTGGATGTAGCAGAGAGAGGAGGGTGAGGTCTGGTAGTTGTGAGTTATGAGTCGTGTCTCATTCTTCGTTTGTTTGTTTTGTTTTTCTTTGTCAATGTTTTCTCGGTCCTTTTCTCTTGTGATTTACTCGTTGTGGGATGAAGACTGCTGCTAATTGTAGGTGCGTGTAGAAGATTATACAGACGACTCGTAGAGTTGTTACTTGTAGTTGATTGTAGATGGTTGTAGTTCGTTGGTTCGTCGTAGAAATTTTAAGACTGTTTGTATCAGTACTTTGTTAAACTACTTGCAAGGCGTCCTGTGACTTCTTCACCTCCACATCAGCGTGATGATCTGGGAGACGGAGGGGGCTGGTTGGAGAGAATACTATCAGGAGCTAGTTGTGAGTTGTTGGTTGTGAGGGGCATTCTTGTTTTCAATCTTGATATTTTGTAGGAATTCACTGTTGATTCGTAGACGAGGTTCGTATACGTTCGCTGCTACCAAATGTCATAAAAAAACTTTGTATTTACTTGTAGAGAAGTTATATATATTAGACTTGTGGACGAGCGGTTGTTATACTTGAGTTGTTTGTACATTGATAATCTTGGTTCCCATTTGTCAAGCAATGACAAAGGAGAGATAAAGAATAGTATGGGACTATTTTTATTTGTCTTGATAATGTTAACAGTCTCTCACACACGAGTGAAGTTAAGTAGAGTCCCGCTAGCTACCTCCTGTCTTGCTCTCTCTCTCTCTCTCTCTCTCTCTCTCCCAAGTTGCTAAGCCTTCCTCCCTACACCCTGCCGATTCTATGGCCTCTCTTCTTCTGAGCTCTCTTTCCTAAATTCTGGTGAAACAGGAGTCGTGTCACGTGTGTTCACTGTGGTTGGAAAGTTCTAGAAGCCTGTGTGAGTATGTGTGTATGTGTGTGTATGGTCAACTAGGCTTTGTTCTCCTGCTGTATCGCTGACAAACTAACTGCATCATCTCCTGACTGGCTACTTCCTAATCTGTCGTCAGCTTTTCCTCAGTGTAACTTGCAAGATCATTTCCCATTCCCAGGCTCACATTGAGCTGTCTATCTGTCTATTTATCTATCTGTCTATTATGATTTGTAATTATAATATGGAGTCCAAATATATATATATATATATATATATATATATATATATATATATATATATATATATATATGTATATATATATATATATATATATATATATATATATATATATATATATATATATATATATATATATATATATATTTATGTGTCCGACTCTGGGCATAGGCTTCACAGCCTGCTATCAAGGCCCAGCAGTCCTCCTACATACCATACACCTCTACATGTCACCACTTCGGCGCTAACACCCACCGTCCATATTGAATACATGCTAGGGCTGTCTCATACAGGACTGGTGTATTGGTATTAGCGGGGGTATTTTGACGACATGTCGGCGGGTCTTCTGGTAGATCAGTAAAGCCTGATTTAATGAAATTCAAATCCTTAAACTGTTCCCTGCCCCAGCCGGGATTCGAACCTGGGTCCGTAAGGACTGCAGGCCACCTCTCTCTCTCTCTCTCTCTCTCTCTCTCTCTCTCTATATATATATATATATATATATATATATATATATATATATATATATGTATATACGAGGTGCACCAAGGGGAGACCACAAGGAGGTGCGACAAGAGAATGAGCAAAACAGGCATACATCCCCAACCACCATGCGCCCCTCTTCCCCTCAGCGGAATTCATGAGAAGTACGTCACCCTGCTGCATTACCCTCAACCTGGACCAGCCTCACCAAGACTGGGCAGTATCTGTGTGCCAACAGACTCCCCAAGCAGGACCTCATTGATGCTCACTGTGCTTGTCGGGGAAAGGACGCCCACTGTGCTTCTTTCTTCTACTGCCCCCTGTAAGACAGCAACAGCGTCTACTGTGCTTGTTGAGAAAAGGACGCCTGCCATACTCTTTTCACCTACAGCCCCCAGCAGGACCATGACAATGTCCACCATGCTCATTGGGAGGGCATGCCCACTGTGCTTCCCTCACATGCAGCCCCTGCAGAGAGCAGAACTTCGGCGATGCCCACCGTGCTCGCTGGGGAGAGGACGCCCACCGTGCTCCTCTCGCCTGCAGTCCCAGTGTCTACCAGAACCTCGGTGGTGCCCACCTTGCCCGCCAGGGAGGGAGTGTCCACCGTACTTTCCTCATCTGCTAACCCTTCAGCACCCACTGAGGGTCACGCTCTTTGCTCGCCTCACTCCTCCAGAGGCCGAGCGGGATGCCCCTCCCACTCTCCCCACACCACAGGGGGCAGAGCAGGCTCCCCAGTGGAGTCACTGCTGGAAGGAGTCTGGAGCAGCCCTATAGTGAATCTAGGGGTACACTCACTCCTACCAGTGCCCCTACATCACCAGTTAATGTTGGACTCCCGGAGAAGGAGAAGCCTAGGCAGACCCTGCCGGACTCCCGACGAAGGTGAGACTGCAGACACCAGTCACCAAGGGATGCCCCCAGGACTCCCAGACAAGACTTCCCCAGACAAGCTGGCAAACTGTCCTCCACCAAAGGTAGGCGCAAGGCAGCATGCCTACTCGACCTATTCAGCCCCAGCCCCGAGGGCCAACACACCCACAGAGGCCCCTCCAGTGAAAGGCCTCCCTCTAAACTGCCCAGCAGCCCTCACCTGAAGATCTGGACTACGATCATGGTCCCGCTCCCCTTCAGAGAGTGCACATCTGACGAAAACCCTCCCATGCCTGGGGTCACCTGCAGTTATCTTATTAGCCCTAGTCTCAGACTCCAATCCCTGTATCTCCCATAGTGTGTGTAATCTATCACATTGTATTGTGCCAAGTCACTGTACTCTTTATGTGTAATATACATGTAAAACTGGTTCGACTTTGATTTTGAGCCCTGTTCCTCTGGTTGCATGCTCTGAACCCGGTCTTGAAAAGAACCCAATATTGGACATGCGTACTCAGAGAGCAAGAAGTTGATCTCTGAGCACGTGGCATAACACTAGTGGCAGTGGTGGTTCTAGATCCAGTCAAAGAGCAACTATGGTCCATCTATATTATGAAGAGCATTTGGGCGTTGTCCCTCTTGGGGAGTCGTCCCACAGTGTTGCCATACTTTGTACTGGGCAACTTAATCGGATTAGAGACAAGGCTCTAATGACAACTCTCCCTCCCAGCACACCACTTTCTCTCCTCTTTCTCTGTCTCTCTCTCTCTCTCCCCCTCTCTCTCTCTCTCTCTGCATACAGAAATTGCACACAACCTGGCCGCACTATGGGGTGGTACTACTACTCTGCGGCCAGGTTGTGTTAGGAAGAATACTGCCACCGTATTCCCTGCGTGTCGTAAAAGGCGACTAAAAGGGGCGGGGTGAGGGGACTAGGGACCCCCTCCTCTGTTTTTTAGTTCCTAAAAAGAGACAGGCCAGAGAAAGCGATGGGTGATGGAGTTATCCCCGTACCCTGAAGACTGGGTCTATGAATGTGCGTGGATGTAGTACGATTGAGGCTAAAAGGGAGGAGATTGGGAGAATGTTTGTGAGAAGAAAGTTGGATGTGTTAGCTTTGAGTGAAACGAAGATGAAAGGGAAGGGGGAATCTATGTTTGGAAGTGTGAATGGAAGATTGTCAGGTGTTGATAGAGGAAGAGCAAGAGAAGGTGTGGCCTTGTTAGTGAGTCCGGAAGTACAGCAATGTGTGATTGAATGAAAGGTGTCATCGAGACTGATGTGGGTGAAAGCGAAATTTGAACGTGAGTTGTGGGTGTTTGTGAGTGCATATGGGCCTGGTAGTGAAAGGGATGAACAAGAGAGGGAGTCTTTCTGGAATGATGTTGATGAGTGTCTGCAGAGTTTTGGAGCGAATGTGAATGTGGTAATGATGGGAGATCTGAATGCTAGAGTGGGAAATGTTGCAGTTGAAGGCGTAGTTGGTATGCATGGTGTGCCTGGAAGAAATGAAAATGGGGAACGAATGATAGCGATGTGTGTTGAGCAAGAGATGGTGATTGGGAATACGCTGTTTGAGAAGAAAGATATTTATAAGTATACATGGGTGAGACAGGAGGGTGGAAGGGTTGTTGATAGAGCTTTGATGGACTATGTGGTTGTGTCTAGGAATGTAATAGGAAGATTGTTGGATGTGGGAGTTCTGAGAGGGGAGGGTGGAGGTATATCTGACCACTACCTTGTGGAAGGAAAATTAAGAGTAGGTAAGAGATGGGTGAGAGCTAGGAGGGTTAGGTGTGGCAGGGAGGTTTTGAAAGTGAGTGAGTTGGATAAAAGAGAGAAAAAGATAGAGTATCAGGAGAAATTGAAAGATGAGTGGAACGCAGTGAAAGATCAGGAAAATGGCAGCGTGGAGGAGGAATGGCAGTTGTTTAAGAGTGCTGTGGTGGGGCATGCAGAAGAGGTGTGTGGTGTGAGACGTGTGCGTGGTGGTGTAAGAAAAGGAAGTGAATGGTGGTGCGAGGAAGTAAGTATGGCTGTGGCTGAGAAGAGACGTGCATATGAAGTGTGGCTGCAGAGGAAGGATGAGATGTCATATGAAAGGTATAAGGAAAGGAGGAATAGGGCGAGAAGGGCTGTGCGTGATGCTAAAGTGGCAGCAGATGAGAGGTGGGGTAGGCGGCTGACTGAGAATTTTCAACAGAACAAGAAAATGTTTTGGAAGGAGGTGAAAAGGGTGCGAAAGGGAGAGTCTGGGAAGGAAGAACGAGTAAAAGCAGAGGATGGAAGGATGTTAATTGAGATGGATGGAGTAAGGAAGAGATGGGCACAGTATTTTGAAAGATTGTTAAATGTAGAGGAGGAAAGGGTGGCTGAGATTGTGGCGGATGGAAGGGTGCAAGGAATTAATGTGTTGGGAGAGTTGAATGATTCTTTGATCACGAAGGAGGAAGTGGAGAAGGCAGTAAAGGAGATGAAAACAGGGAAAGCTGCAGGTATGGATGGGTGTGCTGTGGAATGCCTGAAGGGTGGTGGAGTGACAATTGTTGACTGGTTAGTAAGATTGTTGAATGTGTGTTTTGAGAAAGGTATGGTGCCAATTGACTAGGTAAGTGCTTGTGTGGTCCCGTTGTATAAAGGCAAGGGTGATAAGTATGAATGTACTAGCTTTAGGGGTATAAGTCTGTTGAGTGTTGTAGGTAAGGTGTATGGTAGAGTGTTAATTATGAGAGTTAGAGAGGGTACAGAGGGAGTGATTGGTGATGAGCAGTGTGGCTTTAGGAGAGGGAGGGGATGCGTTGATCAGGTGTTTGCTGTGAGACAAGTGTGTGAAAAGTATTTAACGAAAGGCAAGGATGTGTTTTGGGCATTTATGGATTTAGAGAAAGCGTATGATAGAATTGATAGGGAGGCTTTGTGGACTGTTTTAAGATTGTATGGACTTGATGGTAGGTTACTAAAAGGAGCGAAAAGTTTTTATGTAAATAGTAGAGCGTGTGTAAGAGTGGGAAATGCTGTGAGTGATTGGTTTCCCGTGAGAGCGGGGCTGCGACAGGGATGTGTGATGTCGCCTTGGTTGTTTAATATTTACATGGATGGTGTTGTAAGGGAGGTGAATGCAAGAGTTTTAGGTGGAGGTCTGAGTCTGGTGAATGTTGATGGTGGAGAGTGGAATCTGAAGCAGCTGCTGTTTGCAGATGATACTGCACTGGTGACTGATTCAGAGGAGAGATTGAGACAGTTGGTAGAGGAGTTTGGAAGGGTGTGTGAAAGGAGGAAATTGAAAGTAAATGAGAATAAGAGTAAAGTGATGAAGTGTACGAGGTTGATAGATGGTAGGGGGATGAATATAGTTTTGAATGGTGAGTTGCTTGAGGAGGTAGATTGTTTTAAATATCTAGGGTCACATGTTGCTGTGGATGGAAGAAGAGATGCAGAAGTGAAGTTTAGAATAAATGAAGTAGGAGAGATGCTGGGAGGAATGAAAAAAGTGCTTAAATGTCGTTTGCTTAGAATGGATGTAAAGAGAAGGCTGTATGAGGGTGTCGTGGTACTGACTGCGTTATATGGGGCTGAAACATGGAATATGGGTGTAGCAGAGAGGAAAAGTTTGAATATAATGGAGATGAGGTGTCTGAGGAGTATGTGTGGAGTGACGCGTATGGATCGGGTGCGAAATGATGAAGTGCGAAGGAGAACTGGAGTTGTTCGGGAGATGGCTGGTAGAGTTGAGCAGAGGGTGTTGCGATGGTTTGGGCATATGGAGAGAATGGATAATGAGTGATTGGTGAAAAAGATAACTAGATCTGATGTGAGAGGTGTAAGGCTGAGAGGAAGACCACGAATAGGATGGATGGACAGTGTGAAGAGAGCACTGGATGCGAGAGGGATGTCTGTTGAGCAAGGAAGAGTGGCTGTGCGTGACAGAAATAAATGGAGAGAAATTGTGAATGAATAAGTGATGACACAGCCCTGAGGGGATATTCTCCCGCATTTGGTCTGATGAGCTAGTCAGGTCAGGTGCGGGTAAGGGGATGGGTCTGTTATGATGTGGCAGAGGTAAACCAGTTCTGCTGTCGGGCCCTGCTGTGGATGTCACTGATTGCATTGCGCCGTTGACCCTTGTGCGGTGTGGTGCGGTGAGGATCTGTCCGTTCTCCCCTTTGGGGCTAAGATGCGAATGAATGTGTTTGAATGGATGAGTAAATGGGGAGTGTGTCGTCCTGTCTCGGCTACCTCCCTTTCCCTGGGGGAAGCAGCCTAGGTATATAGATAGATAGATAGATTTCTATAAAAAGTCTATACGGTTTTATGAATTATTAGAATTTGAGGAAAAGCCTCCTGACTGACCATCTCTCTCTCTCTCTCTAACATTATTTTTTATTATGACTGTGATTTTCTCCTTAAAGTATGATGTTTTATTTGTGGTTTATAATTTCGATTTATATTCCACACAACCTCTGAGGTTGAGGAAAAGCCTCCTGTCTTGTTGCACCCCTATTCAATTTCCACCACATTCCCTCCCTCCCTCCTTTGCCAATATGAGACTTGAACTTGGTTTGCCCTCTATAGTAGATCGGGTATTCGAAATTAATACCATTATAGGAATCAAAGCACTCAGAGACGAGAGAGAGATAAAACCAAAGATGGAATTAATTAATCATTTAGGCCTTGAAGAAATCAGAGGTAATAACTGGGCATCACTAACAGCCAGAGATATAATAGCCAATGATGTCGTGGACTACATCCAGACTGACGTTTCCTTGGGTGAGCTTACTCCACCCTGGGAAGAAACAGACACAGACTGCAAAATACTAAGCCTACCCTATCGGAAAGCAGACATGCCAACATGTGTACTAGGATCTCTTTTCTCAGAACTGAGCAATTCTTTGACACAAAACGATGAGACTGACTTAATTTACTGTGACGGATCTCTGGACAGAGAAACTGGAGAAGCTGGAGCAGCCATGACGGTGGTACGAGGTGGACAGTTCTGTCAAGAATGCGACACCAAAGTTAAGCTCCATGACTGGGCCTCCTCGACACAAGCTGAGCTTGTGGCTATCATGCTGGGGCTAAGGCACATTAGAAGGACGGGAAGCAATGCAGTTATTTTTTCAGACAGTTTATCAGCCCTACAAGCCCTTAAGAATAACTGCTCAACTTATCAAGATCTTGTATACGATAATAGGAATTATGTCAGTCAGATAATCAGAAAAGGTATCTCTGTACAGTTCGTTTGGGTACCTTCACATATTGGGGTGCCAGGGAATGAAAGGGCTGACCAACTAGCAAAGGAGGCCTCTAAAAAGACTCAAACAGACTGCGATCTTGGACTCTCCCTTCGTCAGCTTAGATCAAGAATTAAAAACAGACAAAAAAGCATAATGATATCAAAACGACAGAATGAATATCACACAAGCAGGTCAATATATTACTATAACAATGTTGGCCTAAGAACATCCTACACATATGGAAAGGCAGGCACAAGTAGATGGCAGGAAGTTGTTCATGCCAGAGTGAGGTTAGGATACGACCACCCTTGGCAGCACGGGGCAGCAGTTAATGAACACAGAAGAAGGTGTAAGGTATGTGGTACTGCGGGTGGGCATACACTACATCATTACATTCTAGAGTGTCCGAATCTTGTGAACTTCAGGAACCCCAACCTGAGTACAATTGTGGACCAGGCTACTTATTTTCTGGAGAATGGTATTGTTAAAGAAATACTAAGAAAACATAAAGGTTTCGCCTCCCAAATGTAACTATGTGGAAAGACTCGTGTACATGCATGAGTATGTGTGTATTTGTACATATATGAGTATGTGTGTGTCTACATGTATGTGTGCATAAGTTTCTACAGATACATGTATGCTTGTGTATGTGTATGTATATGCGTGTGCATGTCCTGGTATATACTATTAGCCTACTATTATTCAGCCAACTGGGTATTACATTTATAATTTGGCTTATTATAAGATTACAGTATTTATGCACTTACTTCATCACCAATAATGTAAGGTACTGAGATAAGTTTGGCAACTGCAATAACCTTAAGTTTCCACACTGTACAATGTGTATCAGCTATGCTAGTATGTATCCCACTACCAGGATCCAATATTATGTATATAACATTATCTTGTAACTTATGTACGTCATGGCAGGTGTACATCACTAGGTGGTGTTCTCCTTTTGAATAACTGTAGCAATTTATAACGCTGCGTCCCTCACAGGATGGGGGAGGGTGTCCAATAAACTAGCCCTCTTAAAAGAGGGCACAAATCAATCCGTCTTGCCTTTTCTCCCTTATCTCCGGCCCCTCCAACTTCCCTTCCTCGCAGTCTGCCTATCCCCCTTATCTCCATTCCCTTTCCTTCCTCTCTCTCTCTCTCTGTTACTGTCAGTCTGTTAACATTATGTTTTTCTTATGAATGTGATACTTTCCTTAAAGTCTAAAAAATACTTATTTACGTTGTACATAAGTTTTTTTTCCTCTACTGTGGACAACACGAGAGTGAGTAGCAGGAGAAAGAGCATCCATCTCAGGTGGCGGCCAGAGTAGAAATGACCTGGATTAACACGGTCACTCTACCCTTACAAGCGTGACAACATTCCCACCACTCCTCTCACCCTCCCTAAAGGATTAGCAACGTTGCCAAGTGTTGTAGTATTTATAAAAAGTCATTGTTATTATTAGAAAAAAAAGACATTTATAACACTATATAGCCTTATTAGAGAATTAAATATATATGTACTGTAAATAAACTTTATTTAAAAGTAGTAAATAGCTGACATGAGACAGAGAGGTGTACACGTTTGGCAGAGAGGCGGCCGAGAAATTTCCCAAGAGGGACAGTGCCTAAATGCGCTTCATAAAATAGACAGACCATAGTAATGGAGAGGGAAAATCTGACAAAATGGCAGCCAAACTACACATACAATTACTAAAATTTGACCCTGAACACTGCGATATAGACACATACATGTGTATGATCAAACCACTATTGGACATTGGATTTAAACACGACAGGGAAAAGATAGCTGTAACACTACCCCACCTGGGAAAAGCAGTTTCGCTCATCGCCACGATGATCATCTCTAAGCTGACATGGGCACAATTTACACAAATCGGGACACAAGCAGTCATACCATCACTGGGAAAAGTTGTAGCTTTGTCCCAGCTCGATGCCCTCACCTACGACGGCAACCTGGACGACACTCTCAACCATGCTAGGTTACTATTCACCGCTGATGCAGCCACCCAGGAACAACATATTTTCAACAACCTTTTAAGGATCCTCTCGAGCTCCATAAGAGAATACTTCACAATCTATGACCCAATGGGAGCCCTTGAGAGAGATATTCAACTCGTCATGCATCTTCTCGCCACCCGCACCACCTCACAGCACATCGGCACAGTGAGCATAAGGCACAACACCCAAAACAACGGACGCCTCCCACCCTCACAGTTTCACCAACACCACCCAGCATACCCAGGGCGCTCCCAACCGAAAGGTATCCCACTCCTAAGGAGAATACCAATCTAATCTCCATAAATCCGTGGGAGTTTTCAGCCTGTAATCACTGGTGTCCCATTCATGATATACAAGAACAACTTAAAGCTGTCCGATGAAAAACAGCCACCCTAGAGGGCCTCAAGGTCTCTATAGATGACTATTGTGGTGAGGACAATGCATCCATCATCGAGCAGTCCGACCCTTTTGAAGTACAGCTGGATGAAGAAGATGCCCCATAACAACTGGATTTTTAGGATCGCCTCCACACCGTCCCACAGTAGCCAGGGGCCACCTCACAAAAATATCGCTCCCCAGTCTATGATAAGATGAGACTGAATGGGATGAAAGCGAGGCTACTGGCCGACACGGGGGCAACCAGATCCTGCCTCTACCACCATTTTTACTCCTGCCACACCTTGGCTTTCAACCCACATCTACCCATTTCAGCTCATCTCATAGGTGCAGATGGCCCCCTGCCTATCCATGGGGAAACTCGGGCCTTGTGAGCTGACACTCACCAGAAAGTATCAGCCAAGCATCAATTCATCATTTTTTACTCAGCCTGCCGTGCTTATGATGACTACTTAGGGCTGGACCTCCTTCAGAAACTAAGCACCAACATCGAGTGTCACAAGTGACGTCTCCACTTCCAGACGTCTCCAGACCCCCCCAGCCATACTGCATGTGCACCCTCACACCCTCTCCCTCGTCCCAATCTCCCCCTGCTATGTCTTCCACCTTACGCCCCCCTGTTCCTACCCTTCCAGCTCCTCCGCATACCACTTTCCCCACTACCATCGCCTCCTCCCTTACTATCCCTCTACAGCAAAAGGCCTGGCTCCACCTTAACAGGCCCACTGGGATCTCTATCTTCTTCTCCCCGAACCTGCCTTCTGGAACCATCTCCTCCTGTCTGCTGTCTCCAACCTTCCTCCCCCCCCACCTCATGGTGGTACACATCGCCAACATTTCCACCACTCCTCTCCTCTCACCCTCCCTAAAGGATAAGTGGTTGGAGAAATGGAAGCCAAACCATGTGCTCCCCCCCTCCTCCCCTGCTACCCTTCCCCCTCTACCTGAACACCTGACACAACACCAAGCTGACGGCCTCCAACGCCTCCTCCTGGACTTTCAAGATCTGTTCTCGTCAGGACCTGCGGATATCGACCAGACCACGTACCTGACACACGAAATCCACACCACAGGCCCACCGATTAGCCAACCATCTTGGAAGAAAAACCCTAATCAATGGGCTGAGGAAGACCAGCAGGTCCAGGAAATGCTCAATGCTGGTGTTATATCCCATCCACCAGCCCCTGGTCCTCTCCAGCCGTGTTAGTAAACAAAGACAACACCATGCACTTCTGTGTGGATTACCAACGACTTAATGACGTGACCACAAAGGACGCCACCCCCTTACCCAGGATAGATGACTCCCTTGACTCCTTGTACAGAGCATCCTGGGTCTCCACACTGGATCTCCAATCGGGATACTGGCAAGTCCCTGTGCACCTGGAGGACAGAGAGAAAACAGTTTTCTTGACAAGCAACGGAAAGCATTATGAATTCAACATCCTCCCCTTTGGCCTCTGTAACACCCCCTCAACATTCTCCCAGCTGATGGCCTTACCTGGGATATCTGCCTGGCCTACCTAGATGACATTATCATCTTCAGCCGAACCTGGGCCGACCACCTCCAGTGCCTTAAACAAGTCCTCATCCACCTCTGACAGGCAAGGCTTACACTCAAGCCATTGAAATGCATCCTGGCTGAACGATCCATCTCCTTCCTAGGACATGTCATCTCCAAGGAAGGCATAGCACCTTATCCTGACAAACTGCATGCTATCACAGACCTCCTCCTACCACAAGATGTCCACGAAGTCCGTGCCTTTATCGGGCTCACGTCCTACTACAGATGCTTCATAAAAGGGTTCACTAACACTGCAAAACCCCTCCACGACATGACTCAAAATGGCGAACCTTTCACCTGGACAGACGATTGCATCAACGCATTTTACATCCTCAAGACCAAACTCATCACCGCCCCGATCGTCGCATTCCCTGACTACACCCTGCCCTTTCGCCTGTATGCCAACGTATCGCTAGTAGCAATCGGCACCGTCCTTGCTCAGGTCCAGGAAAGACGAGAACACATCATCTCCTGCGTCAGTCATACTCTCAATCAGACAGAAAAGAACTATGCTGCCACCAAACGAGAATGCCTAGGAATCGTCTGGGCCTTGGACCACTTTCAAACCTATCTGGCGGGCACTCACGTCACTATAATAACAGATCACCAAACCTTACAATGGCTATGCCAGTCTCAGACCCACAACGCCCAGTTAGTCAGCTGGAGTGAAACCCTCAAAGAATTTGATTCCGATATTGTGTATGAGCCTGGCAAATTACATACAAACACCTATGCCTTGTCCCGGCTGCTCATCAACGCCACCAGTACCACCACCAGCCTCCTACAAAAATAGCAGAGTAAAGATCATCCTGAATGGATACCACCTCAAATATTCTCTAACCTTCAATGACAGGGTGACCACCTATTAACCCTTACTGGACATATAGCACTCAATCCTGACACCGCCCTTTAAACAATGACTCACACTCAGACAACGTCATACATCTAGGGACCAAGAAATTTCTGCAAGTATTTAACGATAGGTACTAGACACCCGGCCCCTCCAACTTGGCCAAACAAGTCATACAGGCCTGTCATGCTTGTGCCCTAGGAAAGGACATGACACAGACGCCTGGCCCTTCAGGAAACATCACTGCCCACAAGCCATGGCAACTTTTGTCCATAGACATAGTTGGACCCCTCCCACCTAAAGCAGGCTACAAGTACAGCTCCGTTCAGAAATTCGTACTACACCCAAAGTGGAAGGCACAAGCCTCGGTCCACTCTTTCTGGACGACATGTTAATACCCCGAACTTCTCGCCACTACAGAGAAAGCAGCAGGTACCGGAGCAGTTTCAGTCACACAGCGAATGCTAAATTTGTGATGAAATGGATATTTATTTAAATATTGGCAAGTATTATTACAGATTAATGAAGGCAATACCTGGACATTCTGCAGCTGTGATGAAAACATGCATACAAATAACAATTTCAAATACACAAATAGAGGGAAATGAAGATAATGTCTGATATGAAGCATTAAATGATTTATGAGTTTAATACTCTCTCACTGAAAACACACACACACACACACACACACACACACACACACACACACACACACACACACACACACACACACACACACACACACACACACACACACACACACAAGAACAACAACAGCCACAACGACAACCGACGCCACCACCTGCCACCCACCACAACCACCGACCACCGCCCCACCACCAATGCCGCCGCCACCACCCACCAAAACTGTCGCTGCCACCACCCACCACCTACATCGCCACGCGCCAACACCCACCATCCACCACCATCACCGCCGACGCCTAAACAAATCGCATATGAAGGAAAATACATTGAAGTAGTCTATTTCATCCGTCCTATTTGTGTGGAAAGGCCATGGAACACAATATAGTTATTACTTGTGAGTGATCTTGCTTCTAGCAGGCGGTGGATAATAAATAAGGATAATTTTACGGATGTTTTCAAACATCCGTATAATTATCCTTTCTCATGTATATATATATATATATATATATATATATATATATATATATATATATATATATATGAGCAGGCTATAAGGTAGATATAAGGAACAGAAGGCAAAATTTCATACCACTGTAGATTTTATAAAAAAATATCATTATTTGTAATAATGCATAGATCCTAAATATAATGATAACTGTTGGCTGACTTTTCACATCAGTATCGGGTACAGCTTCCCTCTTTCTCATTCACTGCTTGCAACCTGTTAGGCAAGGAGCTTACAAGGCCACGGATGAAGTCGTGTTTGCGTCGGCAAAGTTCCCACTGGACGATTACGTGGTTGAGCAGTCTGTTTCTTGTCCTCTCGTCTCCTAGCTGCCAGGTATTAACCATTTCAGCCCTATATGTTCTGTTACATTTACATCGGCCCCCTTGCCAGGTCAGTCTAAGAGCTGAAGTGTGTCCTGTCTCTGAAATCACTGCGTACTACACGTGCGGTGTGGATGGGGCACCGGTCATGCATGAAAATAACAGGTCTATCTGGGAACGGGAAACTCTTTGCCCGTAATGATGACAGGAAACATTCTCCAGGGTATGGACTTATTGGTCAGCAGTAAAACGCCCCTCGTGCTGAACATGTCACCCAGGCCATATAGAGTCAGGCATCCCCCAGATGTTACTGGTAACGTGACCCGATCGTGTCTCCTCACAAATGTTGACCCTCTCGTATCTGCATGCGGAATATATATATATTTACTTTTTTTTTTTTTTTATCACAGCCATTTGACAGAATACTAGTTGATAACATGTCCCCCTGCCTGACCTTATATTATTTAGAATTGATTCATCAAACTTTTTTTGGTGCTAATGTCTTTGTGCAAAGAAAAGAGAGGCAAAGACTAGAAGGAATCATGTCTTTTTCCTGGGCAATCTGAACAGGATAAGACCAAAATATGGAATCCTGATTCTCTTAGATGCCGGACCATATTGTCTTTTAAAGACAGGAGATGAAGGACGGAGGGGTTTGCAGACTGCGGAAAACAGTTTTATAATTGACCTGTTCTATACATGAAGGTCTGAATATCGGTTAACTATTGTAACAGAGGTGGACAGAAAACTGATGACTGGAACAAAGACAGAGGCTGGAGAAGGGCAATATGAGTAGGCAATTTTATCAGTAATAAAAATGGTAATAGCAAATACCTGGTGTTGTTTCTCCTCCAGCAGTGAACCCTGCCATGTGAGGTGGAGGAGAAACACTTCTCATCCGTGAAGATGACGCGCGACCAAAAGTCTAGGTTTTCCTGGGAGCAGCGTTGAGCAAAAACTAACCTCCCCACTCTGTGCTGTTGTGCCAAGTTCCTTCATTGCTGGATTTCTATGTTGTATGCCAGGGTCATGCAGTCTTCGCCTGACAGTCAGTGCAGACACTTCTAAATGAAGACTGTCCCTTATGGCCACCGCGTTCAAAAGAGGTGTTGCCTCTGCTGGTGTGACTATAGCAGCATAATCAGCCTGGGTGGTTCTTCGAGGGGCTCCCGTCCTTTCTATCAAGAAAGTATTCGCTATTACTAAATATGGCACTAATAAAAATCAACGCTGAAAGTTGAGTTTGCAAACAACATTATGTATACTTGTGTTAAAATAAATTATTTGATATGTAAATATTGTTACAAGGGCAACAGTTGTACTAAACAAACTGCTGCCTATAAAGCTAGTGGTGTAGCGAAGCTAAATGCTGCTAAAGGCAAGATATCCTAGTTTCACCACGTCATTGCATGAGACAGCCCTGCAGAGGCGATTGCTTGCCTGCGGTTCATGGCTCAGCTCGTCCAGACAGACCAGGGTTACTCAACAACAACAACAACAACAACAACAACAACAGCTACATAAGGAGATGGGAACTGAAGTTTCGTTTTTGAATAATTAGGACTGATTTGTATGTGACCGTCATAGCTAAGTCAAAACCCTGTCAGTTCCTTCCAAAGAAACGTAAACACACAAATATCCATTCCACTGAGATGCCTGGACACACTGTATTTGAAATAATGTGGCACTGCATTGGAAAAAGACATGCTAAGACATTTCAACAAATAACCAGTCGTAAACAAGAAAGGCAGATTACCAGTTAACTGTTGCATTACACAGCGGGTGAGAGGGTGTGGCAAGGCTGGTCCCTCTTTTCCGTCATAATGGGGGAGAGATGCAAGCAGAGAATTCAGAGGAACAGTGGTGTATGTGTGTGTGTGTGTGTGTGTGTGGAGAGAGAGAGAGAGAGAGAGAGAGAGAGAGAGAGAGGCCAAAGGGAGTCAGCAGAGTTAAGAAGAAAGATTATAAATCAGTGCACTATGTATTAAACCGGAAAGTGTGTGTAATATGCATACTTTGGTCTGACATGAATCTGACATGGGTTAGCTTCATCATCACAAAATAAAGTCTTAAAGAATAAGTACACTATGCATCAAAATCAAGAAGCAAAAATATTGTCAAAGATCATATGAATACCAGAGACACAGTGAATTACGTCAGCTCAATGCCCATCCCACCCTTGCAATTTCATGTTGCATCACCTCCATCAAAAAATAAACAAACGAACAACTGCCCAACACAACATAGAGGATCTTGGTAGCATAGCCCCTCTCCATCGAACAATACACATCACAGATCGCCCAACACTGTAAATCACAGACACATACAGTGCTTAAACACCTAGCTGTTAGGCACCATAGCCATCCAAGCCCTTCAGCCAAACAACGTCCTTCGTGAACCACCACCAGACATTCACGCCTCAGGAAGTTCCCTACCCAGAGAGACGCGAGCACACCTATACTCAGTATTTTCATTACTGAGGCGAAAATGCACTTGACAGGTTGGTGATGATTGGCTGAATGCAGCATGTGTGAATTTCATCCTTATATTTCAAATAATTACCAGGTAATGCCACGTTACTTGGTAATTATTTGAAATACAACCATGTTATTCGGACATGTCGCATTCAGCCAGTCATCACCAACCTGTCAAGTGCATCTTCGCCTCAGTAAACAAAATAATGAGTGTAGTCAGACTGAGATGTGGTCACCACCGCTCCCTGCTACGATACCGATAAAAAATACAAGTCACAAACAAGTTGGTTTGCCCACACTGCAAGGCAGCCCCCGCGCCACAGCACATTCATTCACCACATGCACATTACTATTGCAACACGGTCTTTCAGTATAACCTCAACTAAAGACTTATGGATGCGACCGGTAGAAGCTTCCGATTTCCACTGGGATCGCAACGAGATGAATCTGGGGTTGCAATAGAAACAATTACAACATCCTAACCTCCGCCCGCTTTCAAACTCGAATTTTCTTTTTCACCACCTTATCAAGATCCATTCTCTCTTCATGACAATGCCAACTATATACTTGTATGTTATCAACAAGCTTCCTCACACCAACAATTACTCAATTCATAATATTCCTTATTCAACCCACTTTACGCACTTCACACACATTCCAAGAGAAGTCCCATTTCCAATGTCCTTAATCTATAATTTTCGCCCTTATGCCATACAAAGAGTTTCATTACACACACACACACACACACACACACAACGCCACCTCCACACCCCCACACCCACTCCCATACTCCCACACGCACATCCACACACCCACACACACACCTCCATATCACCACCCCCACACCCAGTGTGGACAATGCATCACTAAATCGAAATCTGATATTTTGTGAAACACCAAGACAAAGTCCAGAAAACATTGGATGGGAAAGTATCACGGAACATTATATATTGCATGTAAGTCATGAATTTACTAGGCATAATGAATATTCAGGTGTGAGGTGTGTGGACGTGAAAAAAGCAACACAAGAAGCGAAATTAACATCGGCCACTGTGCGTGACGCCGCCCACTGGCTCTGGCAGCCACTAGTAATTGTGGATGTAGTGTAGGGGCTACCTGGCCGTGGAAATAATGCATAATAATTTTTACTATTTTTACACCCGTTGCAGATTCTTTCCATTAGTCACCCACACCACGTCAAAAAGTAAAATGGGAACGTTTATTATATACTCAGGATGTAATTTGCCACCCTCCCAAAAACTCATGCTCGAGAAGGTTGCAAACCCACTCCCACCCTCTGCCCTCTTCCTACGGTACTGTATATACCGTAGCTATTTTCACTGAAATCTTCCATAGAGACCGAGAACTACATTTAGTTTCAATTAGCACTGGAATATAATGGGGAGCTATTGTTCACAATTATTCATTATTAGTATAACACTATTGTAATACAAAAGACTTATGACCGACGTTGGTCCTGAAGGTTGCCACTCTCCTCCCATCTCTTTATGCACTTCATTACAGTTTTTGTAGTGAGGCAAAGCTGATGCGCTATTGCCCTGATGGAAAAGCCATTATCACGTAGAGCGATAATATAACCTCTAAGCACGAATTTGTCGTCTCGCCGATTCACGTCGACTTACTGGGACACATGAAGCCTATGAGCAGAGGATAGCCCAAATACCTCGGCTGACTCCCCCCCCCCCCACCTTTCCACACCCCAGAGAGAGAGAGAGAGAGAGAGAGAGACCGATGGTTATGTACGGGAAATATCATGTAAGCTACTTCATGTTAAAACATGTGATTTCCATTATTCCTTAGACTCCACCAATCGTCTTCATCTAGTTATGAGTATGAATATGAGTTTTAGCTGTTCAGATATTTCTTAAATGTTTGAAGATCTTGATAGCATACAAATTATTTTTGGCTGCTTGTATTTTCCTTGAAGCTGTAGAACTGTTCATAGATACTGAGCTAAAATGGTTTGCTGAAATACTGGCCTTGTCTAGGGAGTAAAACATATGATAACTCACTAGCTCGCATAATTACATAGATTCATAGCCGACCTTTTCATATTCTGGTAGGCTAAGTGCTTTTTCTGCTATTTATTATTGTATTATATTTTCTGAGGCAGGCGAATATAAACATATATTCATAATTAAATCACCAGTAAGATCGAATGATATCTACGAGTATGAAAATAACATTTTCATTTCATTTAACGGTTGGTGAACGAATGACACTGCTTCGATACTACACAAATTCTGGATGTTCGTGGGAGGTTCGAAGCTGGTACCTGTCGCTGGGGAAGGAGGGGCCGGGACTAGCTCTTTAAACAATGGGTGTAGTACGAACTTCTGAACGTAGCTGTACATCATAACTTTCATAGACACCTATTCAAAATTCCTATGATTGCTTGCCCGGCCAAGGAGTACCATGCCATTGCCATGGCCAACACCCTCGTCCACCACGTTTTTTCCCTACTTTGGCATTCCCCAGGCCCTTCACGCTGACGATGCCCCAGAGTTTACCAGCAAAATATGGAAAGAACTCACCATCTTCGGGTGCAAGGTCTCCCACTCTTCCCCATACTGGCCACAGGGAAACGGGATATGCGAAAGAAGTCACCATACCCTCCTCAACCATGTACGAGCCAGAATAGAAGAAACAAAATGAAGACTGGCCAGCCCACATAAAAATCGTGCAGTGGGGGATGAACACCTATCCCAGAGAAGACAGCATTACCCCTCATGAATGAGTGTTCGGAGAAACCCCTCTTCTCTTACCACTCTGACAGCACCTACAGCCCCCTCCACGTCCCCCACATCCAACCCCCTTCACCTTCTCAGGAGCCGACTGCATCACCTACAAAACCATCTATCACATTGTAATCTATCACATTGTTTCGTACTCTTTATGTGTAATATACGTGTAAGACTGGTTAGCCTGTTTTTGAGCCCTATTCCTGTGGTTGCATGCTCTGGACCCGGTCTTGGAAAGAACCCAATATCAGACCCACGTACTCAGAGAGAAAGAAGATGATCTCCGAGCACGTGGCATAATATAGTGGAGTCTCATTTATCCGAAATTCTTTTAACCGTAATATGCCATTAACTGTAAGTTTTACTAAAACGTTCTCATTTCGATTAACCGCAAACATCTTAAATCTATCCGAAAATTCAAACACGGCGGGCTTGTTTCGCGCCACCAGCGTTAGTTTACGGTTGCATATACTGTATATCCCCTGCTAGCGAGTTGCCCATTCCCTCATCTGCATCCATCACCTCAGGAGATTTGGATGATGCGGATGATGTGGAAATGACTGAATAAGGAAGCAGAAATATGAAAAAACAATAAGGTTTAAGCCTTTATTAGTCTAACTTGCTTACAGTGAATTACGTAATTCTTTTGGTGAAGGTTTGTTTAGGTTTATTTGAGTGAAGATTTATTTAAGTTGACAGTTTCTATTACAGTTATTAAAGTGTACATACATACATAGTTACTACAGTGTATTAAGTGTATTAAGGTGATGGTTGAGTGGCTTTTGGGGTGCGGTCAGTGTTACCAGATCTAACATAATTTTATGCTTTTAACGTAATCTGTGGGGAATTTCATGGGCTAGCATAATATATGGCATATTCATGAATTTAGCATAATTTAAGCATAATTTTGGTACATTTGGCATAAATATAGAATAATTTGAGAATATTGAGAGAAATAACAGTGGAATGTGAATGCAAAAATAGAAATCCAATGGAAATAAACAATCATGTGCATGACGGTAGCTATTATTCCATGTTTCATAGTCAGTTGTGTTTAGTGTGTAGTTTTAAGAAGCTCCAGTATAAAAAAATTAGTTTTGTTTAAGAGTTGCTAATTACCTGTGACTTGGGCTAATCCTTTTAATCAATCACCTTTATAGTTAATAGCAGAAATTTTAACAGACTTAATTCCTTGTAGTAGAGTGGCTAACTGCAGTGATACATATATTATATATATATATATATATATATATATATATATATATATATATATATATATATATATATATATATATATATATATATATATATTATATATATATGTAATGCTAGGTGAAAAAGGCTCGACTTCTAGGTCCTAGAACACCTAACGTGTAGCGGGGTCCTCTTTCGAGACCGGGGCTTAGTGCAATAAAGAGAGGCAGGACACAAAAACTCCAGGCAATAACCGTTACACGTATATTACCACAGTCAGACACAGGACAAAGACAGCAGATATTACAACACAATATATAGCAGAGAAATAAAACCTTAACTAGGATATTAGTATCTCGCAGGATACTGGCTTAACTGATAGTACTGATGACAACACAATTAATTCTAGTGCACAGGTGTACAGAGAATACAGGCTCGCGCGGGGCGCGGGGAGTGAGGTTCACAGGGGGGGGGGAGGGCGAAGGGAGTGACTTGCAGAGGGTTAGAACAGAGTTATGATAATACTGGGGAAGAGTAAGTATTATTAATATGAACTTAATATTTCCTGATAGCAAAAGGGTTTTGGCAATTGATTCTATTTCTTGTTTACGTTCATGCTAGTTACTGGGGAGAGGGAATGACATTGGGAATGCACTGGTAATACGAGTGGGGAAATATTATTAACACTTTCTCTATAAGTGGGGAAATTAAAATAAGCTGCCTCTGTGCACCCCTCTCCTGCTGTTCTCTCCTACGGGAGCAACACCGCATCGACGGCCACTGTACGTGACGGGGAAGGAGCGGCCACTGTACGCCCTTCAGTTGCTTTCCAAAGGGCAGGCAGGCTTACGGCTACGGCTGAAGTACACACCAGGGTAAGGGGACCCTCGGCTACGGCCTTAGTGTGTACCGGAGAGGGCACGGCCTCTGTGCACCCCTCTCCTGCTTTTCTCTCCTATGAGAGCAACACCGCGTCGACGGCCACTGTAGATGACGGGGAAGGAGCGGCCACTGTACGCCCTTCAGTTGCTTCTCTAAGGGTAGATAAGCTACCGGCTACGGCCAAAGTATGTACCAGGGTAGACAGGCCCTTGGCTACGGCCTCAGTTCATACCGGAGAGGGTGCGGCCTCTGTACACCCCTCTCCTGCTTTTCCCTACTACGGGAGCAACACCGCATCGACGGCCACTGTACATGACGGGGAAGGAGCGGCCACTGTACCCCCTTCAGTTGCTTCTCGTAGGGCGGGTAAGCTTACGGCTACGGCCACAGTACATACCAGGGTAAGCAGACCCAAGGCTACGGCTTCAGTACGTACCGGAGAGGACACGGACTCGTGTACCTTTCTTCTGCCTTTTCCTCCTGTGGGAGCAGCACCGCCAGCATGGCCACTGTACATGTGGGGGAAGGAGCGGCCACTGTACGCCCTTCAGCTGTGTGCCCTAGGAGTCACAGAACCGCGTTCACGGCCATTGTGCGTGACGGGGCAGGAGCAGCCACTGTACACCCTGTATTCGTGGCTCTGAAAGCACTCCCGACGCAGGAAATCCCTTGTGCGGCCAACCCCTTTCCTCTCGGCTGCGTGGGACGCCCTTTGTCACCATCCAGGAGTGTTGCCCCGGAGGTGTTGCCAGAGTGGTGGCAAGGCCCGATCCTGGCCCTACCTCCTACCCCTGGGAGATCTCTGTTCCTGTCGGACACCCAACGGAGACGGTGCCGCAGCCCACCCCTGTCGGTGCCTTTCCCTACAGGCGACCGCAGTCCTAGGACTCCCAGGCCCGACCAGCAGCCTCCAGACGAGGGCAACCCAGGCTCACTCACCCCACGGAGCCAGAGGCGACAGGCCCACCTCCTACAGCTGTTTGGCCACAGTCCCGAGGGCCACCTCTCAGGTTGAGGCCCCCAGACCGGAGGGCCTCCCTGCACCCCACCAACGAGGCTCCAGTACGAGGGCCTCCTCTCAGGTCGAGGCCACCAGACAGGAGGGCCTCCCTGCACCTCACCAACGACCAGGACCCGGGCAGTGACTCCCCTGCGGGTAGTGTATTGCCCCTTGCAGGAAGGCTCCCCCTAGGGCCTTCCCCTCACGCCCGTACTTCAGAATGAACTCTACCCAGGACACACGGGTAAATAGTGACGCCACTTGTACCGAGAACAACCCGGGGGAAATAACCGTGAACAGTGACCAATTGAAGCCCAGTGTAAAGCCAGTGACAGTTACCATTAGTCTATAAGAACCCGATACCCGGCAGAACAGAAAATAGCCTGAACCCTAAATAAGAGAACTTATAGTGATTGTGTGAGTCCTAAATAAGAGAACTTTCAGTAACTGTGAACAGAGACTAGGGTGTGCGGGCGAATCAAAACTCTGTGTATAAGTGCCGCTGAGACTAAGTAACTACATCAAGTGTCGCGATCCACACCCTGTCTAATTATAGTAGTATTCACCCCACGGACTCTTAATCTTGTTCATTCCCACTGCATCTAACTAAATATATATTCTGCCCAAAGATGTGAAACACGGGTATCGCTATGTATAACTAATAACATAAGTGTACATGTATAATACTGTGTTTCAAGTGTAACTGTGCATCGTGGTGTCAAAGGCTAACTCTGTGTCCCTGTCTCCTGTATCTCAAATATCACTCTGTGTTATATTGTAACGGTGTAGAAATTAAGGCAATAGATGTGTTAAGGTATACTGCCTGGTTTTTATGTCCTGTTCCTTTGTGGGTGCTTTACTTCCGGTCCGGAAAGAGGACCCTGCTCAGTCGCTGGTGTTCTTAGGACGAGAAGTCGACCTAAAAACACTCAGCATAACAGAAATATTATTAACACTTTCGCTATTATTTTCTTAGAGCCGAAGGGGTTGGAGTATCTTACTGTAACGCTAGGTGAAAAAGGCCTGGCTCCTCGGTCCTAAAACACCTAACGTATAGCGGGGTCCTCTTTCGAGACCGGAGGTTAGTGCAATGAAAGAAAGGCAGGACATAAAAACTTCAGGCAATAACCTTTTACACGTATATTACCACAGTCAGACACAGGACAAAAATGCAGATATTACAACATGATAAATGACATAGAAATAAAACCTTACTTAGGATATTAGTATCTCGCAGGATACTGACGTAACCAATACGGTTGCCAATTCAGAAAGTCTAGTGAACAGGTGTACAGGGAACACGGGCACGCGTGGGAGCGTGGGAGAGGGAGTTCACACTGGGGGGGGGAGAGGGGAAGGACTTGTGACGAGCCGGAGCAGAGTTATGCTAATATTGGGAAAGGATACGTATTACTAATTCACTCTTAGCATCACCTGATAGAAAAGGGATTTTGACATTTGATTCTATCTCTCGTTTATGTTACGTTAGCTATGGGGAGGGAATTTTGTAGGGAGGGAGGAAGGGAATAGAGGAACACTAGATATTTACTGTGTTTACGGTAATAGAAAGGGAAGGATATTACTCTCACTTTTCTATTGTTTTCTAGTAACAGGAGACAGGTATATTTTCACTACAGAGATTTCCTCAGGGGAAGAGTTCTTACTGGTTTCTTATGAGGGCGTCACTTATGAGTCAGATTCCTTGGGACTCACTCACTGTACTTGTCCTTACTCACTCGCCCGTGATTTCACTCACTCCGACATTTGACATACATTAAGTCACTATGTCACTGTACCCTGTTTTCTATGGCAACGTCACACTTAACATAATTTCCTTCACTAGTCCTGGGGCAATACCACACTTGACATAATTCACTCGTGTCGTGGGGGCGGTGGGGAGACACGCCGGCGTCTATTTGGCCGGGCTAGGGGCACCGCCAGGGAAGGGTTTGCCGAGAGGACACGGGACGGCTCGCAGGGGCGTCTTCTCACGTCCAGGGCTGCACATGGCACAAGGGCCCGTAGTCTCCGGACTAGGGTTAGGGGTGTGGCCCTCAGGGCTGGGACCAAACAGGTCCAGAAGTCTCTGGCTCCTGTCTCAGCCGGAGGTGGAGGTCTTTCGCCGTCTCTTGGGCGTGGAGAGGTTGCGCCTGGGGGTCCTGGGGAGGGCCCGGAGAGGTTGAGGGCTGCGGTCCCCAGAATCAAGGGGCGCCGTCAGGTGGGGGCTGCGGCACCGTCCTGTACTAGGGCCCGACAGGTGAGTCTTCTCCAGGGCCAGGCGTAGGGACCAGAGGCCAGGGGAAGCCATTAGGCCTCGCGGGGTCTCTCTGGTGCTGGGGAGTCGGGCATCTGTCACACAGGGGTGATGTTGGCACCTCCTTCTGGCCGTAGGGCCCGCCAATAGGCCGTGGCTGTGTGGGGGAGTCAGCGCACCTCTGGTCACCTCTCAAGAGGCCGTTGGCCTGTCTCTTCTGCAGGAGGGAGGAGCGGCAATCGGCTGTCTTGGGGGAAGCACCTCCAGAGCGGCAATAGGCCATCTCCTTCAGCAGGAGGAGTGAGCGGCAATCGGTCGTCTCGGGGGCAGCACCTCCAGACCGGCAATCACCCGTCTCCTTCGGCAGGAGGGAGGAGCGGCAATCGGCCGTCTCGGGGGCAGCACCTCCAGACCGGCAATCAGCCGTCTCCTTCGGCAGGAGGGAGGAGCGGCAATCGGCCGTCTCGGGGGCAGCACCTCCAGAGCGGCAATAGGCTGTCTCCTTCAGCAGGAGGAGTGAGCAGCAATTGGCCGTCTCGGGGGCAGCACCTCCAGAATGGCAATCGGTCGTCTCCTTGAGCAGGTGGGTGGAGCGGCAATCAGCTTTCTCGGGGGCAGCACCTCCAGAGCGGCAATAGGCCGTCTCCTTCGGCAGGAGGGTTGAGCAGCAATAGGCCATCTCAGGGGCAGCACCTTCAGAGCGGCAATAGCCCATCTCAGGGGAAGCGCCTTCAGAGTGGCAATAGGCCATCTCCTTCGTCAGGAGGGGTGAGCGGCAATAGGCCATCTCCTTCGTCAGGAGGGGTGAGCGGCAATAGGCCGTCTCCTGGGGCAGAAGAGATGAGCAGCAATCGGCTGTCTCGGCAGAAACACCTTCAGTGCGACGCTTGGCTGACTGACGAAGGCAGGAGCGGCAATTGGCCGTCTCCAGAGGGGCACTGTCGGAAACTGAAATATCAGTTCCACCCCAGTCTGATCTGGCAGTCCCACTCCCCGAAGGTAGTGTCCTCTTTCTGCTAGGGTGGCGATGCGATGGTTGGGTGTTATAAGGGCGCACGGCCCGGGCTGCCTAATGTCATTGTATTATTGGATCCCCTAGTGTGGGTGTGGCTACTCCCTGGGGTCCAGGTAGGGGTGTCGGTGTGTTTCTGGGGGCACTACGCTGTTCTTCTCTCACAGTGTTTCTGGGGGCACTACACCGTTTTTCTCTCACCGTGTTTCTGAGGGCACCATGCTGTTCTTCTCTCACCTTGTTTTTGGGGGCACTATCTTGTAAGCCACGCATTTCACCACTCTCCCCTTGGAAAAAGTCACATCCCCGTGGCTGGAGGTGGTACACATGAGTGTCATTGGTGGCGTATGCAGGCTGGAGATGCTGGAGTAGGGCTTGCCAAGCGGTGGTGTAAGAGTTTTCCTCCTGCTCAGCGACGCAGGTGAGGAAGAGTGTGGAGGCGGTGAGGGTGGACCGGAGGATGGTAAGCAGGTGGTGTGGTCCTCTGAGTCGACGATTCTTGCTGATGGTCGGCGCCCATATGGCTCGTCTCACCTTCATTCCGGTAGGTGTTGTTGCTGGTGTGGTAGGGAGCTGTATGCTGGACACTCTGATGAAGGCAAGTGGTTGGGAGAGGCGGCCGGAACGTGTGATGGATGTTTTGAGGGTGGGTGTGGGTGGTGATGTGGGTGTGCAGGGTTGGTGTGTGTGTGTGGTGCGTGGGATGCACAAGGGCAGCTGTGGGGTGACGAGGGTGTGGGTGATGCGGCGTGGGGAGCGGGGTGTGGGGTGAGCTGGTAGTGGTGTCGTGGGGTTGTGAGCGGTGCGGGTGGGGGTGGGGGTGGGGGTGGGGGTGTATGCGGACAGTGGGCTGGGAGTTGCAGTGGCGGTGGTGGGTGATGGCTGGGGCGAGGGTGTGGTGGGTGGACGTGGTGCGGGGGTATGGGCGGGACACGCGGTGCGGGGAGTGGGAGAGGAGGTGGCAGGTGGTGGGAAGGTGGAGGGGCGAGCAGGTGTTGGTGGTGCAGGTGAGCTGTCAGGTGAGGTGTGGTGCGGCTTGGCGGCGGAAGTGGTGCACCAGGACAGGGTAGTTTTGGCCGGCGCTCCAATGGTGGGAGTGGGTGAGGAGGTGGGGCTTGGGGTGGGGGGTCTGTGGGGGTGTGAGGGTGATCTGGCACTGGGGGTCAGTAGCGGTGGTGAGGTGGTAGGAGAGGTGGCTTGGAGTGTAGGTGGCGAGGAGGGAGTGCGGTCTTGTGGCGCCATCCTGGTGTTTGGTGGTGGGGTGGTTTGGGCAGTAGCAGAGTTCTGTGCTAGTGGTGTGGGGTGGGCAGTGGTTGTGAAGCCAGGGGATGGTGCAGGTGTGGGGGTGATGGAGGACGGTGTGCGATGCTGGAACCGTGGTGGCTTGGCAGGGGCTGTGGAGTGGGGTGTGCCAGGTGGTGTATGTCGTCAGAGGTGAGGAAAGGTGGGGTGAGGTGTAGGGGGAGAGGGAGCCGTTGGTGGTGGGGAGATGCAGCCTCGCAGGGTTGTGTGAATGTTCAGGGATGGGGCGGTGCAGGTGGTAGCGCAGGAAAGAGCTCGTGAGAGAGTGATGGGTGGTGGAGTGCGGGGTGTGGTGGGCGGCGAGGCATCTGGTGAGGTTATTGGGGACGAGCTGGGGGTCCATGGGGATGGTGAGGTTGAAGGTGGGGTATGGGAGGTGAGCGAGGAAAAAAAGGTGGGTGAGGATGAGGAGGAGGAGGGTGTGATAGGGAAGGTGAATGAGTTGACCATGTGGGCGGGGATAGCGAGTGGTGGTGAAGTGATGGTGGTGGGTGGTGCGGTGAGGTAGGTGGAAGGCAGTAGACAGGGGGAGGTGGTTTTAGGAAGTAGATTAGGGGAATATGAGGGAAGGGTCCTATGAGGCCTGTGAAGGTGGAGGCAGGTTTTGTATTGAGGGGGTATATTGGTGTGTGGGGTGGGAAGGTTAGAAATAGGAGTAGGAATAGGGGAAGGTACAAAAGAAGAGATAGTGAGAGGGAAGGAAAAGGAAAGATGACATTTCCCCCTGTCGTAGACTGGGGGAGATGTGAGGTGGCCCCCACCATTACGGTGGGATGCGGGGGCAGTGGGGGGGGGCGCTTTTTGTATTTTGTTTTTTGTATTTTCTTCCTCTGAGGCTTAGGGGAATTTGCATATGGTGGGGAAGTTTGTAAGCGCCCTCATGTCATTTGGCTGCGCTGGGCAGCTTCTAGCTGCTCGCGGATGTCGTGGATCGGGCATTCATGGCAGCACGGAGAAAATTCCCACGGGTTGACGGTGATGAGGTCAATGGGTAATTGATTTATTTCGCTGATGCGTTGAGGGGTGGCATGGACGGCTAGAAGGCGCCTCATTATACTGATATCTTTATCCAGGTCTCCCATCGGTTCGTGTATTATGAAATGTTCTTTAATAAAACTGGGGAGAATCCTGAGGAGTGTATGAAACGTGAGTTGTTCCCGGGTTTCTTCATCTGCCTCCGGGTAGGCAGTGGTGACTCGGCGTCTTCCCAGAGTTAGGGTATCATTTAGATTCCTGTCAAATTTTAGACTATCCAGTTGGGATAGTGCCACTACTTTCCCTAATGATAGGGTGATGTCCTGAACAACGAACTCTGTAAAGTTCTGCTAGGTGAGCTCCGGGACGATTTTCTGTGCTATGTTCGCCGCCGCTTTCCCAATAGTGGGAGTGTGACTGCAATTTTCTGCTGGTCATTTTCAAAGCCAATATCCAGTAAGGGTGTAATTATTGTCAGATACGTGCATATATCGTACTGGTCAGGGTCAAACCTGGGTAACTGTACGTGCAGTTTAGCTGCCATGTTGCCAAATATTTCTCACTACCTCTCTTCTACGCCCGGGTCAAGAACCACCGCTGGCCACCAGTGTAATGCTAGGTGAAAAAGGCCCGACTCCTCGGTCCTAAAACACCTAACGTATAGCGGGGTCCTCTTTCGAGACTGGAGCTTAGTGCAGTGAAAGAGAGGCAGGACACAAAAACTTCAGGCAATAACCTTTTACGCGTATATTACCACAGTCAGACACACAAAAATGCAGATATTACAACACGATAAGTGACATAGAAATAAAATCTTACTTAGGATATTAGTATCTCGCAGGATACTGAATTAACCAATACGGTTGCTAATACAGAAAGTCTATGAACAGGTGTATAGGGAACACGGGCGCGAGTGGGAGCGCGGGAGAGGGAGTTCACACGGGGGGGGGAGGGGAAGGACTCGTGACGAGCCGGAACAGAGTTATGCTAATATTGGGAAAGGATACGTATTACTAATTCACTCTTAGCATCACCTGATAGAAAAGGGATTTTGACATTTGATTCTATCTCTCGTTTATGTTACGTTAGCTGTGGGGAGGGAATTTTGTAGGGAGGGAGGAAGGGAATAGAGGAACACTAGATTTTCACTGTGTTTACGGTAATAGAAAGGGAAGGATATTACTCTCACTTTTCTTTTGTTTTCTAGTAACAGGAGACATAGGTAAATTTTCACTACAGAGATTTCCTCAGGGGGAGAGTTCTTACTGGTTTCTTATGAAGGCGTCACTTATGAGTCAGATTCCTCGGGACTCACTCACTGTACTCGTCCTTACTCACTCGCCCGTGATTTCACTCACTCCGACATTTGACATACATTAAGTCACTATGTCACTGTAACCTGTTTTCTACGGCAACGTCACACTTAACATAATTTCCTTCACTAGTCCTGGGGCAATACCACACTTGACATAATTCACTCGTGTCGTGGGGGTGGCAGGGAGACACGCCGGCGTCTATTTGGCCGGGCTAGGGGCACCGCCAGGGAAGGGCATGCCGAGAGGACACGGGACGGCTCGCAGGGGCGTCTTCTCACGTCCAGGGCTGCACGTGGCACAAGGGCCCGTAGTCTCCGGGCTAGGGTTAGGGGTGTGGCCCTCAGGGCTGGGGCCAAACAGGTCCAGAAGTCTCTGGCTCCTGTCTCGGCCGGAGGTGGAGGTCTTTCGCCGTCTCTTGGGCGTGGAGAGGTTGTGCCCAGGGTTCCTGGGGAGGGCCCGGAGAGGTGGAGGGCTGCGGTCCCCAGAATCAAGGGGCGCCGTCAGGTGGGGGCTGCGGCACCGTCTTGTACTAGGGCCCGACAGGTGAGTCTTCTCCAGGGCCAGGCATAGGGACCGGAGGCCAGGGGAAGCCGTTAGGCCTCCCGGGGTCTCTCTGGTGCTGGGAAGCCGGGCATCTGTCTCACGCAGGGGCGATGTCGGCACCTCCTTCTGGCCGTGGAGCCCGGCAATAGGCCGTGGCTGTGTGGGGGAGTCAGCGCACCTCTGGTTGCCTCTCACGAGACCATTGGCCTGTCTCTTCTGCATGAGGGGAGAGCGGCAATTGGCCGTCTAAGGGGCAGTGCCTTTGGAGTGGCAATAGGCCGTCTCCTTCGGCAGGAGGGAGGAGCGGCAATCTGCAGTCTCGGGGGCAGCACCTCCAGAGTGGCAATAGGCTATCTCCTTCGGCAGGAGGAGTGAGCGGCAATTGGCTGTCTCGGGGGCAGCACCTCCAGAGCGGCAATCGGCTGTCTCCTTTGGCAGGAGGGAGGAGCGGCAATTGGCCGTCTCGGGGGCAGCACCTCCAGAGCGGCAATAGGCCGTCTCCTTCGACAGAAGTGAGCGGCAATCGGCCGTCTTGGGGACACCACCACCACAGTGGCAATCGGCCGTCTCCTTCGGCAGGAGGGAAGAGCGGCAATAGGCCGTCTTAGGGGCATCACCACCAAAGCAGCAATAGGCCGTCTTAGGGGCATCACCACCAAAGCAGCAATAGGCCGTCTCAGGGTCAGCGCCTTCAGAGCGGCAATCGGCCTTCGGCAGGAGGGGTGAGCAACAATAGGCCATCTCAGGGGCAGCGCTTCCAGAGCGGCAATCGGCCGTCTCCTTCGACAGGAGGGAGGAGCGGCAATCGGCCGTCTCCTTCGACAGGAGGGAGGAGCGGCAATCGGCCGTCTCCTGGGGCAGAAGAGATGAGCGGCAATCGGCCGTCTCAGCAGAAACACCTTCAGTGCGATGCTTGGCCAACTGACGAAGGTGGGAGCAGCAATTGACCATTTCCAGAGAGGCGCTGTCGGAAACTGAAATATCAGTTCCATCCCAGTCTGATTTGGCAGTCCCACTCCCCGAAGGTAGTGTCCTCCTTCTGCTAGGGTGGTGGTGCGACGGTTGGGTGTTATAAGGGCGCACGGCCCGGGCTACCTTATGCCATTGTGTTATTGGATCCCCTAGTGTGGGTGTGGCTACTCTGTGGGGTCCGGGTAAAGGTGTCGGTGTGTTTCTGGGGGCACTATGCTGTTCTTCTCTCACCGTGTTTCTGGGGGCACTACACGGTTTTTCTCTCACTGTGTTTCTGGGGGCACTACGCTGTTCTTTTCTCACCTTTATTCTCGGGGGCACTATCTTGTAAGCCACGCATTTCACTTACTACAGAGGATTTCTTGGGAGGAATAGTCTTACTGATTTTCTGTCACTCATGAGTCTGATTTACCGGAACTAAGTTTATGCACTCATCTTCCATCCACCGTGATTTCACTTGTCCCGATATTACACAAGTATTAAGTCACTGTAATGTTGTTACACTAGTTTGGGCAACTTCACACTTAGCCTAAAACAGTTCACTATTGCTGGGGCTGTTAGGACTCCATATTATAATTACAAATCATAATAGATAGATAGATAAATAGATAGATGGAGAGACAGATAGAAGCAGGAAGTCGGATGATGAGAAGGTACTGTGTCTGCAAGAATCGAGCAATGCTAAACATGCTTACACACTCTTAACTCAAGGAATGCTTTATAGGCACATGACAGCGCCTAGTGACCATACACACACATACACACATACTCACACACAGGCTTCTAGAACTTTCCAACCACAGAGAACACACGTGATACGACTCCTGTTTCACCAGAATTTAGGAAAGAGAGCTCAGAAGAAAGCTAGCCATAGAACAGACAGGTCGCAGGGAGAAGGGCTTAACAACTTGAGAGAGAGACAGAGCGAGCGAGACAGGGAGATAGCTCCCGGGACTCTACTTTATACTTTGCTCTGTGTGAGAGACTTGTTAATATTTCCAAGACAAATAAAAATAGTTCCATACTATTCTTTACCTCTCCTTGTCATTGAATGACAAATGGGAAAGAAGATTATCTACGCTATTCAAGTATAACAACCGCTCGTCCACAAGTCTAATATATATATAACTTCTCTACAAGTAACTACAAAGTTTTATATGACATTTGGTAGCAGCGAACGTATACGATCCTCGTCTACGAATCAACATTGAATTCCTACAAAATATCAAGATTGAAAACAAGAATACCTCTCACAACCAACAACTCACAAATAGCTCCTGATAGTATTCTCTCCAACCAGCCCCCTCCGTCTCCCCGATCATCCCGCTAATGTAGAGGTGAAGAGGTCACACGACGCCTTGCAAGTAGTTTAACAAAGTACTGATACAAACAATCTTGAAATTTCTACGACGAACCAACGAACTACAACCATCTACAATCAACTACAGGTAACAACTCTACGAGTCGTCTGTATAATCTTCTACACGCACCTACAAGTAGCGGCAGTCTTCATCCTACAACGAGTAAATCACAAGAAAAAAAAAAAGGACCAAGAATACATCAAGTAAGAGAATAAAAAACAAACAAACGAAGAGTGAGACACGACTCATAACTCATAACCACCAGACCTCACCCTCCTCTCTCTGCTACATCCACCCAACCCCCACCGCTTACGCAGGTGTGAAGAGGTCAAGACGACGAAGCAAATACCAAGTCCATATTCACAACTCATCTTACTCACTCGTCTTCACTCAAGTTACTCATCGCTACTCATTCACTCACCACAGCTACCAGTGTGGGAAGTCGACGTCATCATGCGTGCTTGCTGAAAAGACGCCACGTCAGTCAACTCACCACCTGCACCACCACTCACACCATTCCCACCACGGTAAAAATTAGTGAATTACATAGTTACTTCATTTATACAATACACAGTGATAGACAGTAAGCTTCTGCACAAACATATAAAACGTGCTGTATAGTTACAGCTTAAATATACATACTTACTTCAGTTATCTGCATAACTCAAACACTAAATAATCACTAACAATAAATATTCTACACTGTATATATTCATTCATTTATTATAACATTGATTTACTACCAATGAGTGTTACCATTTATACCTACATAAAATACGTGTTTCATACATACAGCTATACATTATTATATCTACAAAGTGATAAAGGAAATATACCATCACGGTTACTCAGTGAGCGATTAAAAGAACTGTATTAAACATTTATTAATTAAAGCTACCTAGTGGAAACAGATAAATTAACTTACAAGGAAGACAAAAAAAAAAAAAAAAAAAAAGGCCAACACAAATGACGTTAGCAAGAATGAACATCTTCAACACAATCGTGAAGACAAAGATTTTCACACAGTGCTGACACATATATTGCCCACGATAGGTACAAGTGAACAACAAGTCAGTGTATATAGTTAATACTGTATATAGTGTGTGTATATATATATATATATATATATATATATATATATATATATATATATATATATATATATATAAAATAACAAAATATGGGACTATATAATATCATTTTCAATAATATCTGTGCAATATAAACTAAACTTTAAAAAAGTATCCCAAGGAAATTAGCCAGTAATTATGCAACCATGAACAACATAGAAAAAGCGTACACAAGCGAAGAAAAACAAACTATAGAAAATCAATACATACAAAAAAAAAAAAAAGTAAGAAAGAAAAAAGAGAGAAATAGAGTAAGATCACATAACAAACAAATGAAAATAAGTGTAAGTGTTACTACATATGCCAAAATACCACATAAACTCCTTCTATAAGTGAAACAAAAAAAAAATTGTTGTCTCCACAAGCAAGTGGCATGGCACATCATCACATAAACTCCTTCTATAAGTGAAACAAAAAGCAGATTGTTGTCTCCAAGAGCCAGTGGCATGTCATATCACTATCATCGACCGCAGCATGACTGGATTCATATGTCAGGACTGCAATTATTACAATTATGTAACGACAAACGATTGCATTGTTACACTTGCTACAATTATGTAACTACAAATGATATGTAACAATTATGTAACTCCATATTATAATTATGTAACAACAAACGATTGCATTATGTTACACTTATTACAATTATGTAACTACAAACGATATGTAACAATTATGTAACGACAAACGATTGCATTATGTTACACTTGCTACAATTATGTAACTACAAACAATATGTACCATTTATGTAACAGTTGCATTAACAAGATGTAACTTTTATGTAACTTTAACTACAATTATAAGGCCAAGACACTTATGTAACAGTTGCATTAACAAAATGTAACTACAATTATAAGGCCAACACAATTATGCATTACCACAATATTTTGTAACAATTCATAAAATGTTACAAAAATTATGTATTACCACAATGTTAGTGCAATATTACAAGTCATACAACTATAGCACAATTCTGTATTACCAGTATCATCATACAAGTTAGGTGAAATATTAGACATTACTAAAGTGATAACTCAATATGTAATGTATAACCTAGCAGTATTACCATTGCACAATTATATGCGTATGTCTGTTTTTTTTTTTTTTTTTTTTTTTTAATGCGAGGAAGAAGGAACCAAAGGCCATGAGCCCGCAGTAACAGTTCCCTCCAAGAGAAAAACAAAATACAATATAGAGCCAAATTCAAGATCCGATCATTTTGAGATGCCTGGACACACTGCGTTTGAAAGACTGGAGATCATAGGCAGCAGGAAATACAGACAGAGGGAGACAGTTCCAGAGCTGACCTGTTGCATAAATGAAAGACTGGGAGTAACGGTTAACTCTTGCATTAGAGAGTTGGACAGAAAAAGGATGAGAGTTTGCTGCCAGACGGGTGCTACGCGCCCGTCGTAGAGGTGGAGGAATGCAAGCAGACAGTTCAGAGGAGCAGTGACCATTAAAGTAGCGATAGAAAAGAGATAAAGATGCAACAGTGCGGCGAAGAGACAGAGGTTGAAGGGAGTCAGTAAGAGGAGGAGAGTTAATGAGACGAAAAGCCTTTGACTCCACCCTATTGAGAAGAGCTGTATGTGGGGAGCCACCCCACACATGAGAGTTGTACTCCACACAGGGGCGGATAAAACCCCTGTATAGAGTCAACAATTGCGCAAGGGTAAAGAAAGAGCGGAGTCGGCTTAGCACACCCAATCTCTTGGAAGCAGATTTTACAAGAGATGTAATATGATCTTTCCAAGATAAGTCCCGAGTAAATGAAACCCCAAGCATGTTCAAGGATGATGCAGGATTAAGCTGAATATTATTAAACATTAGTGGGTATACCTGTGGAAGATTTTGTCGGGTTGATAGGTGTAAGAACTGAGTCTTAGATGCATTAAAAACAACCATATTATTTTTACCCCAGTCAGAGATACGAGCCAAGTCAGACATTAGGTGTGCCACAGCCTCATCCCTTGTTTGTTGAAGTAACTGTTGAGATGGGCGTTGCGGGAACCGAATGGAAAGGTGAAGGGTGGAGTCATCAGCGTATGAGTGGATATGGTTAGATGTACAGCTTAGAAGATCATTGATGAAAAAAGGGAAGAGAGTTGGTGATAGGACAGAGCCCTGAGGAACACCACTGTTGATAGATCTAGGAGAAGAACGATGGCCGTCTACAACAGCGGCTATAGAACGACCAGAAAGGAAGCTAGCGATGAAGGCACAGATAGAAGGATAGAAACCGTAGGAGGGCAGTTTGGAAATTAAAGATTTATGCCAGACTCGATCGAAAGCCTTTGTGAGATGTCAAGTGCAATGGCAAAGCTTTCGCCAAAGTCCCGAAAGGAGGATGACCAGGAGTCTGAAAGGTAGGTGAGAAGATCGCCAGTGGAGCGTCCCTGACGGAACCCATACTGACGATCGGAAAGAAGGTTGTGATAGGAAAGATGCCTTAAAATTTTTCTATTAAGAATTGACTCGAAAACTTTTGAAATACAGGACGTTAAAGCAATTGGACGATAGTTGGAGGGTTGGGGAGTGGTCACCCTTCTTGGGACTGGCTGAATGAGAGCAAACTTCCAGCAAGAAGGAAAGGTACAAGTTGACAGACAAAGACGAAAGAGTTTGCCTAGGCAGGGTGTAAGCACAGAAGCACAGTTCTTGAGAACAACAGGAGGGACCCCATCAGGCCCATATGCCTTGTTAGTACTGAGGCCAGTGATGGCAGAAAATACATCAACTGAAGAAATTTTAATGTCAGCCATGAGGAAGTCAGAGGGGGAAGTGATGGAGGAACAGCACCGGAATCGTCTAAGGTAGAATTGGAGGAGAAAGTCTGTGCGAAGAGATCTGCTTTATCAGTAGAAGAAATAGCTACAGAACCATCAGAGTAGAAAAGAGGAGGGAAGGATGATGAGGTAAAGTTGTTAGAAAGATTTTTGGCAAGATGCCAGAAGGAGCGGGAAGAATTCGAGTTGGAGAGTTGAGAGCATTTAGTATGGATGAAATTATTTTTAGTAGAGCGAAGAACAGACTTAGCACGATTCCGGGCAGAAACGTAAAGATGATGTGATTCAGGGGTGGGTTGGCTCCGGTACCTTTTGTAGGCCCTCTCCTTGTTGCGGACAGCATTAGAACAAGCGTGATTAAACCAAGGCTTTCTTGCGTTAGTCAAAGGATATGAGAAAGGAATGTATGCTTCCATGCCAGAGAGAATAACCTCCGTAATGCGCAAGGCACACTCAGATGGCTCACGGCCATGGAAGCAATAATCATTCCAGAGAAATCAAAGAAGTACAGCCTGAGGGCCTCCCAGTCCGCAGCTCCAAAATGCCACAGACGACGTTTCCCTGGAGGGTCCACAGGCCGCACCGGAGTGATAGGACAGGTTAAGGTAATAAGGTTGTGATCGGAGGAGCCCAACGGAGAGAAAAGATTAACAGAGTAAGCAGAAGGATTAGTTGTGAGGAAGAGGTCAAGTATGTTGGAGCTCTCTCCAAGGCGGTCAGGGATACGGGTAGGGTGCTGTACAAGCTGCTCTAGGTCATTAAGGATAGAAAAGATGTAGGCTTGTTCACCAGGTGGATCCGTGAAAGGAGAGGAGAGCCAAAGGTGGTGGTGAACATTGAAATCTCCAAGAATGGAGATTTCAGAGAAAGGAGAAATGGACAGAATGTGTTCCATCGTAGAAGTAAGATAGTCGAAGAATTTTTGATAGTAGAATTAGGGGATAGGTAAACAGCACAGATATATTTAGTCAGAGAATGACAGGAAAGCCGAAGCCAGAGTGTGGAGAATTCAGAAGAATCAAGTTCAGGAACACGAGAGCAAGATAAGTCGTTGCGTATATATACACAACAGCCACCTTTGGCTTTGAAATGAGTATAGAGAAAGTAGGATGATTCAGAAAAGGGTTTGCTGTCAGTTGCCTCAGACAGCTGAGTCTCCGTTAGAAAAAGAAGGTGAGGTTTAGAGGAGGAGAGGTGGTGCTCAACAGAGCGAAAGTTAGAGGAAAGGCCGCGAATGTTGCAGAAATGAAGAAGAAGAGAGTCAGACAGTGGTTCCAGGCACCTTGAGTCGTCATCGGGAGAGGGGCAGATGGTGGGGGCATTTATGGTCCCCCCCCCTGGGGACTCCGAGGCTTGATATAACGACGCCATTTTAGGTAAATTTTGAATAGGAAGTGTAGTGTGTACTGTGAATGTAGTTTGGTGAAGATAGTTAGAGAAATTTGTACTGGAGAGCATGCTGGCCTACTCTCTGTGTAACTGTGACACTGAAAAAGTTCAGCAAAGGGGGATGGTCAGGAACTAGTCCTGAGGGCTGATGAAACGGGAGCTCCAGCACTCCCTGTCATCAGCTTTCCATCCACCTCGGGAGTACTGCCCTGCTCGACTGGTGCTACAGTCTACTCCACATCTCACAAAATGTATACAACTTGTTTAAAATGTAATATTACTGAATAATTACTATATACTATGAATATTATATGTATACAATATTCATACAATTATGTTACTTTTACAATATTATGTATTTCATTTAATTAGCTTATAAGGTCATTATAATGTGTATATAATATGTATTGATATGTTATGACTATTAACTGTCGATGGTACGCCATTTTCGCGTGACCGAGCATTTGTTAGGACCCCATATTTTAATTACAAATCATAACAGATAGATAGATAAATAGATAGATAGAGAGACAGATAGAAGCAGGAAGTCAGATGGTGAGAAGGTACTGTTTCTGCAAGAATCGAACAATGCTAAACATGCTTACACACTCTTAACTCAAGGAATGCTTTATAGGCACACGACAGCGCCTAGTGACCATACACACACATACACACATACTCACACACAGGCTTCTAGAACTTTCCAACCACAGGGAACACACGTGATACGACTCCTGTTTCACCAGAATTTAGGAAAGAGAGCTCAGAAGGAAGCTAGCCATAGAACAGACAGGTCGCAGGAAGAAGGGCTTAGCAACTTGAGAGAGAGACAGAGAGAGCGAGACAGGGAGATAGCTCCCGGGACTCTACTTTATACTTCGCTCTGTGTGAGAGACTTGTTAATATTTCCAAGACAAATAAAAATAGTTCCATACTATTCTTTACCTCTCCTTGTCATTGAATGACAAATGGGAAAGAAGATTATCTACTTATCAAGCTACTCAAGTATAACAACCGCTCGTCCACAAGTCTAATATATATATAACTTCTCTACAAAGGAGTTACAAAGTCTTTTTCTGACAGGGCAACACCACATTTATCATAGGTCACTCATCGTGGGGGCGGCGGGAAGACACACCGGCAACAACTCGGCTGGGATACAGGCACCGCCAAGGGGGGGCGTGCCAAGAGGGCACGGGACAACTCGCAGGGGCATCCTCTCGCATCCAGGGCTGCAGGTGGCGAAGGGGCCAGCAGTCTCCAGGCTAGGCTCAGGGATGTGGCCCTCAGAACTTGGGCCGAACAGGTCCAGAAATCTCTGGCTCAGGTCTCGGCCGGAGGTGCAGGTCTTACGCCACCTCGTAGGCGTGGGGAGATCACACCCGGGTGTCCTGGGAAGGGTCTGGAGGAACTGAGAACTGCGGTCCCCAGAGTCGAGAGGCACCGACAGGGAGGAACTGCGGCACCGCCCTGAACCGGGGTCCGTCAGGTGTCTTCTCCAGAGCCAGGCTTAGGAAGCGGAGGCCAGGAGAGGCCGTAGGGCCTGGCTGAGGCGCTCTGGTATGGGAGGGCCTGGCTGAGGCGCTCTGGTATGGGAGGTCTGGGCTCTTGTCTCCTGCTGGGGCGATGACTCACTCAACACCTCCCTTTGGCCGTGGGGCCCGCCAATTGCCCGTGGCTGCCCAGGGGCGCAGCTATCAAGCGCCAAGGCCCGGCAATTGGCCGTGGCATGAGTGGGGGGGTGTCAGTGCACCTCTGTTCACCTTCGGAGCGGCAATTGGCCGTCTGACGAAAGTGGGAGAGGCAATAGGCCATCTCCTTCTGCAGGAAGGAGGAGCAGCAGTAGGCCGTCTCTGGGGCAATGTCTTCGGAACGGCAATTTGCAGTCTGATGAAGGCGGGAGCGGCAATAGGCCGTCTCCTTCTGCCGGGGGGAGGAGCGGCAATAGGCCGTCTCAGGGGCAACATCTTCGGAGCCGCAATTGGCCATCTGACGAAGGCGGAAGCGGCAATAGGTCGTCTCCTTCTGCCGGAGGGAGGAGCGGCAATCGGCCATCTCAGGAGCAACGTCTTCGGAGCGGCAATTGGCCATCTGACAAAGGTAGGAGTGGCAATAGGCCGTCTCCTTCTGACGGAGGGAGGAGCGGCAATAGGCCATCTCAGGAGCAACGTCTTCGGAGCGGCAATTGGCCATCTGACAAAGGTAGGAGTGGCAATAGGCCGTCTCCTTCTGACGGAGGGAGGAGCGGCAATAGGCCATCTCAGAGGCAACGTCTTCAGAACGGCAATTGGCCGTCTGACGAAGGCGGGAGCGTCAATAGGCCATCTCCTTCTGCTGGAGGGAGGAGCGGCAATAGACCGTCTCAGGGGCAAAGTCTTCAGAGCAGCAATTTGCCGTCTGACGAAGGCGGGAGTGGCAATAGGCCGTCTCCTTCTGCTGGAGGGAGGAGCGGCAATAGGCCTTCTCTAGGGGGGGGCACCTTTGGAGCGGCAATAGGCTGTCTGGTGAGGGTGGGAGCAGCAATAGGCCGTTTCTGTAGGGGCATCTTCGGAGCGGCAATAGGCCATCTGGCGAGAGCAGGAATGACACTAGGCCGTCTCTGTAGGGGCACCTTCGGAGAGGCAATTGGCCATCTGGCGAGGGCAGGAGCAGCAATAGGCCCTCTCCTGAGGGGCGCTGTCTGGAGCTATGAGAGCAGCTCCATCCCTAGCTGATCCGGCAATCCCACTCCCCGAAGGTAGTGTCCTTCTCCTGCTATGGTGACGGTGCGATGGCTGAGTGTTATAGGGGCGCACGGCCTGGGCTGACATATGCCGTTGTTGCGCGGTATCCCGTCGTCTGGTTGCAGCTACTCCGTGGGGTCTGGGTGAGGGTGTCTGTATGTTCCCGGGGGCACTGGGCTGTACGCCACTCATCTCATTTTGGGGGGCACTATGCTGTTCCTCACTTGGTTTCTTTTCGGGGGTACTATGTTGTATATCACGCATTTCACCACTCTCCCCTTGGAAAAAGTCATGTCCCCGTGGCTGGAGATGATATACGTGAGTATTGTGCATGGCATATACAGGCTGGAGGCGTTTTAGTAGGGCCTGCCAGGCAGTAGTGCAACGATTTTCTTCCTGCTCCGCATCGCGGGTGAGGAAGAGCATGGAGGTGGTGAGGGTGGAACGGAGGAGCGTCAGGAGGTGGTGTGGCCCATGGAGCTGGCGGTTACCACCGAGGGTCGGCGCCCATAATGCCTGTCGCACTTTGATTTTGCTCGGTGTTGCTGCTGGTGTGGTGTTGTGCTGTATGTCTGATACTCTGACGAAGGCGGGTGGTCAGGAGAGGCAGGCGGAGCGTGTGATGGTTGTTTTGAGGGCGGGTGTGGGTGGTGATGCAGGTGTGCAGGGTTTATGTGGGTGTGTGGTGCGTGAGGCGTGCAAGGGCGGCCGTGGGGTGGCAGGGGTGTGGGCAGCGCGGCGTGGGGAGCGGGGTGTGGGGTGAGTGGGTAGTGGTGTCGTGGGGTTGAGTGAGGCTGATGGTGGTGGGGGTGTGTGCGAACGGTGGGCTGGGAGTTGCGGTGGCGGTGGTGGGTGATGGCTGGGACGAGGGCAAGGTGGGTGGACGTGGCACGGGGGTATGGGCAGGACATGTGGTGCTGGGCGTGGGAGAGGAGATGGTGGGTGGTGAGGAGGTGGAGGAGCGGCTGGGTGTTGGTGGTGCAGGTGAGCTGTCAGGTGAGGTGTGAGGCGTCGTGGCGGCGGGAGTGGTGCACCAGGGCGGGGTAGTTTTGGCCAGCGCTCCAATGGTGGGCGTGGGGGAGGCAGTGTGGCTTGAGGTGGGTGGTGTGTTGGAGTGTGAGGGTGATCTGGCACTGGAGGTCGGTAGCGGTGGTGAGGTGGCAGGCAAGGTGGCTTGAAGTGCAGGTGGCGAGGAGGGGGTGTGGTCTTGTGGTGCCATCCCAGTGTTTGGTGGTGGGGTGGTTTGAGCGGTAGCAGAGTTCTGTGTTCACGGTGTGGGATGGGCGGTGAGTGCGAAGCCAGGGGGTGGTGCGGGTGTGGGGGTTGTGGCGGACGGTGTGCGGTGCTGGAACCGTGGTGGCTTGGCAGGGGCTGTGGAGTGGGGTGTGGCGGGTGGTGTGTGTCGTCTGGGGCAAGGAAAGGTGGGGTGAGGTGTGGGGGGAGAAAGAGCCGGTGGTGGTGGGGAGGTGCGGCCTCGCGGTGTTGTCTAAATGTTCAGGGATGGGGTGGTGCAGGTGGTGACAGGGGTCTGAGCTCGCGAGAGAGTGATGGGTGGTGAGGTGCGGGGTGTGGTGGGCAGCGAGGCATCTGGTGAGGTTATTGGGGACGAGATGGTGGTCCGTGGGGATGGTGAGGTTGAAGGTGGGGTATGGGAGGTGAGCGAGGAAAAAAAGGTGGGTGAGGATGAGGAGGAGGAGGGTGTGATAGGGAAGGTGAATGAGTTGACCAAGTGGGCGGGGAAAGCGAGTGGTGGTGAAGTGATGGTGGTGGGTGGTGCGGGGTGGTAGGTGGAGGGCAGTAGACAGGGGGGGGTGGTTTTAGGAAGTAGGTTAGGGGAATATGAGGGAAGGGTCCTAGGAGGCCTGTGAAGGTGGAGGCAGGCTTTGTGTTGAGGGGGTATAGTGGTGTGTGGGGTGGGAAGGTTAGGAATAGGGGAAGGTCGAACAGAAGAGATAGTGAGGGGAGAGGGAAAGATGACGTTTCCCTCTGTCGTAGACTGGGGGAGATGTGAGGTGGCCCCCGTCATTACGGTGGGATCCGGAGGCAGTGGGGGGGCCCTTTTTGTGTTTTCTCCTTTGCATTTTCTTCCCCTGAGGCTTGGGGGAATCTTCGTATGGTGGGGAGGTTTGTAAGTGCCCTCGTGTCATTTGGCTGCGCTGGCAGCTTCTAGCTGCTCACGGATGTCATGGATTGGGCATCCGTGGCGGCACAGAGAAAATTCCCACGGGTTGACAGTGATGAGATCAATGAGGAATTAATTTATTTCGCCGATGCATTGAGGGGTGGCGTGGACGGCTAGTAGGCGCCTCATTAAACTGATAACTTTATCCAGGTCTCCCGTCAGTTCGTGTATGATGAATTGTTCTTTAATGAAACCGGGGAGAATCCTGAGGAGTGTGTGAAACACTAGTTGTTCCCGGGTTTTTTCGTCTGCCTCCAGGTAAGCAGTGGTGACCAGGCGTGTTCCCTGAACTAGGGTATTATTTAAATCCCCGTCAAATGAACAACTATCCAATTGGGATAGAGCCACCATTCTCCCTAATGATGAGGTGATAGCTTGAACAGCGAACTTTGTAAAGTTCTGCCAGGTGAGCTCTGGGACGATTTTCGGTGCTATGTTCACCGCTGCTTTGCCCAATAGTGGTAGTGTGACTGCAATTTTCTGCTGGTCATTTTCAAAGCCGATATCCAGTAAGGGTTTAATTATTGTCAGATACGTGTGTATATCGTACTGGTCAGGGTCAAACTTGGGTAACTGAACGTGCAGTTTAGCTACCATGTTGACAAATATTTCTCACTACCTCTCTTCTACGCCCGGGTCAAGAACCACCACTGGCCACCAGTGTGAAAAAGGCTCGACTTCTCGGTCCTAAAACACCTAACGTATAGCGAGGTCCTCTTTTGAGACCGGGGTTTAACCCGTCACGTCCCGAGGTATTCCGCACCTCCGACATCCCCCAGTCCCGAGGTATTTTCGATTTTTTTTTTTTTGGCTAAAACCTTCGCTTTTGGTGAGAAACATCGAAAATTCATAGAGAAATCGCTCACCTGAGGTTTAAAGTGCCCAATCCAGGTAGGAGTTCCTCCTTACCTGAGTGGGTTTTCTAACATGCTGGCACCAAAGAAAACGAGTTCTATGGGAGGGTAACTATTTTATCCACTCATAAACGGTATTTATTTATTTACTTGGTACGAATGTATATGTAGTATGACAGTATACTGGTTTTCAAGCAGTAATAAAGGCATTATAAGCATTGTTTCACTCACTAACTAATCACCATACCTGACCTATTTTTGCCACACTACCTGATCATTATTTCTGGCTGTTTCTTCTTCTAATGCTATGTAAACATTGTCCTCCACATTGTCATCGATTGGGGAATCACTCTGGCCCTGAATAACTTTACTAGCCAGGTCACTGGTAACAGGTCCTTTGCCAAGACAATGGCGTGAGGGGGGGAGGGGGGAGGTTATGCAGTGTAAGGCATTGTCCCTGCTTGGTATCTTGTACAGGAATAGAGGAAGGTGTCCCGTGTATACATACGAAAAATCACGTGCGAAAATTGAAAATTGTGCAAATTAGGTACCTTGCAATTGCACGACGTACTGGTACGTCGCCGGGACTGGCAAATGCAAATCGTGGTGACGTACCCATACGTCGTCGGGACGGGGCGGGTTAATGCAATGAAGAGAGGCAGGACACAAAAACTCCAGGCAATAACCTTTACACGTATATTACCATAGTCAGACACAGGACAAAGACAGCACATATTACAACACAATATATAGCAGAGAAATAAAACCTTAACTAGGATATTAGTATCTCGCAGGATACTGGCTTAACTAATATTGATGCCAACACAATTAATTCTAGTGCACAGGTGTACAGAGAATACAGGCGCGTGCGGGGCGCGGGGAGTGAGGTTCAAGGGGGGGGAGGGCGAGGGGAGTGACTTGCAGCGGGTTAAAACAGAGTTATGATAATACTGGGGAAGAGTAAGTATTATTAATATGAAATTAATATTTCCTGACATGAAATTAATATTTCCTGACAGCAAAAGGGTTTTGGTAATTGATTCTATTTCTTGTTTACATTCACGCTAGTTACTGGGGAGAGGGAATGACATTGGGAATGCACTGGTAATACGAGTGGGGAAATATTATTAACACTTTCTCAATAAGTGGGGAAATATTATTAACACTTGCGCTATTATTTCCTTAGAGCCGAAGGGGTTGGAGTATCTTACTACAGAGGATTTCTCGGGAGGAATAGTCTTACTGATTTTCTGTCACTCGTGAGTCTGATTTACTGGAACTAAATTTATGCACTCGTCCTTCATCAACCGTGATTTCACTTGTCCCGATATTACACAAGTATAAGTCACTGTAACGTTGTTACACTAGTTTGGGCAACATCACACTTAACCTAAAACAGTTCACTATTGCTGGGGCTACACCACATTTATCATGAGTCACTCATCGTGGGGGCGGCGGGAAGACACGCCGGCGACAACTCGGCCAGGATAGGGGCACCGCCAAGGGGGGGTGTGCCGAGAGGGCACGGGACAACTCGCAGGGGCGTTCTCTCGCATCCAGGGCTACAGGTGGCGAAAGGTCCCGCAGTCTCCAGGCTAGGCTCAGGGGTGTGGCCCTCAGGACTGGGGCCGAACAGGTCCAGAAATCTCTGGCTCAGGTCTCGGCCGAAGGTGGATGTCTTATGCCACCTCGTGGGCGTGGGGAGATCACGCCCAGGCATCCTGGGAAGGGTCTGGAGGGACTGAGGACTGTGGTCCCCAGAGTCGAGGGGCGCTGACAGAGAGGAACTGTGGCACCACCCTGAACCAGGGTCAGTCAGGTCAGTCTTCTCCAGAGTCAGGCATAGGGAGCGGAGGCCAGGAGAGGCCGTAGGGCCTGGCTGGGGCACTCCGGTACGGGAGGTCCAGGCTCTTGTCTCCTGCTGAGGCGATGACTCACTCAACACCTCCCTTTGGCTGTGGGGCCCGGCAATTGGCCGTGGCTGCCCAGGGGCGAAGCTATCAAGTGCCAAGGCCTGGCAATCGGCCGTGCCCTGAGTGGGGGGGTCAGTGCACCTCTGTTCGCCTTCGGAGCGGCAATTGGCCGTCTGACGAAGGTGGGAGCGGCAATAGGCCGTCTCCTTCTGCAGGAGAGAGGAGCGGCAGTAGGCCGTCTCAGGGGCAACGTCTTCGGAGTGGCACTTGTCCATCTGACGAAGGCGGGAGCAGCAATAGGCCGTCTCCTTCTGCCGGAGGGAGGAGTGGCAAAAGGCCGTCTCAGGGGCAACGTCTTCGGAGCGGCAATTGGCTGTCTGACAAAGGCGGGAGCAGCAATAGGCCGTCTCCTTCTGCCGGAGAGAGGAGCGGCAATAGGCCGTCTCAGGGACAATGTCTTTGGAGCGGCAATTGGCCGTCTGATGATGGCAGGAGCAGCAATAGGCCATCTTCTTCTACCGGAGGGAAGAGCGGCAATAAGCTGCCTCTAGAGGGGCACTGTCAGAGCGGCAACAGGGTGGAGCAGCAATAAGCCATCTCTGTAGGGGCACCTTCGGAGCGGCAATAGGCCGTCTGGTGAGGGCAGGAGCAACAATAGGCCGTCTCTGTAGGGGCACCTTCGGAGCGGCAATAGGCCATCTGGAGAGGGCAGGAGCGGCAATAGGTTGTCTCCTGAGGGGCACTGTCTGGAGCTATGAGAGCAGCTCCACCCCTAGCTGATCTGGCAATCCCACTCCCCGAAGGTAGCGTCCTTCTCCTGCTGTGGTGACGGTGTGACGTCTGAGTGTTATAGGGGCGCACGGCCCGGGCTGACATATGCCATTGTTGTGCGGTATCCCGTCGTCTGGTTGCAGCTACTCCATGGGGTCCGGGTGGGGGTGTCGGTACGTTCCCGGGGACACTGGGCTGTACGCCACTCGTCTCATTTTCGTGGGCACTATGCTGTTCCTCACTTGCTTCCTTTTGGGGGGCACTATGTTGTATATCGTGCATTTCAATATATATATATATATATATATATATATATATATATATATATATATATATATATATAATATATAGATAGATAGATAGACAGATAGATAGATAGATATTTTCCATTCAAATGCCGAGAGCTACTGGTCATAACAAAATATTTTGTAGAAAATAGAAGGATTATGGTACCGATTTCATCTCAGTCACAAAAATGTTTAGCCTTGTTTCATTTGTAACAGCTGAAAGTCAGCTTTGTGTCCTTGTTCAGTATTATCTTCGTTCGTTCATTCGTTTACAGATTTCCTGCACCTATATTGCAGTCTGGGCCATATATTAGCCTGGTCAGTGAGGTATGGACTAACTTAAGAAATAGTAAGGGGGAAGACAGGGCCTGGGAATTGCCCACCACACACGCCCTGTCGTCTGGCTGGCTTTGTGGTGTGTGTGTGTGTGTGTGTGTGTGTGTGTGTGTGTGTGTGTGTGTGTGTGTGTGCAGTATTATCCTGTTATTGTTGTTTTTTATACTTGCCTCATTAGAGGAGACCGGGCCTTGCTGTAGCCCGGTTGGTGGTTGAAATGCGTGGCTTGCAAGACAGTGCCCCCGAAAACGAGGTGAGGGAAGAACAGCATAGTGCCCTCAGGAACACGGCGAGAGAAGAACAGTGTAGTGCCCCCAGAATCACAGTGAGAGAAGAACAGTGTAGTGCCCCCAGAAACACACCAACACCCCTAGCCGGACCCCAAGGAGTAGCCACACTCACACTAGGGGATCCAATACGACAACGGCATAAGACAGCTCAGGCCATGCGCCCTTATAACACCCAACCGTCGCACCGCCCCCCCAGCAGAAGGAGGACACTACCTTCGGGGAGTGGGATTGCCAGATCAGACCGGGGTGGAGCTGACATCTCAGTTCCTGACAGCACCCCTCTGGAGACAGCCAATTGCCGCTCCCGCCTTCGTCAGTCGGCCAAGCATCACTCTGGAGGCACTGCCCCTGAGACAGCCTATTGCTGTTCATCCCTCCTGCCAAAGGAGACGGCCTATTGCCGCTCTGAAGGCGCTGCCCCTGAGACGGCCTATTGCCTCTTCTCCTCCATCCTACCGAAGGAGACGGCCTATTGCCGCTTTGAAGGTGCTGCCCCTGAGACGGCTTATTGCCACTCCTCCCTCCTGCCGAAGGGGACGGCCTATTGCCACTCTGAAGGCACTGCCCCGGAGGCGGCCTATTGCCGCTCCTCTCCCCTGCCAAAGGAGATGGCCTATTGTCGCTCTGAAGGCGCTGCCCCTGAGACTGCCTATTGCCGCTCCACCCTCTAACAGGAGGAGATGGCCTACTGCCGCTCACACCTTCGCCAGACGGCCAATTGCCTCTCCGAAGGCCCTGCTCCTGAGACGGCCTATTGCTGCTCCACCCTCCTGCAGAAAGAGACGGCCTATTGCCGCTCCAGAGGAGACCAGAGGTGCACTGACTCCCCCACACAGGCCATGGCCGATTGCCGGGCCTTGTCACCCCATAGTTGTGCCCCTGGGCAGCCACGGCCAATTGCCAGGCCCCAAGGCCAAAAGCAGGTATCGTCAGAGTCTTCGCCCCCCCGTGAGGCAAACGCCAGGCTCCCCAGCACCAGAGAGACCTGGCGAGGCCTAACGGCTTCCCCTGGCCTCCGGTCCCTCCGCCTGGCCCTGGAGAAGACTCACCTGATGGGCCCTAGTACAGGACAGTGCCGCAGCCCCTACCTGACGGCGCCCCTTGCTTCTGGGGACCGCAGCCCTCAGTCTCCCCTGGCCCTCCCCAGGACCCCCGGGCACAACCTCTCCACACCCAAGAGACGGTGAAAGACCTCCACCTCCGGCCGAATCCTGAGCCAGAGACTTCTGGACCTATTTGACCCGAGCCCTGAGGGACACACCCCTAAACCCAGCCCGGAGACTATGGGCTCCTGCGCCTTGTGCAGCCCTGGACATGAGAGGACGCCCCTGTGAGCCGTCCAGTGCCCTCTCGGCACGCCCTCCCTTAGCGGTGCCCCTAGTCCGGCAGAATAGACGCTGGCGTGTCTCCCCGGCACCCACACAACACGAGTGAATTATGTTAAGTGTGGTATCGCCCCAGAACTAGTGAAGGAAATTATGTTAAGTGTGATGTTGCCCTAGAAAACAGGTTATAGTGATACAGTGACTTAATGTATGTCAAATATCGGGGTGAGTGAAATTACGGGTGAATGAGTAAGAACGAGTACAGTGAGAAAGTTATGAGGAATCCGACCCACAAATGACGCCCTTACAGAAAACCAGTAAGACTCTTCCCCTGAGGAATCCTCTGTTGTGAAAATATACCAATGTCCCTTGTTACTAGAAAACAATAGAGAAGTGAGAGTAATATCCTCCCCTTTATATTACCGTAAACACAGTGAGTATCCAGTGTCCCTCCCCTCCCTCGCTTCCTAAAGAATCCCCTCCCCACCGCTAATGTAACGTAAACGAGAGATAGAATCAAATGTCAAAACCCATTTGCTAACAGGTGATACTAAGAGTGAATTAATAATATCCTTTCCCAATATTACCATAACTCTGTTCTGGCCCGTCACGAGTCCTTCCCCTCCCCCCCCCCGTGTGAACTCCCTCTTCCCGCACTCCCACACACGCCCGTGTTCCCTGTACATCTGTTCACTAGACTTTCTGTATTGGCAACAGTATTAGTTAACTCAGTATCCTGCGAGATACTAATATCCTAGTTAAGGTTTTATTTCTGTGTCACATATTGTGCTGTAATATCTGCTGCTTTTGTCCTGTGTCTGACTATGGTAATATACGTGTAAAAGGTTATTGCCTGAAGTTTTTGTGTCCTGCCTCTCTTTCATTGCACTAAGCTCCGGTCTCGAAAGAGGACTCCGCTACACGTTAGGTGCTTGAGGACCGAGGAGTCGGGCTTTCTTCACCTAGCATTACACTGGTAGCCAGCGGTGGTTCTTGACCCGGGCGTAGAAGAGAGGTAGTGAGAAATATTTGGCAACATGGCAGCTAAACTGCACGTACAGTTACCCAGGTTTGACCCTGACCAGTACGATATACACACGTATCTGACAGTAATTAAACCCTTACTAGATATTGGCTTTGATAATGATCAACAGGAAATTCCAGTCACACTTCCACTGTTGGGCAAAGCGGCGGCGATCATAGCACCAAAAATCGTCCCGGAGCTCACCTGGCAGAACTTTACAAAGTTTGCTGTTCAAGCCATCACACCATCATTAGGGAGAGTGGTGGCTCTATCCAAATTGGATAGCTTTTCATTTGATGGGGATTTAGACAATACCCTGATACAGGCAAGACGCCTGGTTACTGCTGCCTACCCAGAGGCAGACGAAGAAACCCGTGACCAACACTTGTTTAACACTCTACTCAGAGTGCTTCCGAATGTCATTAGACAACACTTTACTATCCATGACCCAACCGGAGACATGGATAGGGACATCCAGCTAATACGGCACCTCCTGACCGCCTGCCCTACTCCTCAGCCGATTAATGTGGTGAAGAGATTTCCCACTCAACCACCTGCTCCTCCAACTATGCCATGACCGCCCATGCCTCACACCAGCCCTACCCCGGCACCCAGTCCACCTAGGGCACACCCCTCTCACTGGCGCCCCGCTCCACGGGAAAATCCAAATCTGATTTTGGTAAACCCGTGGGAGTTCACAGCCTGCAGCTCCCACTGTCCCCTACATGATATACGAGACCAGCTCAAATCTGCTCGCCACAGACCCACAGCCCCGGGTTCACATGAGGTGTCCTCTTTGGAAGGCGAGGCTCCAGAAGACGAGCTGGGACCAGTGGACGAGCCCTATGCGGGAGAACAGGAGCAGGAACAGGAGAATGAAAGCCCCAGAGAGCTGGATTTTTAGGCCCACCCCCGCACCAACCCACGGTGACGGGGGTCACTACCCCTAAGTATCGTCCCCCATTGTACCACGAGATGAAATTAAACGGCGTGAAGGCCAGACTGGTAGTCGATATGGGAGCAGCCAGGTCCTGTCTATACAGCCACTATATCTCCCGTCACAGATCGACCTTTGGCCCACTCCGCCTTACCGCCACTCACCTTGTGGATGCGGGGGATGGCCCCCTGCCCATCCGTGGGGAGACTCGGGCCCTACAGGTCAACACCCACCAGCCGGTGTCCACCCAGCATCAATTTATTGTTTTTGACTCCTCCTGCCGGAGTTACGACGGGTATTTAGGACTGGACTTGCTCCAAAAACTCGCAGCTACCATTGACTGCAGCTACCGACAGCTCCAGTTCCGTCTCCCACCCCGCCCCACCCAGGCCGTCTGCACCTGCACGCCACGGCCCCAGCCGGAAAATTCGTCCTCTCCCTCCCTCCCGCCCCCCCTCCTCCTTCCCTCCCCCCGCCCCCCTCTCCTACTCTCCCAGTGCTTCCCCCCACTGCCCCAGCTCCTTCCTTCCCCGCTACCATCTCTGCCGCTGTTACCATTCCCTCTCACCACGAGGCTTGGGTGCCCCTTAACCGGTCCTCCGGCCCCTCTGTACTGTTTTCTCCCCTCCTCCCATCGGGAGCCCTGTCTGCCTGCCTTTTATCTCCCACCTTTCTCCCCCCCACCACACCGCCGTCTGCATAGCCAACCTTGCCCCTTCCGCCCTTACCCTCCCCAAAGGGCTCGTTATTGGAGAGATGGAGGAAGCCGAGCCCTGTGCCCCATCTTCCTCCCACTTCCCCGCCCCCCTACCCCCTATTCCTGACCATCTCTCCGCCCAGCAGTCAGACACCCTACGTCACCTCCTCCTGGATTTCCAGGACCTGTTTGTGACCGGACCAGCAGATATAGGGCATACCACATACCTGTCTCATGAAATCTATACGACAGGCCCACCGATTAGACAGCCTTCCCAACGCAAGAACCCCCAGCAAAGGGAGGAAGAGGACCACCAAGTTTTTTTTTTTTTTTTTTTTTTATGTGTCCGACTCTGGGCATAGGCTTCACAGCCTGTTATCAAGGTCCAGCAGTCCTCCTACATACCATACACCTCTACATGTCACCACTTCGGCGCTAACACCCACCGTCCATATTGAATACATGCTAGGGCTGTCTCATACAGGACTGGTGTATTGGTATTAGCGGGGGTATTTTTACGACATGTCGGCAGGTCTTCTGGTAGATCAGTAAAGGCTGATTTAATGAAATTCAAATCCTTAAACTGCTCCCTGCCCCAGCCGGGATTTGAACCTGGGTCCGTTAGGACCGCACGCCACCTCTTTACCGGTTGAGCCACCGCCAAGTGCGCGAAATGATCGAGGCCGGCATCATTTCCCCCTCCACCAGCCCTTGGTCCTCCCCCATCGTTCTAGAAAGGAAGAAGGATGGTACGATGCGAATTTGCATTGATTACCACCGCCTGAACAACATTACCGTCAACGATGCCACTCCCTTCCCGCAAATCGATGATTCCCTAGATTCCCTTCATGGGGCATCGTGGTTCTCTACCCTCGACCTCCAGTCTGGGTACTGTCAGGTCCCGGTACACCCAGAACACCGCGGCAAAACCGCCTTTTCCACGAGCAATGGCTGACACTTCGAATTCAATGTCCTGCCGTTTGGCCTTTGCAATGCCCCTGCCACCGTTTCCCGGCTAATAGAATCTGTCCTGAGCAGCCTCACTTGGGAGATATGTCTGGCCTATTTGGACGACGTCATCATTTTTAGCCAGACCTGGGCCGACCATTTGCAGCGCCTCCACCGGGTTTTTACTAGGATCCATCAGGCAGGCCTCAAACTTCACCCCTCTAAGTGTGTCCTGGCCGCCAGGACTGTTTCGTTCCTGGGACATGTTATCTCTCAGGCAGGAATCTCCCCGGACCAGCTCCGCGCCATAGCGGACATACCGCCACTGCAGGACATCCATGGCGTCCATGCCTTCCTAGGACTCACGTCCTACTATCGTCGTTTCGTGAAGGGGTTCGCACAAATTGCAAAGCCTCTTCACGATCTGACCAGGAAGGGGGAACCATTCGTATGGACTGAAGAAAAACGAGAGGCTTTCCAACAGCTGAAAGACGAACTCGTCTCTGCTCCCATCGTGGCCTTTCCCGATTATACCCACCTGTTTGGCCTTTACACAGACATTTCTCTCACCGCAATAGGCGCTGTGCTCGCCCAGGTACAAGCCGGCCGAGAACACATCATTGCTTGCACCAGCCACACTTTGAATCCAGCCGAGAAGAATTATGCCGCAACCAAGCGAGAACGCCTCAGCATAATTTGGGTCCTCCAAGACTTTAGGGCTTACCTTTCCGGGACCCAGGTCACAATCATCACTGACCACCAGTCCCTCTGGTGTTTACACCAGTCGGATTCACATAACGCCCAACTCATCAGGTGGCGTGAAATCCTAGAAGAATTTCAATATAAAATCTCCTACAGGCCTGGGAAACTGCATACCAATGCAGATGCCCTCTCCTGCCTCCCCATTCACGCGGTACAGCCAGATTCGGACCTCTTACACCTATGGCACCGAAAGGAACGGGCCCCCTGGATTCACGCCCACTTGTTCACCAAACTATGCCGACAGGGCAATCACCTTCAAACCCCATCCGGGCATATTCTACTGACCCCCGATGTGGCATGCGATGCCCTACGCCACCTCCATGCCCATAACGGTATCCACCTGGGTACCAAGAAACTAGTACAAGTGTTTAACGACACTTACTGTGCAGCAAACCCCTCCACCCTCGCCAAAGAAATCATTCAAACTTGCCACACATGTGCGCTAGGGAAAGATGTCACCCGGACCGCCAGACCCTCGGGCCACATCACAGCCCATAAACCCTGGCAACTCCTGGCGATAGATGTAGTGGGCCCCCTCCCTTCCAAATCTGGGTATAAATATGTGATCACTTTTGTCAACACATATTCGAAATTTGTAGTAGCCTGTCTGGCGAAAGAGCATCATGCCGTCGCTGTCACCGATGCCCTTCTCCGGCACGTATTCCCTTATTTTGGCATCCCTCAAGCCATTCATTCGGACAATGCCCCAGAGTTCTCCGGAAAAATCTGGGAGAAACTTGCGAAGATATTTGGATATAAAATCTCCCATTCTTCGCCTTATTGGCCACAGGGAAACGCAGTATGTGAACGTAGTCATCGTACTCTTATGAACCAACTATGTACACGCCTCGAGGCTACGAAAGACAACGACTGGCCAGCCTATGTGAAAATCATTCAGTGGGGCATGAATTCCTGTCCCCGAGAGGATGGGGTTTCCCCACATGAGAGAATATTTGGCGAATCCCCTCTCCTGCTGCCACTACGACAACACCTGCAACCACCTGCCTCCGCCTCCACTACTGACCTGTTGCACCTTTTGAAAGGCCGACTGTGCCATTTACAGAAAACACTGGACCTCGGCCCCGGGACTGCCTCCAACCCTTTCAGCCCAGGCGACACTCTCATCATCGTCCAACTTCCCACCCCCTACAAACTCGCCCCCCGCTTTACGGGACCCCACAAAATCACCCATGTTCCAAACCCCTACCAGGTTGTTGTGGTTTATCACGACACCCCGAACACCCTCCGAAACCGCCACGTGCGCCCCTTCCGCCCACCCACCTCTGCCACCCTGACCCCACACCCCCAACCTCCCCCTGCTCCCGCACCGCCTGTCACTTCCACCTACGATTGCTATGTTTCCTCCTCGCCATCCCCCTCCACCCCCCCTACCACCTCAGCCTCCCCCGCCACCACCACCCCCTGCACCTCACCTGACATCTCGCCCGCCACACCAACCTCCCCTCGATCACCCTCATCCCATCCCTCTGCTGCCTCACCCTTTTCACCCGAGCCCACGTGCCCCGTCCACGCCGCCACCCCCACAAGACAACTCACTACCACTGCCCCCTCCCCTCCACACTTACCACGCCCACTCCGACGACCTCACCCTCCACTGCGCCCCCAACACACGCAACAACATGTGTTAACCAACCCCGCACGCCCACTTCCCCACCCACACCTACCCTCAGAACCACCACCACCTGCTCCGGCCGACTCTCACACCCACCCGCCCGATACACCCATACCCCTACACCTCCTGCCTCCCCCCATCTTCACATCATTATGATACATCAAGCCCAAATCCCCTCCACCTATACTCCCCAGAGACTCGACGCCGCATTACCACGGCACAAAGCCAGGCCCCGACCCTCAGTATCCAGCAAACAGCCCCCTACCACACCAGCAACAACACCGACTGAAATGAAGGTGAGACGAGCCATATGGGCACCAATCATCGGCAAGAATCGTCGCCTCAGAGGACCACACCACCTGCTTACCCTCCTCCGGTCCACCCTCACCGACTCCACACTCTTCCTCACCTGCGACACCGAACATGAGGAAATTTCATACACCACCGCTTGACAAGCCCTACTCTAGCATCTCCAGCCTGAATACGCCACCCAAGACACTCACGTATACCACCTCCAGCCACGGGGATGTGACTTTTTCCAAGGGGAGAGTGGTGAAATGCTTGGCTTGCAAGACAGTGCCCCCGAAAACTAGGTGAGGGAAGAACAGCGTAGTGCCCCCAGGAACACGGCGAGAGAAGAACAGTGTAGTGCCCCCAGAATTGCAGTGAGAGAAAAACAGTGTAGTGCCCCCAGAAACACACCGACACCCCTAGCCGGACCCCATGGAGTAGCCACACCCACACTAGGGGATCCAATACGACAACAGCATAAGACAGTCCAGGCCGTGCACCCTTATAACACCCAACCATCGCACCGCCACCCTAGCAGAAGGAGGACACTACCTTTGGGGAGTGGGATTGCCAGATCAGACCGGGGTGGAGCTGACATCACAGTTCCTGACAGCGCCCCTCTGGAGACGGCCAATTGCTGCTCCCGCCATCGTCAGTCGGCCAAGCGTCGCACTGAAGGTGTTTCCTCCGAGACGGCCTATTGCCGCTCATCTCTTCTGCTCCAGGAGACGGCCTATTGCCGCTCCTCCCTCCTGCCGAAGGAGACGGCCTATTGCCACTCTGAAGGCACTGCCCTGGAGACGGCCTATTGCCTCTCTGAAGGCACTGCCCCGGAGACGGCCTATTGCCACTCCCCCTCCCTCCTGCTGAAGGAGACGGCCTATTGCCGCTCTGAAGGCGCTGCCCCTGAGATGGCCTATTGCCGCTCTGAAGGCGCTGCCCCTGAGACTGCCTATTGCTGCTCCACCCTCCCATAGGAGGAGATGGCCTACTGCCGCTCCCACCTTCGCCAGATGGCCAATTGCCGCTCTGAAGGCCCTGCCCCTGAGACGGCCTATTGCCACTCCACCCTCCTGCAGAAGGAGACGGCCTATTGCCGCTCCACCCTCCTGCAGAAGGAGACGGCCTATTGCCGCTCCAGAGGAGACCAGAGGTGTGCTGACCCCCACACAGGCCACGGCCGATTGCCGGGCCTTGTCGCCCCATAGTTGCACCCCTTGGCAGCCACGGCCAATTGCAGGCCCCACGGCCAAAAGGAGGTATCGTCAGAGTTTTTGCCCCTGCGTGAGGCAGATACCTGGCTCCCCAGCACAAGAGAGACCCCACGAGGTCTAACGGCTTCCCCTGGCCTCCGGTCTCTCCGCCTGGCCCCGGAGAAGACTCACCTGATGGGCCCTAGTGCAGGACTGTGCCGCAGCCCCTACCTGACGGCGCCCCTTGCTTCTGGGGACCGCAGCCCTCGGTCTCCCCTGGCCCTCCCCAGGACCCCCAGATGCAACCTCTCCACGCCCAAGAGATGGCGAAAGACCTCCACCACTGGCCAAGACAGGAGCCAGAGACTTCTGGACCTGTTTGACCCCAGCCCTGAGGGCCACACCCCTAACCCTAGCCCGGAAACTATGGGCCCTTGTGCCACGTGCAGCCCTGGACGCGAGAAGACGCCCCTGCAAATCGTCCCGTGCCCTCTCGGCACACCCTTCCTTGGCGGTGCCCCTAGTCCGGCAGAATAGACGCTGGCGTGTCTCCCCGCCGCCCCCACGACACGAGTGAATTATGCCAAGTGTGGTATTGCCCCACAACTAGTGAAGGAAATTAAGTTAAGTGTGACGTTGCCCTAGAAAACAGGTTACAGTGACATAGTGACTTGATGTATGTCAAATGACGGGGTGAGTGAAATCACGGGAGAATGAGTAAGAACGAGTACAGTGAGTGAGTTCTGAGGAATCCGACTCATAAGTGACGCCCTTATAAGAAACCAGTAAGACTCTTCCCCTGAGAAACTCTCTGTAATGAAAATATACCTATGTCCCTTTTTACTAGAAAACAATAGAGAAGTGAGAGTAATATCCTCCCCTTTATATTACCGTAAACAGTGAATGTCTAATGTTTCTCTACTCCCTCGCTTCCTGCAAAATCCCCTCCCCACAGTTAACGTAACTGTTATGCTGAGTGTTTTTAGGTCGACTCCTCGTCCTAAAAACACTAGCGACTGAGCGGGGTCCTCATTCCGGACCGGAAGTAAAGCACCAGCAAAGAAACAGGACATAAAAATTAGGCATCTATTGCCTTAATTCTAAAACCGTTACAATATGATATAGAGTGATATTTGAGATACAGGATACAGGGACACAGTTAGGCTTTGATAGCACAAAATACAGTTGTACTTAACACACGATATGATGCATGTATACCAATGTCTTTAGTTATATAGGTGTAGATGACCGTCTTTCATTTAAACCCAAAATATATATACTTACGATAACAAGGGGAATACACAAGGTTAAGAGTCTGGGGGAGGAATATTACTATAATGAAGTCAGGGTGCGGATCACGACACTCGGCTCAGTTAGCTAGTCACGGCGACACTTTACACAGGTTTTTGGTTCTCCCGCGCACCCTGATCGTCATTCACAATTACGGGAAGTTCCTTTATTCTTGGCGGGTGATATTACTCTACTTATTATTATTGAATATGTCCACTCTATTGGACATGTAAGTCTGTTGGGTTAAATAACATTAGCCAATGGTTTTATATGGATCACATTCTGTCACTGTCACTGTTCACTGTTCCTCTTCCTCGGGCTTATTTAGGTCTAAGGGGCGTCACTGATTTACCTGTGTTTCCTGGGTTGATTCACTCTGTCACTGTTCGAGGGAGAGGACCTCAGGGGGACTCTGCCTGTAACGGGCAACACACTACCCGCAGGGGAGTCACTGCCCGGGTCCGGGCCATCAGTGAGTTGCAGGGAGGCCCTCCTGTCTGGGGGCCTCGACCTGAAGGGAGACCCTTACCTCAGGGTCTCGTCGGTGGGGCGCAGGGAGGCCCGCCTGTCTGGGGGCCTCGACCTGAGAGGTGGCCATTGGGACTAGGGCCAAACAGCTGGAGGAGGCGGGCCTGGCGTCGGCGGCTCCATGGGGTGAGGGAGGCAGGGTTACCCTCGCCTGTAGTCTGCTGGGCTCGCCTGGGGGTCCTGGGGCTGCGGTTGTCTGCCAGGGGACGTGCCATCAGGGTTGGGCTACGGCCTCGTCTCCTGCTGGTGCCTGCGAAAGACAGAGATCTCCCAGGAGTGGGAGGCAGGTCCGGTCTCAGACTTTGCCTCCACTCTGGTGACACCTCCGGGGCAACTCTCCCGGGTGGTGTCGAGCAGTTCCTGCAGGGGAACGTGGTAGGTGGAATGTACACGGAGACCGTGTCCTCTCCTACATACAGGGAGGGAAGCACAGAGGCGACTCTCTCTCCTGGGTCTGTCACAGCCGTGGCTCCAGGTCTTTTTACCCTGGGACCCACTTTTTGCTGTCTACTAGGGCCTCCTGCCCTTGGAGTGGCGGAGGGTACTGGAACCTCATGGCACACTAAAGGGCCCCCTGCCCTGGATGTGGCAGAGGGTACTGACCCCTCGTGCCGCACTGAAGGGCCTCTTGCCCTAGAAGTGGCGGTGGGTACTGGATCCTTGTGGAGCACTAAAGGGCCTCCTGCCCTAGATGTGGCGGAGGGCACTGACATCTCGTGGCGCACTGAAGGGCCTCATGCCCTAGACGTGGAGGAGGGTATTGACACCTCGTGGTGCACTGAAGGGCCTCCTGCCCTTGAGGGGGTAACTATGGCTGTTGCCAAAACGTTACTTGGGACTGAATCCTGTTCAGTCCCACCCCAATGCTGGCGATGGTTGTCCCGCCTGCAAGGTCATTTCCAATCCTTGTTCACCTGGTGTCGGGGCAGTTGCGGGGAAAAGGGGCACAGGTCAGTAGTGGGCGGGTGACCCTCTTGCCCTGGGTCATTAGCCCCCCCGTTGTCTCTTCCTGGGGTGGTGGGGTGGTGGTGGCCTGGTGGTGGGGTGGGGGGTGGCGGGGTGGGTGGTCCGGCGGCGGGCATTTTACCACCGTCGCCGTTGAAAAAGTCACGACCTCGTGACTGCAGGTGGTAGATGGTGGAGGTGGACGTCTTGTGGGCCGGGGTGAGGTGTTGCAGGAGGTTTGTCCAGTGGTGGGTTATGGTGTTTGGCTCTCGGTGGGGGTTGAGAGACGGATGGAGGATGGGTGGTTTGTCTGGCGTAGGAGGCGGAGAAGCTGGGGTGTCCGTCGGATCTTGATGGGTGGCTGGTCGTAAGGTAGCCAGTGGATTCGGGTGACTCTCATCATGGTGGTTGTTGCCTGGTGCGAAGACAGTAGCTGTATTCTGGAGAGTGATGGGGGGTAGGTGCTTTTATGGGGAATGGGTCTGTGGGAGGAGCATTTCACTTTAGGGAATTGGGATTTGGGAAGATTCCATCGTGCTTGGTGGAGAGGGAGGGTGATGGGGGAGGTGTTTGGGGGAGGGGGGGTTTTTGGTGGTGGGTGGCTGGCTGGGCGTGCACTGGGGGGTGGTGTTGGAGTGTATCTGGATGGTGGGCGTGAGAGGCGACCAGATCTGGTAGTGGTGGTGGTGAGTGTGGGTGTGGGTGGTGAGGGTGGTTGTGCACGTGGTGGTGGTGAGGGCGTGCGGCTGTTGGGAGGTGAGGCGGGAGTGCGGTGTGGCGCGTATAATGGGCATGGTCGCGGGGGAGGGGGGGAGTGTTTGATGGGGTAGGTAGGGGAGTGGTGCGGGTGCAGGTGGCAGGGGGTTGAGAAGTGAGGTGTGAGGAGGTGGCGGCTGGAGGCGGTGGTGATGAGGTAGGTGGTGGGGGCAACATGGTGTGGGAGGTGTTAGGGGGATGGGCGGTAGAGAGGGGTGTGGGAGGCAGTGAGTGGGTGGTGGTGCTGGGCGGGGGTGGCGATGGGGGCGGTGGATGTGGTGAGTCGGAATCAGGTGTTATGGGGGGTGGTGTGGTTGTAGGTGAGGTGCTGGGTGAGGGTGAGAAGGAGTAGGAGTAGGAGTCTGGGGGGTAATTCTCGGAAATGTCTGTGTGGCCAGGTGTGTGGGAAGAGGTGCGGGGCACGGAGGTGTGGGGGTGGTCATTGTTGGGTGGGTGGAAGGGTCGCACGTGGCGATTGAGATACGTGCGTTGCTGGCCTTGCTGATTTATAATTATTTGATAGGGGTTGGGGACTCGGGTTATGGTGAAGGGGCCGATGAATCGGGGCGAGATCTTACTTGGGGTAGGGAGTTGTGCCACGACAATGGATTGGCCAGGTTTGTAGGGGTTGGTGTGGTTGGTCTCGGGCGTAAGGTCCTGTTGTGTTTGTAGGTGGTGGAGGCGGCGTTTGAGGTGGTGGAGAGGGTCCGTAGTGGGGGGCGAGGTGGGTGGCTGGAAGTGGTGGCGGAGGGGTAGAAGCGGGGTTTCCCCGAATACTCGCTCGTGTGGTGTTATGCTGTCTTCTCGTGGGCATGTATTTAGGCCCCATTGTACTATCTTGACATGGGCAGGCCAATCTTCATTCCCTGTTTGCATGATGCGAGTGCGGACCTGATTAAGGAGGGAGCGATGACTTCTTTCACAGATGCTGTTGCCTTGGGGCCAGTAGGGGGATGAGTGGGAGATGTGGAACCCGAATATTTTTGCTAACTCTTCCCAGACTTTTCCTGTGAATTCTGGTGCATTGTCTGAGTGCAAGGCCTGGCGAATGCCAAAATATGGGAATACGTGGCGAGTTAAAGCATCTGCGACGGATACTGCACTATGATCTTTTGCGGGGCATGCGATGATGAATTTGGAATAGACGTCCACGAAGGTGATTATGTATTTATATCCTGTTTTGGGCGTGAGGGGGCCGACGTCGTCGAGGGAAAGTAGTTGCCAGGGTTTTGTTGCTGTTATCTTTCCTGAGGGGCCTGGTGTGCGGGTGATGTCTTTCCCTAAAGCACAAGCGCGGCAGGATTGTATAATGTTCTTGGCGATGGTGGAGGGGTTTGGTGTCCAATACATGTCACTGAAAACTTGGAAGAGTTTCTTAGTCCCCAGGTGAATGCCATTGTTGGCGTGAAGGTGCAGCATGGTGTCGTGGGTGGTGGTAGGGGCTTAGGACGATGTGGCCGTTGGGGTCGAATAGGTGTTCGCCGTGCAGGTGGAGTTTGTTGAAAGTGTTTGGCGGGATCCACGTAGGGCATTGCTTATCGTGCCATGTTTGGATAAGGTCCGGTTCTGCTGAGATGGCGTTGATGGGTAATCGGGACAGGGCGTCGGCGTTTGTGTGGAGCTTGCCTGGATGGTATGATATCTCAAAGTCGTATTCCTCGAGAGCTTCTCGCCATCGAATGAGTTGTGCGTTGGTGGTGTTGGATTGGCGCAACCACTGTAGGGATTGGTGATCGGTAATGATAATCACATGGGTGCCTGAGATGTACGAGCGGAAGTAATCGAGTGACCAGATAATTCCCAGGCATTCACGTTTGGTGGCCGCGTAATTTCTCTCCGCAGGGTTTAAGGTGCGGCTGGCACAGGCGATGAAATGTTCGCGGCCGTCTTGGACTTGGGCAAGGACCGCCCCTATAGCGAGGAGTGAGACTTCGGTATACAGACGGAAAGGCAGGTTGTAGTCTGGAAAGGCGACGACTGGGGTGGAGGTCAGTTTGGATTTGAGGGTGGTGAATGTATTCTTTCTGGGTTCTGTCCAGACGAAAGGTTCTCCTTTCTTGGTGAGGTCGTGCAAGGGTTTGGCGGTCTGCAAAACCTTTCACGAAACGCCGGTAATAGGAGGTTAAACCTAGGAAGGCTCTGGTTTCGTGCACATCGCGGGGTGGGGGGATGTCGGCGATTGCATGTAGCTTGTCAGGGTTGGGAGAGATGCCCTCTGCATTGATCAGGTGTCCGAGGAAGGAGACTGATTGTTCAGCTAAAACACATTTTGTGGGTTTTAGCTTGAGCCCGGCCTGGCGTATACGCTGGAATACCTGTTTAACCCTTTAACCGCGGGCATTGTTTTGCCCCGACTGGCCTCTCCCGCGGGGGTTTCGACCAAAATGTAAACAAACTTTAAACCTTTATAACTCTGCACAGAATAAATCTAGAGCGAAAAATAAGGTACCATTAGAAAGTACTAACCTTCGGCTTTGCAATGATGTAGGTTTCATGATTTCGTTGACTATCACTGGATGGGCAGTGCCATTAGAAGTGAGCGATCTAAAATCACTATTTTTTGCTCACACACCATTACCTTCGCTCATACACCATTACCAAATGCCAACCTCATTCTGATAATAATACTATAAACATATATGAACACTGCACATACGATAAACACCCACTCTGTGTTCAATGAGGCAGGTAAAAGGCACTGTAATTACCCTCACTTCACTGCCACATCAGCAGTGTTGTAATCACTATTTTTCGCTCACACACCATTATCAAATGCCAACCTCATTCTGATAATAATACTATAAACATATATGAACACTGCACATACGATAAACACCCACTCTGTGTTCAATGAGGCAGGTAAAAGGCACTGTAATTGCCCGCACTTCACTGCCATATCAGCGGTGTTGTAATCACTATTTTTTGCTCACACACCATTACCAAATGCCAACCTCATTCTGATAATAATACTATAAACATATATGAACACTGCACATACGATAAACACCCACTCTGTGTTCACTGGGGCAGGTAAAAGGCACTGTAATTGCCTGCACTTCACTGCCACATCAGCAGTGTTCTCACTCACACAGCTGGACAGATACTGATGCGTGTTTGGTCCGGGGTGGGGTGGGGGGCCCAGGGGGTGGGAGGTGGGGCCCCAGGGGGGGGAAGAGGGAGGTGAGGGTCGGCTGGAGTGAAAGAACTTAATAGCTACTCTCCCTTGAAACAATTGGCGCACAGAAAAAATGCGGGGTATTCAAAGTATTCACAAACATTCGAGAATGACACCCACGGTTTGGTCCAGTTTTTGCAATGTCATTCTGGAATGACACCCGCGGTTAAAGGGTTAAGGCGGTGGAGGTGGTCGGCCCAGGTGTGGCTGAAGACGATGACGTCATCTAGGTAAGCCAAACAGGTTTCCCAGGTGAGTCCGCTCAGAACAGATTCCATGAGGCGGGAGAATGTGGCGGGGGCATTGCAGAGTCCGAAGGGAAGGACGTTAAATTCATAGGGCTTCCCGTTTGATGTTGAGAAGGCGGTTTTGTGTTTATCATCGAGGTGGACTGGGACTTGCCAATAGCCTGATTGCAGGTCTAGGGTAGAGAACCATGTCGATCCGTGGAGGGAGTCTAGAGAGTTGTCGATCCTGGGTAGTGGTGTAGCGTCTTTGATTGTAACATTGTTCACTCTGCGGTAATCGACGCAGAAACGCATGGTTCCGTCCTTTTTTCGCACGAGTACCACAGGTGAGGACCATGGGCTAGTGGAGTTTGAGATGACACCGGCATTGAGCATACCCTGGACCTGCCGGTCTTCTTCTGCCCGTTGTTTGGGGTTCTTTCGGCGTGATGGTTGGCGAATGGGAGGTCCTGTAGTATGAATCTCGTGGCTGAGATAGGTGGTGTGGCCAAGATCGGTCGGGCTGGCGGAGAATAGGTCCTGAAAGTCCATGAGTAGTAGGTGGAGGCTGTTTGTTTGGGAAGGGGATAGATGTGATGGTAGGTTGGGGAGGGTGAGGTGATCGGGGGGTGGTGCTGAGCATGGTTCTGCTTCTTCTGTATCGCCAATGATGAGTCCTCATGGCAGAGTTAAAGGTGTTGTGGCGGGGTTTACGATACGGATTTGGTGGGCGTGGGGGGGAAGGAAAGTGGGGGAAACTAGACAGGATGATAGGGGTCCGGTGGGTATGGATGGTGAGAAAAGGAATGATGTACCTGAGGGTCTGGTGAGTGTCACCCAAGCTTCGTGGTGAGGTGGAATGGTAATGGTGGAAGCAATAGTGGCAGGGAAAGAGGGAGAGGGGTAGTAAGGGTGGAATGGGAGATGGGGTTGGAGGGGGATGAAGTGAGGCATTGAGTGAGGCTGGGGTGGGGTTACATGTACAGGTGGGTTGGGGAAGGTGAGTGTTGTGGGGGGGGGTGTTGCTTTTCATTGTCCTTCGTTGTTGTTGTTTTTTTTCCTTGTTAATGGATGCTTGGTTGGGGCGGGCTGGACTGAAGAGGAGGCGACACTGATGACAATCGATGGTTGCGTGGAGTTTCTGAAGGAGGTTCAGCCCAAGGTATCCATCATATTGATTACATGTAGAATCAAATATGATGAATGGGCGGTTGATAGAGACTCGTTGGTGAGTGATGGTTTGTAGGGCCCAGGTTTCCCCACGGATGGGTAGGGGGCCATCCCCCGCGTCTGCGAGGTTGGCTGAAGTGAGGAGGAGTGGGGTGAATGCTGAGGTGTGGCAGGAGTAGAAATGGGAGTAGAGGCATGACCTGGCTGCTCCCGTATCCACCAGTAGTTGCCTTGACCCTGTTTAGCCAAATCTTGTTGTAGACCGTGGGTCTGTAGTTGTGTGAGGTGGCTCCCGCCACTGTGGGGAGGTGCGGGGGCGGGCCTAAAAATCCATCTGCTGAGGATGGGTGAGATCGTCGTGTTCGTTGTCGTCCGGTCCTGGGTAGAGCAGTGGTGGCGCGTCGTCTTCCTGGGTGGCAGCGTCTAGCGAGGAGACTTTCTTACGCCCTTGGTGGAGATTCCTGCGCCTGCTTGCCTTGAGTTGCTCCCTTATGTCGTGCAGGGGGCAGGTGTGACTGCAGGCCGTGAATTCCCAAGGGTTTGTGGTAATTAGGTTGCCTTGTTCCTTGGGATTTGGGTGCTTCTTTTGTGGGTAAGCCCTGGGCACTGTAGGAGGCGGCTCTGTAGGCGGCTGGTGAGGCAGCGGCTTAGGTTTTGGTGGACGGTTGTGATTTGTGGGAAATCTTGTTACTGTGTGAAGGGGTTGTGGTGTGGCATGGGCGGCGAGGAGACGTCTGACGAGTTGCAGGTCCTGATCCATGTCCCCTGAGGGATCATAGATAGAGAAGTGCTCCCTGACTGTGCTAGAGAGAATCCTCAGCAGAGCATTGAATGTGTGAGAGTCCTGAGTATTTATTTCTGCCTTAGGATAAGCGGCGCTGACGAGGCGCCGAGCCTGGACGAAAGTGTCGTCTAGGTGAGGGCGTCGAGCTGTGAGAAAGCGACAACTCTGCCCATGCAAGGCATAAAAGCCTGTTTCACAATTTGGGTGAACTGGTCCCAAGTCAGTTCTGGGACTACTTTTGGTGCGACATTGGTGATCATTTTTCCCAGGTTAGGTAGTGTGACTGCAATTTTCTCCTTGTCCGAGTCAAACCCTATGTCTAAGAGGGGTTTGATCATATCTAAATATACATCAATGACACACTGGTCCGGGTTGAATTTTGGCAATTGAATGCAGTTTGGCTGCCATTGTGCAAGTTTCCTTTGTCGTTCCTCCGTGATTTTACTCAGATCCAGAACCACCGCTTGCCACCAGCGTTATGCTGAGTGTTTTTAGGTCGACTCCTCGTCCTAAAAACACTAGCGACTGAGCGGAGTCCTCTTTCTGGACCAGAAGTAAAGCACCAACAAAGGAACAGGACATAAAAACTAGGCAGTATACCTTAACACATCTATTGCCTTAATTCTAAAACCGTTACAATATGATATAGAGTGTTATTTGAGATACAGGATACAGGGACACAGAGTTAGGCTTTGATAGCACAAAATACAGTTGTACTTAACACACGATATGATGCATGTATACCAATGTCTTTAGTTATATAGGTGTAGATGACCGTCTTTCATTTAAACCCAAAATATATATACTTACGATAACAAGGGGAATACACAAGGTTAAGAGTCTGGGGGAGGAATATTACTATAATGAAGTCAGGGTGCGGATCACGACACTCGGCTCAGTTAACTAGTCGCGGCGACACTTTACACAGGTTTTTGGTTCTCCCGCGCACCCTGATCGTCATTCACAATTATGGGAAGTTCCTTTATTCTGGGCAGGTGATATTACTCTACTTATTATTATTGAATATTTTCACTCTATTGGACATGTAAGTCTGTTGGGTTAAATAACATTAGCCACTGGTTTTATATGGATCACACTGTCACTCTGTCACTGTTCACTGTTCCTCTTCCTCGGGCTTATTTAGGTCTAAGGGGCGTCACTGATTTACCCGTGTTTCCTGGGTTGATTCACTCTGTCACTGTTCGAGGGAGAGGACCTCAGGGGGACTCTGCCTGTAACGGGCAACACACTATCCCACAGGGGAGTCACTGCCCGGGTCCGGGCCGTCAGTGAGTTGCAGGGAGGCCCTCCTGTCTGGGGGCCTCGACCTGAAGGGGGACCCTTACCTCAGGGTCTCGTCGGTGGGGTGCAGGGAGGCCCGCCTGTCTGGGGGTCTCGACCTGAGAGGTGGCCCTCAGGATTAGGGCCAAACAGCTGGAGGAGGCGGGCCTGGCGTCGGCGGCTCCGTGGGGTGAGGGAGTCAGAGTTATCCTTGCCTGTAGTCTGCTGGGCTCGCCTGGGGGCCCTGGGGCTGCGGTTGTCTGCCAGGGGACACGCCGTCAGGGTTGGGCTGCGGCCTCATCTCCTGCTGGTGCCTGCGAAAGACAGAGATCTCCCAGGAGTGGGAGGCAGGTCCGGTCTCGGACTTTGCCTCCACTCTAGTGACACCTCCGGGGCAACTCTCCCGGGTGGTGTCGAGCAGTTCCCGCAGGGGAACGCGGTAGGTGGAGTGTACACGGAGACCGTGTCCTCTCCTACATACAGGGAGAGAAGCACAGAGGCGACTCTCTCCTGGGTCTGTCACAGCCGTGGCTCCAGGTCTTTTTACCCTGGGACCCACTTTTCGCTGTCTACTAGGGCCTCCTGCCCTTGGAGTGGCAGAGGGTACTGGAACCTCGTGGCGCACTAAAGGGCCTCTTGCCCTAGACATGGCGGAAGGTACTGGAACCTCGTGGCGCACTAAAGGGCCTCCTGCCCTAGATGTGGCGGAGGGCACTGACACCTCGTGGCGCACTGAAGGGCCTCTTGCCCTAGACGTGGCGGAGGGTACTGGAACCTCGTGGCATACTGAAGGGCCTCCTGCCCTAGATGTGGCGAAGGGTACTGACACCTCGTGGCACACTGAAGGGCCTCTTGCCCTAGACGTGGCGGAGGGTATTGACACCTCGTGGTGCACTGAAGGGCCTCCTGCCCTTGAGGGGGTAACTATGGCCGTCGCCAAAACATTACTTGGGACTGAATCCTGTTCAGTCCCACCCCACTGCTGGCGATGGTTGTCCCGCCTGCAAGGTCATTTCAGATCCTTGTTCACCTGGTGTCGGGGCAGTTGCGGGGAAAAGGGGCACAGGTCAGTAGTGGGCGGATGACCCTCTTGCCCTGGGTCATTAGCCCCCCCGTTGTCTCCTCCTGGGGTGGTGGGGTGGTGGTGGCCTGGTGGTGGGGTGGGGGGTGGCGGGGTGGGTGGTCCAGCGACGGGCATTTTAGTAACATAAACGAGAGTTAGAATCAAATGTCAAAACCCCTTTGCTATCAGGTGATACTAAGAATGAATTAATAATACTTATCCTTTTTCAATATTACCATAACTCTGTTCCGGCTCGTCACGAGTCCTTCCCCCCCCCCATGTGAACTCCCTCTTTCTGCGCTCCCACGTGCGCCCGTGTGTCCGTATTAATAAAAACTCCTAGGAGTAAAAGTTCCTCTCAAAGTGAAATTTGGCTCCTAACTTCTAGAAGTACTCCTAAAAGTTACTTTCATCTCCTAAGTTTACTCGTAAAATCGTTAAAAAATAAAAGTCCTCCACAAGGACTTTTAAGGAGTTAGGAGGGCATAGTGACAGTAAACACAGTAGCTGCGTCCCTCAAACACCAAGAGACAAGACAACACTGACTATGGCTGACCGACACCATCCACCACGAAGAAATTTTCGAGCTCAGAAGGATGCATTCATGGAATATGATGATCAAGAACTTGTAAGAAGGTACCGTTTCAATCGTGAGGGCATTCTGTTCATTACTGATTTAGTAAGAGATGTACTGGAAAGGCCCACACATCGAAACCATCCTCTCACATCCGAGATGAAAGTGTTGATACTATTTAGGTACCTTGCAACTGGAAAAATGCAGCAGTGTAATTGTGATAACTTTGGACCGTCGCAGTCATCAGTGAGCAATGTGATAACGGAAACACTCTATGCTCTAACTGCTCCACACATTGTTAAGAGGTATGTGAAGGTCCCTCGTACACTCACTCCGTCCAGTTTCTCTTTCTCCTGAGTTTATCTGCAGCCGTGTAATCTTGAAATTGTGCCATTGTTGACGGTCATTGTACCATGTACACACAATGCCCCGATGGTAACACCGTAGCAGGTATAATCAGCTGACTACACGATGTTTACATTTTATCCATTTTATCGACATTCGTAAAGAATCATAATATATGATCAAATAGATGTTTCTATATATATATATACACTGTATATGGCTAGTGAGGGAGTGATCGCCCTCTACCTACACAGATCAAAAGCCCTCGGGAGCAGGGGGCTGGTTGCTTTCTCAGGCAGAGGAACTCCTTGAGAGTGAAATGGCTGGGAAGCATGCCGGCACGTGACTGGCTACAGCATAGCTGGGTCTTTCGGGTGTGGGCAATCAGGCAAGTTAGCTGCCTACTGCGACTGCAACACAATGGCGAGGTGTTCAGGAAGTTAGCCAAAGAAACCTTGATGGACTCTGAAAGAACAACAATGGTCCCCAGTCCCGTGCAGCCCTTAAATGGCAGGGGGTGCTAAGAATCTCACGGTTGCCTCAATTACAATCTAATTCCTTTGTTAATGCAAAAAATACAATTAAAATTGGTAACTGGAATGTGAGAACGCTAAATCATGACGGTAAAATCGATGAGTTAGTGAAGGTTTTTCAAAATTACGGACTTGATATTTGTGCTCTGACAGAAACTAGATTAACTGGAGTCGATAAGTTGGATTTGGAGGATGGTATACGTTTATTGATATCTGGCCGACAGGACGGAATGCATTATCAGGGAGTAGGATTGTTGCTGGGTTGTAAGGCAAATAAGGCTTTATGTGAGTGGGATCCTATAGATGAGCGATTGTTATACGCACGGTTTAAATCAAATCATGACAACATCAGTCTGTTTGTGTGTTATGCACCTACTAATGATGCACTCGATGAAAGGAAAGACACATTTTATGAAAAGTTGCAAGAAGGAGTAGGAAGGGTACCTAGACATGATGTTTTGATCTGCGTTGGAGACTTTAATGCAGTAATGGGCTGTTCAAATGAGGGATTTGAGGCATGTATGGGTAAGATGGGAGTTGGTAGTAGGATGAGTGAAAACGGAGTGAGGTTTGGAAGCTTCTGTCTAGCAAATGACTTAGTCATCGGGGGCACACTCTTTCAGCATTGCAATATACACAAGACAACTTGGGTGTCGCCGTGTGGAAAATATAAAAATCAGATTGATCACATCGCTATCAGTAGGAGGCATAGAAGTTCTCTGCTAGATGTTCATGTTAAACGGGGAGCGGATATTGGTAGTGACCATCAACTCAGCATTGCAAAAATAAGGTTTAAACTTAAAAATCAGAAGAAGGAAAAATCTGGTGTTGGTAGATACGATATTGTTAAGGTTAGAAGGGAAGGAGAAGAAAAGGAGGAATTCAGATTAGAATGCAGAAATAGATTTTTGGTGTTGGAAACGTTAGAAGAGGGGGAGAGAAGTGTAGATGAGATGTGGGAGGATGTGAACAAAGTTTTGCATGAGACTGCTGAATGTACGATTGGAAGGAGACATAGATTCAGGAGAAAGAAATGGATATCAGAGGAAACGTGGGATATGATAAAAAAAGAGAGGTGAGGCTAAATTGAGGAGTGAGATGCAATGCGTTGATGAACGAGAGATTGAATTAGCAAGAGCTGCGTACTGGAGTTTGAATTCAGAAGTAAGAAGGTTAGCTAGGAGAGATAAAAAGAAGATGTGTGGATGAAATGGTTGCAGAGACTGAAATCTTAATAAACAAAAATGATGGACAGAGTCAAAGAATAGCATATGAATCGATTAGAGAACTGAGTGGTAATGCAGGTAAACGCAAGGAAATACCAGTTAGAGACAGGGAAGGAAATTTATTGACCAAAGATGGAGATATTAAAAATAGATGGAAAGAGCATTTTGAGATAGTTCTTAATAGACCAATACCACCAGAAGAGGATATACCGTCTGCTCAAGAAGATTTAAATATAGAAACAGGAGAGTTGAGGCTTGCAGAAGTGGAGAAAGCAGTAAAACAGTTAAAGAATAATAAGGCACCAGGGGAGGATGGTTTATTTCCGGAAATGTTTAAAGTGGAGGGGGACGGATTAATGATGATCTTGACCAAGCTATTCAATAAGATATGGGTGACGGGGTTACTACCATCAGTTTGGAAGAACGGTGTAACTGTTAAAGTTCCGAAGAAGGGAGACCTGAGTGAATGTGGTAATTGGAGGGGAATCTCTTTGTCACCGATAGCTTTGAAAGTTTTCAGTAGAGTGTTGTTAAATAAGTTGGAGCCGGTGGTTGAGGGTATTCTGAGGGATGAACAGGCTGGTTTTAGAAAGGGACGTGGTTGCAATGATCAGATCTTTATAGTTAGGCATTTGATGCATCAAGTTAATGAAATGAGAGTACCGTTAAGTCTTTGTTTTGTTGATTTTGAAAAGGCTTTTGATAGTGTTTCGAGAGAGACTATGGGGAAGATCATGAGACATTATGGAATACCAGAGGAGTTTGTGAGGGTCATTATGAACATGCATGAGGACACATTTTGTAAAGTGATGGTTGATGGTTGTCTGAGTGATTCGTTTGAAGTCAAATCCGGAGTAATTCAAGGTGGTGTTCTATCGCCTTCACTATTTATATTGGTCATTGATTACATTATGAAACGCGTTGGAACAGAAACCGGTGCAGGTATACTTTGGGGAGAGAACAGGAAACTTTTGGATTTAGATTATGCAGATGATATAGTTTTGATTTGTGATGGGCCAGAAGAGATGCAGAGAGTGTTGGACTGTTTGGTGAGTGAAGGTCGCAAGGTGGGTTTGGTTATTAATTGTGGAAAAACTGAAATAATCAATATGAATATGGAAAATGCGCAGGAATGTGTAACTGGAGGTATGGTTGTAAAGCAAGTTGATAGGTTTAAATATTTAGGTACTTATTTAGCCAAGGATGGTTCTTTGAACTTTGAATTCGAGGAAAGGTTAAAGAAGGCTAATCAGGCAATGGGAATGCTTAAAAATATTTGGAATAATAACAGTTTTTCTGTGCATACAAAAATCAAACTTTATAAGGTAATGGTTAGGAGTATCTTAATTTATGGACACGAGTCTTGGTACAGCACAGTGACTATGGAAAATAAATTCTTGGTGTTTGAAAAAAAAAAAAAGCACTTAGAAGAATATTAGGAGTTAAGTGGTGGGAAAGGATACCAAATAGTAGAATTAGAGAAATAACGGGAGTGCAGCCGGTCGATGAATATGTTAGGTTCTCACGATGGAAGTGGCTAGGGCATGTGTATAGGAGACAGGGAATAGCACGAGGTACACCAGGGTGGGTGGCACTTGGTAGGAGAGGTAGAGGAAGGCCAAAAGAGACGTGGGTGAGGACAATGAGACGGGAAGCTGGAGATGAGTGTTGGGGAGATCTTGAGGAGTTAGCACAAGATAGGATGTGGTGGTGTGAGTTCATCGAGGCCCTATGCATCCCCGAGGGTGCCACAGGAAATGATTGATTGATTGATATATAAAAACTAGTTTTTCATTTTTAAACTAATACTGATACTCTAAGGCTTTGTCATGGTAATTATTAAATATATTAAGCAGAGATTCTTTGTGTTGGTAACACTTCATGGTAGGAGCGAAGTTACTACTACGAGTCTTCCCAGGAGGAACTTTTAGAAGCAACTCTCAGCTACAACCACTTTTAGTAGCAATTTTAGGAGTACTCCTAGAAGTTTTTATTAATACTTTCTGTATTGGCAACCGTATTGGTTACGTCAGTATCCTGCGAGATACTAATATCCTAGTTAAGGTTTTATTTCTGTGTCACTTATTGTGTTGTAATATCTGCTGTTTTTGTCCTGTGTCTGACTGTGGTAATATACGTGTAAAAGGTTATGGCCTGAAGTTTTTGTGTCCTGCCTCTCTTTCATTGCACTAAGCTCCGGTCTCGAAAGAGGACCCCGCTACACGTTAGGTGCTTGAGGACCGAGGAGTCGGGCCTTTTTCACCTAGCATTACAGTGGTGGTTGGCTTCAGTGGAGTAAGGGGGAAGACAGGGCCTGGGGATTGCCCAGCATACACGCCCTGTCTCCTGGCTGAGTTTTTGGTGTGTGTGAGTATTATCTCTAATGAGATCCCTCTATTTTCCTATGTCAGTGCGGTTGACCTGTGCTAACTATTACGTATGGTTATTAAGGGCTGTATAATAGTTTACTGTGAAAATAAACTAATTCTGAAAGTTAACATAAAGTTGGCATAATTTCGTCACCCCAGTGGCATAATTTTGCTGGTTTCAGCATAATTTAAAATGGAGTCTAGCATAATTTGGCAATGGAGATCTGGTAACACTGGTGCTGGTGCTGCTGGTGCTCTAGACGTCGCTGGAAATGGGTGATGGGTGAGTACAATACTGTTCCCTTGTATCCTGCATATTATTACAGTATTTTTTATCCGAAAAAATCGATTAAACGAAACTTTGAAAGTCCCATGATTTTCTGATAAAAGAGACTCAACTGTATCTATCTATATATATATATATATATATATATATATATATATATATATATATATATATATATATATATATATATATATATGAAATGCGTGGCTTTAACAGTACTCCCGAGGAAACTCCCGGAGAATACCGTAGTATCCCCGACGACAGGGCGAACCAGGAACAACAGAGTTCGCCCACAAGAATGCCGACACCCCCACACGGACCCCACGGGGTAGCCGCCACCAGCCACCACCACTCCGGGCAACAACAACGCATGTCAGCCCGGGCCGTGCGCCCCTGTGACATTCAGCCACCACGCCACCGCCACCGTAGGCGAAAGACACTATCTTCGCGTGGCGGAATCACTGAGTTAGCTAGGGGTGGAGTTAGAAACAATACTCCAGACAGCGCCCCTCTGGTAGAGACGATCTATGGTCGCTCCCACAGTGTTTCGGTAGAGACGATCAATGGTCGCTCCCGCAGTGTTCAGGTAGAGACGATCAATGGTCGCTCCCTTAGTGTTCGGGTTGAGATGATCAATGGTCGCTCCCACAGTGTCCAGGTTGAGACGATCAATGGTCGCTCCCTTAGTGTTCCAGTTGAGACGATCAATGGTCGCTCCCACAGTGTCCAGGTTGAGACGATCAATGGTCACTCCCTTAGGGTTCCGGTAGAGACGATCAATGGTCGCTCCCACAGTGTTCAGGTAGAGATGATCAATGGTCGCTCCCTTAGTGTTCGGGTTGAGATGATCAATGGTCGCTCCCACAGTGTCCAGGTAGAGACGATCAATGGTTGCTCCCTTAGTGTTCCAGTTGAGACGATCAATGGTCGCTCCCACAGTGTCCAGGTAGAGATGATCAATGGTCGCTCCCTTAGGGTTCCGGTTGAGACGATCAATGGTCGCTCCCACAGTGTCCAGGTAGAGACGATCAATGGTCGCTCCCTTAGTGCTCCGGCTGAGATGATCAATGGTCGCTCCCACAGTGTCCAGGTTGAGACGATCAATGGTCGCTCCCTTAGCGTTCCGATTGACACGATCAATGGTCGCACCCACAGTGTCCAGGTAGAGACGATCAGTGGTCACTCCCTTAGTGCTCCAGTCGAGACGATCAATGGTCGCTCCCACAGTGTCCAGGTAGAGACGATCAATGGTCGCTCCCTTAGTGTTCCGGTTGAGACGATCAATGGTCGCACCCACAGTGTCCAGGTTGAGACGATCAATGGTCGCTCCCTTAGCGTTCTGGCTGAGACAATCAATGGTCGCTCCCACAGTGTCCAGGTAGAGACGATCAATGGTCGCTCCCTTAGTGCTCCGGTCGAGACGATCAATGGTCGCTCCCACAGTGTCCAGGTAGAGAAGATCAATGGTCGCTCCCACAGTGTTCGGGTAGAGACGATCAATGGTCGCTCCCCCAGTGTCCAGGTAGAGACGATCTATGGTCGCTCCCAGGGCGTAGCTAGGAGAGAGACGTCTCCACAACCGGAGATTGAACTCCAGGAGTCCTATCCCAGAACATCCCGGACAGACCTCCCTGCCTCCCCCGGTCTCTGTTCTTTACGCCTGGCCCTAGAGCAGACACACCTGTCGGGCCCCACTGACAGTCGCTGCCGCAGTCCTCCCCTGACGGTGCCTCTGGACGTGGGAGACCGCAGCCCGTCGCCTCTCTCGGCCCTCCCTAGGACACCCGGGCGAAACCTCGCCACGCCCCCACGACACCGGGACCTGACCCAGAGGTTCCGGGACCTATTTGGCCCCAGTCCCAAGGGCCTTACGCCGGAGCCCAGTCCGGAAGCCACCGGGAGACCCAGACACGAGAGGACGCCCTTGCGAGCCGCCCCGTGCCCTGTCGGCTCGCCCCGTCTTGACGGTGCCCCCAGTCCAGCCGGATCACTGATGTCATGCCCCTGTTTTCTTCCCTGAGAAAATACGGGTGATAATGTAACGATAATGAATTAGGTTAAGTGTGACTCTCTCTCTCTCCCAGAACAAGTATTGTGCAGTGAATTTATGTAATGTATATCGGGGTAGATCAGATCACAATGAGAAGTTAGAGGTCGAGAGTGTGGACTAAGATCTGAATGAAAATACGTGCGAGTGCCACCCCGGATATTTATAAAGACATATCCCTATTGCTGGAAGAAAGACTGTGAGGAAGAAATATCATTAATGTTCTATTGGCTAGCCACGAAGTAATATTGTGAAAGTAGTATTACGAGTATTTCGACCTTGTTACGCGTTGTGAAGCGAGATTTTATATACCACACCTGGACGACCTCTCTGACAGAAGTGTAATTAGTAAACCTGTGCCTAAGGAGACATTCCCCCCATCCTGACAAGAAAATATCCCTCCCCACGCTACCCCCTTCATTACTCGCTCACGTTCTTAAAGCTAAAGTAAGTGTCAAGCAAGAATCAGAATTATTTGTCAAAGTACTTTCCCTAGCAGACACCATATAAACTCCCCTGCTAATATCTGTCGTCTTCCAATATTACTATAACTATCTCCTCGCCGTTTTAAGTCACTCTCCGCGCCTCCCCTATCTCCTCCTAGTGAGTCACGACCCCCTCCCCCCACCACTTCCTCGCTCCGCGCGCACCTGTATTTACTGCACTCCTAATACTCTAGGATTTGTTATGTTGTCATTAGTATCTAGAAAGCAAGTATCCTGCGAGATACACATATCTTAGATAAGGTTTTATATTGCTCAATATTGTGTTGTAATATCTGCTGAAATGTCCTGTGTCTGACTGTGGTAATATATGTGTATGGTGTTGCCGAAAGTTTTAATGTCCTGCCTCTCTTTATTGCACTAGCTCCGGTCTCGAAAGAGGACCCCGCTCCACGTTGGGTGAAATAGGAACGAGAAGTCGAGCCTAATTCCACCCAGCATTACACTGGTGGCCAGCGGTGGTTCTAGACCCGGGCGTAGAAGAGAGGTAAGCAGGAAATATTTGGAAAAATGGCAACTAAACCGCACGTTCAGTTACCCAAGTTTGACCCTGACCAGTATGACATACACACATATCTTGCAATAATTAAACCCTTACTAGATATTGGCTTTGAAAATGACCAACAAAAAATTGCAGTCACACTACCACTACTGGGTAAAGCCGCAGCAAACATAGCTCCGAAAATCGTCCCAGAACTCACCTGGCAGAACTTTAGCAAGTTCACTGTCCAAGCCATCACCCCATCATTAGGGAAAGTGGTGGCTCTATCCAAATTGGATAGCTTTGCATATGACGGGGATTTAGATAATACCCTGTTACAGGGAAGACGCCTGGTTACTGCTGCCTACCCGGAGGCAGATGATGAAACCCGGGATCAGCATACATTTAATACTCTCCTCAGAGTACTCCCAAGTGTTGTAAGACAACACTTCACTATCCATGATCCAACAGGAGACATGGATAGAGATATCAGTTTAATGAGGCGCCTTTTAGCCGTCCATGCCACCCCTCAACGCGTCGGCGAAATAAATCAATTCCCCATTGACCTCATCACCATCAACCCGTGGGAATTTTCTCCGTGCTACCACGGATGTCCGATCCACGACATCCGTGAGCAGCTAGAAGCTGCCCAGTGCAGCCAAATGACACGAGGGCGCTTACAAACCTCTCCACCATACGCAAATTCCCCTAAGCCCCAGGGGAAGAAAAAACAAAAAGGGAAAAATAAAAAGCGCCCCCTCACTGCCCCCGCATCCCACCGTAATGGCGGGGGCCACCTCACCTCTCCCCCAGTCTACGACAGGGGAGAACGTTATCTCTCCTTTTCCTCCCCTCCCACTATCTCTTCTGTTCTACCTTCCCCTATTCCTGCCCCTAGTTCTAACCTTCCCACCTCACACACCACTATACTCCCGCAGCACAAAACCGGCCTCCCTCTTCACAGGCCTCCTAGGTCCCTCTCCACATCTTCCCTTAACCTACTTCCTAAAACCACCTCCCTCCGTCTACTGCCTTCCACCCCCCACCCCGCGCCACCCACCGCCATCACTTCACCACCGTTTGCTTTCCCCGCCCACACGGTTAACTCATTCACCTTCCCTATCACACCCTCCTCCTCATCCCCGAGCATTCAAACAACTCCGCGAGGCCGCATCTCCCCACCACCACCGTCTCTCTCTCCCCCTACACTTCACCCCACCTCTCCTCGGCTCCGACGGCACACACCACCTGCCACATCCCACTCCACAGCCCCTGCCAGGCCACCACGGTTTCAGCACCGCACACCGTCCGCCATCGCCCCCACACCCGCACCATCCCCTAGCTTCGTACCCACCGCCCACCCCACGCCACTAGCACAGAGCCCTGCTACCGCCCAGACCACTCCACCACCAAACACCGGGATGGCACCACAAGATCGCACTCCTTCCTCGCCACCTACCCTCCAAGCCAACTCCCCTACCACCTCAGCCTCCACCGCCTCCACCACCCCCTGCACCTCACCTGACATCTCACCCGCCGCCTCACCCTTTCCACCCAAGCCCACGTGCCCTGCCCACCCCGCCACCCCCGCAGGACAACCCACTACCACCGCCCTCTCCCCTCCACACCTACGCACGCCCACTCCGACGTTCTCACCTTCTCCCGCGCCCACAACGCGCGCGACGGCCCGTGCTAACCGACCCCGCCCACCCCGCACGCCTACTTCCCCACCCACATCCACCCTCAGAACCACCACCACCACCCCCTCCGGCCGACTCTCATGCCCACCCACCCGATACACACACACCGTCAAGCTACATCAGGCCCAAATCCCCTCTACCTGTACTCCCCAGAGACTCAACGCCGCATTACCACGACACAAAACCCGGCCTTCACCCACAGTATCCAGCATTCAGCCCCCAACCACACCGACAGCCACACCAAGCAACATGAGGATCAAGCGGGCCGTATGGGCGCCTACCCTTAGCAGGAACCACCGGCTCCGCGGGCCACACCACCTGTTAAACATCCTCCAGTCTACCACCGCCCCCTCCACACTCGTCCTCACCTACGACCCAGCACAAGAGGAGAATTCCTACACTGTCGCCTGGCAGAATACACTGCGACACCTCCAGCCCGTCTACACCACTCCCAACACACTAACGTTCCACCTCCAGCCACGGGGACGTGACTTTTTACAAGAACAGGGTGGTGAAATGCGTGGCTTTAACAGTACTCCCGAGGAAACTCCCGGAGAATACCGTAGTATCCCCGACGACAGGGCGAACCAGGAACAACAGAGTTCGCCCACAAGAATGCCGACACCCCCACACGGACCCAACGGGGTAGCCGCCACCAGCCACCACCACTCCGGGCAACAACGACGCATGTCAGCCCGGGCCGTGCGCCCCTGTGACATTCAGCCACCACGCCACCGCCACCGTAGGCGAAAGACACTATCTTCGCGTGGCGGAATCACTGAGTTAGCTAGGGGTGGAGTTAGAAACAATACTCCAGACAGCGCCCCTCTGGTAGAGACGATCTATGGTCGCTCCCACAGTGTTTCGGTAGAGACGATCAATGGTCGCTCCCTTAGGGTTCTGGTAGAGACGATCAATGGTTGCTCCCTTAGTGTTCTGGTTGAGATGATCAATGGTCGCTCCCACAATGTCCAGGTAGAGATGATCAATGGTCGCTCCCTTAGGGTTCCGGTTGAGACGGTCAATGGTCGCTCCCACAGTGTCCAGGTAGAGACGATCAATGGTTGCTCCCTTAGTGCTCCGGTCGAGACGATCAATGGTCGCTCCCACAGTGTCCAGGTAGAGATGATCAATGGTCGCTCCCTTAGGGTTCCGGTAGAGACGATCAATGGTCGCTCCCACAGCGTCCAGGTAGAGACGATCAATGGTCGCTCCCTTAGGGTTCCGGTTGAGACGATCAATGGTCGCTCCCACAGTGTCCAGGTAGAGACGATCAATGGTCGCTCCCTTAGTGCTCCGGTTGAGACGATCAATGGTCGCTCCCACAGTGTCCAGGTTGAGACAATCAATGGTCGCTCCCTTAGCGTTCCGGTTGAGACGATCAATGGTCGCTCCCACAGTGTCCAGGTTGAGACGATCAATGGTCGCTCCCACAGTGTCCAGGTAGAGACGATCAATGGTCGCTCCCTTAGTGCTCCGGTTGAGACGATCAATGGTCGCTCCCACAGTGTCCAGGTTGAGACGATCAATGGTCGCTCCCTTAGCGTTCCGGTTGAGATGATCAATGGTCGCTCCCTTAGCGTTCTGGCTGAGACGATCAATGGTCGCTCCCTTAGTGCTTCGGTCGAGACGATCAATGGTTGCTCCCACAGTGTCCAGGTAGAGACGATCAATGGTTGCTCCCTTAGTGTCCCAGTAGAGACGATCAATGGTCGCTCCCACAGTGTTCGGGTAGAGACGATCAATGGTCGCTCCCCCAGTGTCCAGGTAGAGACGATCTATGGTCGCTCCCAGGGCGTAGCTAGGAGAGAGACGTCTCCACAACCGGAGATTGAACGCCAGGTGTCCTGTCCCAGAACATCCCGGACAGACCTCCCTGCCTCCCCCGGTCTCTGTTCTTTACGCCTGGCCCTAGAGCAGACACACCTGTCGGGCCCCGCTGACAGTCGCTGCCGCAGTCCTCCCCTGACGGCGCCTCTGGACGTGGGAGACCGCAGCCCGTCGCCTCTCTCGGCCCTCCCTAGGACACCCGGGCGAGACCTCGCCACGCCCCCACGACGCCGGGACCTGACCCAGAGGTTCCGGGACCTATTTGGCCCCAGTCCCGGAGCCCAGTCCGGAAGCCACCGGGAGACCCAGACACGAGAGGACGCCCTTGCGAGCCGCCCCGTGCCCTCTCGGCTCGCCCCGTCTTGACGGTGCCCCCAGTCCAGCCGGATTACCGATGTCATGCCCCTGTTTTCTTCCCTGAGAAAATACGGGTGATAATGTAACGATAATGAATTAGGTTAAGTGTGACTCTCTCTCTCCCAGAACAAGTATTGTGCAGTGAATTTATGTAATGTATATCGGGGTAGATCAGATCACAATGAGAAGTTAGAGGTCGAGAATGTGGACTAAGATCTGAATGAAAATACGTGCGAGTGCCACCCCGGATATTTATAAAGACATCCCCATTGCTGGAAGAAAGACTGTGAGGAAGAAATATCATTAATGTTCTATTGGCTAGCCACGAAGTAATATTGTGAAAGTAGTATTACGAGTATTTCGACCTTGTTACGCGTTGTGAAGCGAGATTTTATATACCACACCTGGAGGACCTCTCTGACAAGTGTAATTAGTAAATCTGTGCCTAAGGAGACATTCCCCCCATCCTGACAAGAAAATATCAAGAAAGGAAGTATTAATCATATTCCCTCCCTCCCCACGCTACCCCCTTCATTACTCGCTCACGTTCTTAAAGCTAAAGTAAGTGTCAAGCAAGAATCAGAATTATTTGTCAAAGTACTTTACCTAGCAGACACCATATAAACTCCCCTGCTAATATCTGTCATCTTCCAATATTACTATAACTATCTCCTCGCCGTTTTAAGTCACTCTCCGCGCCTCCCCTATCTCCTACTAGTGAGTCACGACCCCCTCCCCCCTACTTCCTCGCTCCGCGCGCACCTGTATTTACTGCACTCCTAATACTCTAGGATTTGTTATGTTGTCATTAGTATCTAGAAAGCAAGTATCTTGCGAGATACACATATCTTAGATAAGGTTTTATATTGCTCAATATTGTGTTGTAATATCTGCTGAAATGTCCTGTGTCTGACTGTGGTAATATATGTGTATGGTGTTGCCGAAAGTTTTAATGTCCTGCCTCTCTTTATTGCACTAGCTCCGGTCTCGAAAGAGGACCCCGCTCCACGTTGGGTGAAATAGGAACGAGAAGTCGAGCCTAATTCCACCCAGCATTACAATATATATATATATATATATATATATATATATATATATATATATATATATATACATATATATATTTACAGTATATATGTATTATTGATATGTCCTAAGTAAGGGCAACCTTCATATTATGAAGTAATGTAGTCGCCGTCTTTTTTAACGATATTTCCTTATAAAAAAATCATGCTCAAGAGCATTTGAACGTAATCTAAGTATTTTAAAGTGTACGTTGAAAATTATTACCAGGGCACTTATGAATATATGTAACTTTGCCAGGTTCTGGTGTTACACTTATACAAATATACAATGGAGTGGAAATATGGCGGATTTAGCATCAGTGACGTGTGATTGTTGTCGCCGCGTCGGCTGCCTGCAAGCCACAAGCGTCTAATCTTTGATAAGGTAGTCAGAAGCGCCTGTTCAACATCAGTATTAATATCAGTATCAGGTGTTCTCAAGCACTGTGTTCCCTGCTCATGGGACACACCGCTCTTGCCTCTCACTTAAGGAGGCTGAATTTGGTGGACAGCCCTGCATGTGGTTGGTGTGGACAAGAAGAAACCATTGCCCATGTTTTACTGGGCAAGGTGTATCTTGAGGGATAAACAGGTCACCCGGAGTTCACCGTGGAAAGTCTCCTAGGCACTTTGAATGTGGATGCATATGTAAGGGCTTGGGTTATAAAGCTCCTCTGCAACTATCTTGGGTCTACAGGCCTTATATCCAGGATGTGAGCCTTCATCTGACAACCAGCAACTGCGGTGGTAGGGCGGAAACATCCACCCTGTGACTGATGCACCCTTCATATTTACAGGGCAAAACAAGGTGTTCTTATCATTTCCCAATCAGGACAGTTGTGTGGAGGGGGCATCACTCTGTCATTCAAGAAAAGTCACCGCCAGTAAGTTACTGTGTTATCGATGTCTGCAGGTATATTTTAATGTTTCATTCTCTAAGAGTTTTTAACTACTACTACTACTACTGCCAGATGCCATACTCCTGTAAGGGGTGGCCATTTGACTTTGAGTTAGTTGTTTTACGAGGAGGGCCACTAACCCTCCACCAACCCACTTGTTGACACGTAGGGAGCACGTATGGTTTGGTTATATGGTTACCACCCTGCGTTGTAAATGGTTTCTTGGCTTACAGGAAACCATTAGGCTTGTCACTCAATGTAAAGCCACCTGTAAAGGAAAGAAAAGCAATAAGAAGTGACAGGAAAGATGGGAGAAATAGGAAGAGAGGAGGACAGGCACAGAAAAAGAATGATACAGGCTACGGAAGAAGTAGGCAGCACTACATCAAGTGAGTGGATGATGGTCGCCACCACCTACCACAAAGAGTTTTTAAGCTGTTGTTAATTTTTGTGTGTTTAGTAACTGTCCAAAATTGAATTTCATTTTCATGACCAAAGTAGAAAATATTGGCATTATTCCTGGGAATTATTTTACATTGTGGATTCTTAAAAGCTCATGATTGTTGATTTTGTATTTTTTCCAGTAGGCCTACACACTCATCATGAGTACCGTACTATCCCGAGTACTGGTATATATAAGGCCTATGCTACGCTTTATTTGATGCAGTAGAAGCCAAATCAGTTCTTCCTGATAGTCTGTTATATTCTTTCTGGGATGGTAATTAAATCCTTCATGCAAAAACTGTTTCCCTGTTGTTTTTAGCTGGCCACGTTCCCATCCCCAATATTAACACGTGAGAAGTGTTAATATTGGGGGTGGGGTTATGAGGGGTAGACTGAGAAAGACATGAGACGAGGTCATTAACCCCTTAACCGCGGGGCATCACTCGTGACGCTTGGGAGCAAGGGATCATACCGCGGGGCGTCGCTTTTGTGATTCTGCGTTATTTTGAATTCACCCGGGCTTCCAAGTGGGGGCTTGTATCATCTGTCAGTACTGCCAATGTCCAACACTAGTCAGCACTCCTAATCTCATCTGTACTCCCATCCATTGTTGACAATTTAGCCATTTCTCCCCGTTCTTGACTCCCCTCCCTACCCCCCCTCCATTACCCTATCCTCTCGCCTGCCCGGCCGTGCTACGCTAAGTAAATCTTCCCTGGAATTTTTCACTGATTTCATCCATTGAAATAAGCCCTATGCCCTATTCTTATACCAAATAATATATACAAGAAAGAAATAAGGTAAGTGAGAGTGCCATACACCTGGAATGGCTAATTATCACCTGACAACACCTCACGTGCACTCGTTTGCTAATTTTCGCTGTTTATTTCCCCTTGAAATATGCCGTAAAATCTATTTTCGTAATAAATATACATATAAGGAGGGAAGGGAGAAGCCTAAGTGATATTTACATTCACCTGGAAGTACCTAATTTATAATGTATTGTCTAGATTTCCTGCCAATCATTTCAATGCTATATATAGCTGTTTCAAGAGGCTAACATTGGTAGTAATGAATTTCCTTAGGTAGGGCACCACCCCGACCCACCCTTATCAGTTCACTCTCATCTTCTAACGTGGAGGTATGTCAGTTCGCTCTTGCTAGCTTCAGGGACTTTTCACCCCCATGCAAAGGGCCCTGTGACCTTTACCCGCTACTAAACCTCATGTGGAAAGAGGTAAAGGGCTGACAATTGATAAAAGAGTGACTACGATCTTTCTGTTGAGTAAAACAGTGCAAGTGGAATTGTAAATAATGTGTAAACAGCAAGTGAAAGTAATGAATGTATATATACGTGAACAGTGGAAAATAGTTTTATAAGTTACTTCAAGTGACAGTGCATAACACAGTGTAAATAAAATAGAAATGTAAATAACGTAAATAAAATAGAGAACGTAAATAGTAATGTAAATGAGTAGTATTATAAGAATACGAGTATATACCCTAGGAGTAATGAAAGTGAAAGTTTCTCTCTAGCATGTCTGAATACTATGAGTTATGAGAGTGAAGATGAAAGTGACATTCACTCTCAATGCTAGTATACAGAACGAGAAAGTGAATGCTACGTATTTTACTGAAAGAAATTGAATCCCTAGTGTGACAATAAACTAATACTACTGAAGGAAACTTATGGATAAAGACTTTAGATATATATAAGTGTTATATAGTAATAGAAATATAAAGTGTGAGGGGTTTTATGAATAATAAATGACAGAGTACCAAGAGCGAACTATATAGCGCAAGTGCAACGGTCAGACGCTCTCGTAATTTTCATTGCTTTCACAGTCGGTTTTTTTTTGGAGTATGGATCCCAAACTACTTGAAAATCATAGAGTAGTGTTTATAGTGTTAATATCTGGCTGTGGTAATCATATTACGGGTTGTCGGGAAGTGTAAAGTGGAGACTTCGTTACCCAACTTCAGAGGTCTCCACAAGTCCTACAGTAACCGACGAAGGCTCAACAAACATTCCAGGAGAAAGCTGAAGGTATATGGCATAAGCATATGTAATTTTAATATTCTAGGACTTATAACTGATTTTTGGCAAATATTTTTTGAGAGTCTGTCGGCGCCCAAATAACCCCGCGGCACACGCAAAACATTGGTAAACATGCCCACGGTGTAGGGGTTAAGTGTGACCTTAGGGTTAAGGGACTAAACAGGGAGGCTGCAATGGATCGTGCAGCGTGGAGAGCTGCCATTAGGTGACCAAGGCCGACACATGCAAGCATGTTGGAGCCTTTAAAAAACGTAAATAAAAACGAAAACGGTATACTGTAATCTAACCTGAGCTATATAACAAATGACCTGTAGCCATTCAAACAGTGCCAAGTAGCAGCAGCGAAGGCAACATCCGCGATGAGGAGACTGAAGAATAGCTTGAAGCATATGCCGGTGGATGCAGGCATATTCAAGAAAGTATATCCAGGGTATGTGAGAGCACACGTGGAAACCTCAGTCCAGGCTTGGAGTCCCTATTTGCCAAGGATATACTGTAGACACCTTCAAGCAAGTTCAGAGAAAAGCTACAAAGGCTGTGGGGGAAAGAAGTTGTCTTACATATGAAGAGAGGCTGAAGTTTCTTAATTTGTATTTCCTTTTTATGAGAAGAAAGAGAGGTGACCTAATAGAAGCCTTCAAAATAACAAGAAGCTGGAGAATGCGGAGATTAACTTTTTTTTGTATGAAATAGGAAGGACAACAAGAGGCCACAGTTTCAAGATTAAGAAGATGAGAAGTAGACTCTTAGTAAGATCGGACTTTTTTACTCAACGAGTAGTGAATGACTGGAACAGGCTTTCAGAATACATAGTCCAAGCGAATCCGTTACCGTTTTCAAGAACAGACTTGACAAATTTTTGGAAAAGTATGGGATATGGGTACTCAATTGGACCTGGAGTCTAACAGCAAAACCCATAATACTGTAATTGTAAGTGTAACCTAACATCCAGCTGGGAAGTTTAGAAACATAAACCACCTTTGAGTACTTGAGTAAGACAGATGGTCAGAGGTATTGCTCAAGGAACGTGATGATAAAAGCATTGGGAAATTTCTCAGCAGGAGAAGATAATTTACCAGCCTGAAAATACTCAGAAAAATAAAAAAAACAAACTAGAGGAATATAATTTGGTAAGGTCCTTTTATTGCTTCAAGTAAAGCGTACGTTTACCCTATTCCTCTACACAGGTTTCATGAGTACCTGTACGGTACCTTACTTCATTGTGCAAACTTCATCAGTCTATTAGTAATACACTCAGTCCTTGAGTACCGTGGGTAATAGGGACTGGACAAGGACCGTGGTACCCAAATCCACGTCACTCAGACAATATGTTTACATGTATAATGGTACAATGTGTTCTGGCAACTTTCCAAAACTCCCACTTTTACCTCTTCTTACCACCTAACCCCACGTAAATTATCCCCACTTGCACCCACCATCAGGTAAAACATTGAAAGAGATATAACTGTTGTAATTAAAAACATCAATGGTATTAAAAATAGCATTAACAAAAATAAAAGTTGGGATGGGTACCCTTTTGTTGATACGTAGCTCCCCGGTATTTTCCTCCCATCCCCCAACCCCAATGTTGTTGTCAAAGTTTCGCCTTCTCTCATATCATGTGGCTTTCAGGAGAGTCCTTAGGCCATATGGTTAGACAAAAATTTATGGGTTTGGCAGTTTTAGAGTACGAAATAGAATGAAAATTTGTGCTAACAAAAAACTACTTTAAACCGTGTGTTCTCGTGAGTTAGCATTCAGTTTCACATTTTTCGTTTGATATCGCGTTTCCCAACGCATTTCTGATAAACTAAACATATGGCTAAACTGCTCAATCAGTTCGAAATGTGTTGGGAAGAGCGTTACCGAACGAAGAGTAATGTGTTGGGAAGAGCAATACCGAACGAAGAATGTGAAATGGAACGCTAACTCAGGAGAACATATGGATGAAAGAGTACCTTTTTTCTGGTTTGCAAACATTTTCGCTCCATTTTGTTCCCTAAAACAGCCAGACCCGTAAATTTTAGTCTAACTATACAGCCTAACGTCTCTCCCGAAGGCCACATGATACGAGAAGGCGAAACTTCGACAACAACTTTGGGGTTGGGGGGTGGGAGTAAAATACCGTGGAGCCACGTATCAACAAAAGGGTACTCAGTGGAGGTGGTGTTGACCCAGTCCAACTTCTGTTTTTGTTAATGCCATTTTTAATACCACTGATGTTTTTAATTACAACTAATATCTCTTTCAGTGTTTTACCTGATGGTGCGTATAGGTGGAGGTAAATACGTGGGGTAAGATGGTAAAAAGGGGTAAAAGTGAGAGTTTGCTTTCTCTGACGCTCCACATAACGCCCTATAAGCTTCTCAGTCAGTTTCAGGACCACATATAAACCTTCACAACTGCCAGGATTGCATCACTTCCTACGCACGATCTTTATCTTCTCCCTGTCCTTCCAAATCGTTATGATGGTGCTTTCTTTTATGCTATGGTTTTTCTTTTTTTCTTTTGCCATTTTGGTATTTGTACGCTTAAAGCAGTGGAAGAACCTTACCAATTCAGTTCATATTCCTCAAGTTTGTTTTCTGTATTTTTCTGACTATTTTCAGGGTGGTAAATTACCTTTTCCTTCTGAAAAATTTCCCACTTTTTATCATCACGTTCCTTAAGCCATAACATGATTGTCTTGATGTACTCAAAGGTGATTTTCGTCTCCCAACTTCCCAACTGGATGCTACGTTAGGTTAGGTTGAATTATAAGGTATAGTTAAGCTAGGTTAGGTCAAGTTTAAACACTTAGGTTAGGACAGGCCCTAATTTCGCCGTAACCCTGATGTGTCAAACAAGTTGACAGCGGAATACAACTTAAAACGACAGGGGAAACAGATTTAGTATGAAACATTTATTTACGTCCCAGAAGTAATCCGACAAACATAAGACTATCAGGAAGAAGAACGAAGAATGTGAAACTGAATGCTCACTTACACGAGCAGAAGTATTGTGTGTGTGTGTGTGTGTGTGTGTGTGTGATTAGCAAACATTTTCGTTCAGTTTTGTCTCCTAAACCTCGAAACCCATATGACTGTGAGGTAGAGTCTGTGAGACGCGAGAAAGGACTTGATAGCCGTATGCTCAGTCGGTCCTAAATGTGTTGGGAAGCACGAAACCGAACGAAAAATGTGGAACTGAACACTAACAAGAACACATAGACGAAAGGATTTTTTTCTAATTAGCAAACATTTTCGTTCCATTTCATCCCCTAAAACTGCGAAACCCATTATGAGTGTGGGGTGGAACTAGGTGAAGCATGAGAAAGGATTGATAACAGTATGCTCAGTTAGTTGGAAGTGTTGGGAAGCATTAAATCGAACGAAGAATGTGGAACTGAACGCTACGATAACACATGGATGAAAGAGTAACTTTTCCTCTAATTAGCAAACATTTTCGTTCCATTTCGTTCCTTAAAACTGCAAAATCCATGATAATTGTGGGTAAGAACTAGATGAGGCATGAGAAAGGACTGATAACCATATGCCCAGTTGGTCCAAAATTTGTTGGGAAGCATGAAATCAAACGAAGAATGTGGAACTGAACTGTAACTTACGAGAACGCAAGGATTTTTTTTTTTTTCTTCTTATTAGCATGCATTGTCGTTCCATTTTGTTCCCTGAAATTGCCGAAACCCATAAATTTCATCAAACCGTTCGGCCTTGAGTTTGCCCAGAAAACATATTTCCATTCTGTATGCGTATTCATAAAAACCACCAGGAACCATCAGCCAGGAACAACGCTTGCCCATTCGTTTCAAAACTATCTATCTATCTATCTATTGCCAGACGCCTCAATCCCGTTTGGGGTGGCCACAAACAAATCGCCTCCAAGTCGCCCTATCCCCCGCCATTTCACTGCCCTGCTCCCAACTCACACCCCCCTCTCTCATGTACCTCTCCACCCCATCCCTCCATCTCATCCTCGGCCTCCCCCTCCCTCTTTCCCCCTCCACCTCACTCATATACACTCTCTTCATCAGTCTTTCCACCCTCCATCCTCTCCACATGGCCAAACCACCTCAGTGTATTCCTCATAACGCTTCCTATCACATCCACATCCACACCACAACGTTCCTTTATATCCTCATTCGTCAGCCTGTCTCTCCACGTGACTCCACAGGCTCCTCTTAAATAACTCATTTCCACTGCTCTCACTCTTGACTTGTGTCCTTCCAACAATGTCAAAAACTAACCATAGGTTTTTCACGAAAATATGCCCACTGTGCTTCCCAGGCAAAATTTCAGCAACCTAACCTATCCCATCTCACTAGGGCTGTTTGGCTGAGGTGGCTGGCTGTGGTACTGAGATAAATACCCATACAGAATGGAAGTATGTGCCCAGGAAATGTACCCAGAGGTTAGAGGGTGACGTCATAGCACGCGGCTTTCAAATTTCGTCCCCAGGCCAGCTGACTTCCCGCGAGCTCGAGTTTTTCCGCGTGTTGACATGACTTGTCTCATTATGCTGACCGCGTTAGAACAAAAACGTGTTACTCAACCACGTGTTACTTAAAGATTGAGTGTAATAACATTTAAAGTTTGCTTTATTATTATTATTATTGTTATGGATGGATAGATGGATTATTATTATTATTATTATTATTATTATTATGGATGGATAGATGGATTATTATTATTATTGTTATTATTATTATTATTATTTTGATGATGATGGTGATAATTATTATTATTATTATTATTATTATTATTATTATTATTAATGTCTGTTGGTGGAGGATTAGTGCCCCTCCCTGTAAAACAATTAACTCTAAGCCCTTGGCCACCCCGTGTGGGATACATGGCGTCTGGCAGAATGATGAAAATGAATGTCTGTGCATGGTACAAAGTCTTCTGAGGTGTCATATAGGTTTTATGAGGTTGTCACTACCCCGTTTGCTGCGCCAACTGGGAAATGGGCGTTTACACAATTTTTGTGTCCAACCAATTGAGAGAGAGCTTATCAGGTTCATGTAATTATTTGTATGGATAGCCAGTATACTGGTACATATCTACATGGTGCAAAAAGAAATTAGGCCAGGAAATGTATTAATGGTTTATGAGAAGAAACTTTAGAAGACCAATGTTGCAAAATACTAAAAATGCAGCTCTTTTCTTTTACAATTTCTCGAATTGTGAGCTGATGATATGTATAACATCCAGTGTGTTGTACATCAAAAGATGCAGAATGTTAATGTGAATAAAATCAATGACCTAGATGTCCCTGTGACCTTTTCTTGAGAAACTAGATTTTATTTATTTTTTTTTTTAAGTTCTAATTTTGGTAAAAACTCAACAATAACTTTTTAAATATGGCTGTCATAAAGGTATTTAGCTACATTTTTTAGATGGCCATCAGGCATTTGCAGTCACTTCAGACATCCAGCTAACTGAAACTACACACACATCTTTATTCAGCTTTGGTACTCGAATTTCGTCCAGCTCGTGGTCTGTTATAGATGACACATAAGCCATCCAAGAATCCCGCTTAGCCTGTTTGAGCACCCGATGAGCCTTAGCCACACCCTTTTGAATTCAACAAGATTATGCTCTGTTCTGCATCAATGATAATGTGAGAAAGATGTCTTAGCACGTAGACCAACACTGCAATCCTCATTCCACCATGGGACATGGCAATAACGATACATGCCAGAGGTTAAGCAGTTTGATGGGCAGCAGAATGGAGAGTAGAGATAAAGAATGAAAGTCTTCAACAGAGACATTAAGAGAAATCAGAGAAGAGAAAAGGGACCAGACCACCTTATCCAACTTCCACGTCGGTAGACGGGAACAAGGACCAGATAAAATCGCAGTAAGAAGGATGGGAAAGTGATAACTTCTATGTAGATCCTCCATAACCTCGTAAGTAAAGTCCAGGAGGCAGTCAGGAGAGCAGACAGACAGGTCAATTGCAGTAAAGGAACCTGTTCGGGGGTGAAAATGCATAAGCCTTTCAGTATTGAACAGAGGAAGATCCTCATCCTCCAATAAGGACACCAACAAACCCCCATGTTGGTTAACAAGACAATCACTTCACATAGGGTGGCGACCATTAAAGTCCCTCAAGAGAAGAAAGGGTGTAGGTAACTGACCAAGAAGGCTCTCATGTTCTACCCTATCAGTTGCTGAGTAGGGCAGTAAATAAATGGAATAAACCTTATGCCAGTGATGGGCATGCAACTGTACAGCAACCCACTGGAGGGCAGACTGGCCGATGAGGGATATTAGCCTTCACCAAAACAGCACTACCACCAACAGGACCCCTGGGTTGGCACTGAGTAGAAACCATAGTACCCAGGTGGTGCAGGAGGAGTGGCAAAACCTAAAAGAGCTTTTTGGTGACACACACACAGACACACACACACACACACACACACACACACACACACACACACACACACACACACACACACACACACACAAAGGAGAAGAAATCAGGAGGGTCCACAGCTCCTCTCAATTATCATGCAGCCCTCGACAATTCCATTGCAGTATGCTAGCCGAGAATGCAATAGTACCCATGTTGAAGGAAGAATCAGGATAAGGGGCGAGCCAACCCTGCCCCCAGCCAGCAGCCAGATTTAAGTTGATGCTTAGACAGGCCCTTGGAATAGGACTGCTTGGCACTGTTATGCTGCACACTGTACTGATCGGCGGAAGACAACCTGGTGGAAGAAGAAGGCCAGACATTGGTCTTCTTCTGTGGTGGAGCAAGAGATGGCTTGGCTGGGGGACCACAAGCTGCCCTACTCAGAACAGAGCAGGCAGTGCCACCATGAGAAGGAGTATGATTAGTAGCGCACCCCACAGTGCCTGGATCCCAAGAGGGCAAGGTCTTGTGCAGCTGAACAGGTGCATCAATGACCTGGGCATCACCACTACCCGGCGGGGGCTGGACTGGCAGCGAAACACCATCCTCATCCTGCACACACCCAGACCCCTGAGATTCCTAAGTAGAATGAGTACTGGGCTACGCAGCAGAAACATTTGGTGGTAGGGCCTCAGTCTTTGAGCATTCTAAAGAGTCATGGTGACCCTGGCCATGCACAAGAGGGACGTTCTTTGGATATGTCAGGACAAGGCGAAGCATTGACATGAATGCCTGCCACTACCACAGAAGTGAGCAGATCCTCAGCCACCGAAGTGGGGGCAGGAACAGTCTGAGTAGAGGGTGAGTGAACAGCATTCCCACTTGCATTACGAATTCTGGGGACAGTGTCTGGTAAATCACCAGATGGGGATGTGGTCACTGTATTGGGTTGAGGCAACTTCTGGGACACAGAACAACGGACAGGTGTTCCAAGAAGGACAGAAAAATAAGTAACCCCTGGGCTGGAAGAAGCATGTTTAGGCTCTCTTTTTTGCTTCAGGAAATGAAACCCTCTCACATGTACAAATGGGCAAAATTTCCTTCTCCAGGCAGTATTGTGGACAGTTTTTAGAAGATACGATACAGCATGAGGACCCCACAGTGATAGCATTTAAGGGGTCCTGGATGGTCAATGGTATGACTTGGTCCACCACAGGAGACACAGACACCAGGAAGACCTGCCTGTGCACAGTGGCAAAATCTGTTAACATATCCATACCCCTGGGAGTGGAAAAATCATTTTGGGGTAGGCACATATGGCATCACAGGAGATGACAGCTAAGCCAGCTTCACAGAAGTAGGGAAGGCTAACTTGTCAAAAGTCAGGAACAAGGTCAGAAATCAGGGTCAGAACACCATCTGTTTTCTTCTGCAGGTTCTTAACAGTCACCAAACCAGAAGATTGCAGTTCCTCTAACAGTCGTGCCTCTGAGTATCAGACTAGTCACGAGAATAAATTACATGCTTGTATTGTAAAATAGCGTGTGAACACACGAAACCTCTGCACCAGAAATGGAGGTCAAAGCTATTAACCTGGAGCTCTCTTCTTGGGAGGAGGCCTCAGTAAGGATGCTTCCATCCCACTGCAAACAGATTTTAGGTTCCCAGCCACAAGCAGAAACAGTGGTACAGTGCAGTTAAAAACTATTAATATTTCATATTGCCCGTCCAACAGAGGATTTTGTCACAAGATACTTTGCATAACTATCAGGTCCTGTTTCAGCAAGGACCGACCCCAAAGCCACACCAGCCTGACTGGTATGCCTCCCAGTCCCAGCTCGACAAAGGAGGGAAAAGGAGGATAGCCCCCAGGGGCCCGGCATGGCTCCATAGTGGCAATATGTTTGCCTCCACAGCCAGGGACAGATGCATGGTCGTCAGGAAGTACACATTAATCTCTTGATTCCAGTCCAGTGACTTCTAGTAGTATTACATGGTTTCACTGGTGTAACATTAAGTACCGTACTTGTCCAGTAGGCAGTCTGCTGTTCTGTATGTAATGAAGTGATCTGTGATTCAGGTATGTGGTGAGAGAGCAACTGGACATGCACAAGGCTGCTTGCAATCAGTTCGTCAGAGGAGCTGATGTGGACTCTGCAGACCCCAGCTAAACGGTAATGGTTGTGCCAAGACTCAGCTCTTCATGTTGATGTTTGTGGCTCTGCCTGTATAAAGTGTTTTACTGTAAGCCATTGTTTTGCATAGCTAAAGTATTCTGAAGTTATAATGTGCATTGTGCTAGTGGAATCTGCACAAAAAGAAACTTAAGAATCCCCTTTCCCTCCTTTTTTTTTTTTTATATAGATACTCAGGAAAAGTGAATCAAAAGTAATCCCAAAGGTCCCTCTTTTGGCTGTCTCAAAAAGACTTTTGCTATCTTCAGTAAAAGAATGATATACAGTATACTGTGGCTTACTGTCAAACTTTGCCACCATTGATGTTATCCTTGTCTCTGATGCATAATAATGAGGTGGCAAGAAATTCTAAATATATTCCATAAGTAATGTAGCAGTTACATGATCAGTACTCATGGAAGGAACATAACATTATACCGGTTAAAGATGTATTCATCATGAACTTCTCAGTAAAGTGTCATTAAATGTCAGGTGAATTGTATTATATGTTTATTACTGTTAATAATGCACGCAGAGTTTGGCAACCCAGTTCTTAAAAATACTGAAAGACATAGGATTTTTTATTTGGTTGCTGTTATTTACATTTTCATATGTGTTTTATTGCTGTGCAAATTGAATAACCATAAGAATTAATCTGAACATATATACACTTACATATATTTTTTGCTACATAGCATAAATGAGCTCCATGCAAAATTCAGGTTCTCTGGCCAGTACTTCATGGAGATCTAATGGCAGCTATTGTTCCAGGTTCACAGCTGACATCAGAGCAGTGAAGCATCCATAAAAAATGCATCATCAGGGTGCTGCCTGAATACCAGTAATAGATGATAAGTGTAAAACAGGACTGTGGACACATCTTACGTTGTGTTAGCACATCCAGCAAGAGATACCTTGGCCAACAACTTATGGGTTATTATCCATGTAGTGTCCCCTGGATTTTTTTTTCTTTTTTCTACAAAGGCACTGATCGTGGATGATTATCTATTGTGATATCCTTTGCAGTATCCGTTGCTGCAGAGAGAATAGGTAACAGCTATTTTAATTAGGAAGATAGAGGTAACTTCAGTCTGAATAGACAGCTTGAGTCAGCAGTGATGGCATGTTTATTTCAAGTTATGGTTCAGATGCATTTGTGTGTATAATTAATCAAGTGTGTCAGCAATATTGGAAAGGAATAATAGTCTATTTTGATATTTTTATCATTTTTTTGTAACTACAATTATTTTCTAGTAATAGTGATGAATTGTTGACAGTTATTGTTCAGTTATAATGGGGCCATCTTATGACTGAGCATTAATACAGTATAGGTAAGTCATCATATTGGTGGTAGACAGTAAGATTAAAACTAAGGTGGAGTAGTTGAAGTATCATGGAAATTGAGAGGTTGAAGGAATGATATAATGGATGTGGCAAAGGAAGAAAAAGATGTGAAGTTAGAGTGTGAGCTGAGTTATAAAATAATGAAAGTGGTAAAGGATAAACCAAATATGAAGTTAGAGTGTGAGGTGGGTGATAAAATAATGGAAGTGGTAAAGGAAGAACCAGATGTAAAGTTAGAGTGTGAGGTGGGTGAAGAAATGTTCCTCAGTGAGAATGAGATTAGCCAGGACACAGTGTCTCCCTCACCTGAAGTTCAGCAGTTCAAATGTTTAGAGTGTGGTAAGGCATTTTCATTTAAGAGCACACTTCTCCAACACACAGTAGTGCATTCAGGAGCGAAAAATTTCAAGTGTGATGTTTGTAGTAAACGGTTTAAGTTCAGAAATGCACTCACCAGACACTTATTAATTCATTCAGGAGTGAAGAATTTCAAGTGTGATGATTGTGGTAAACTGTTTGTTCAGAAATATCAGCTGGATGGCCACCGATTAGTTCATACAGAAGTGGGAAATTTCATCTGTGTTGAATGTGGTAAACTGTTTCGTCGGAAACATGAGCTTACACAACACCTATTAATTCATTCAGGAGTGAAGAATTTCCAGTGTGATGAATGTGGTAAACTGTTTGGCCGGAAAAATTATCTCACCAAACACCTGTTAAGTCATTCAGGAGTGAAGAATTTCAAATGCAATGAATGTGGCAAACTGTTTGGTCGGAAAAACGATCTCACCAAACACCTATTAATTCATTTAGGAGTGAAGAATTTCAAATGTGATGAATGTGGCAAAGTCTTTAGTCGGAAGAAGGATCTTCGCACACATCTATTAGTGCATTCAGGAGTGAAGAATTTTAAATGTGATGAATGTGGCAGACTTTTTAGTCAGAAAGGTAATCTCACCAAACATCTGTTGATTCATTCAGGAGTGAAGAATTTTAAATGTGATGAATGTGGCAGACTTTTTAGTCAGAAAGGTAATCTCACCACTCATCTGTTGATTCATTCAGGAGTGAAGAGTTTCAGTTGTGATGAATGTGGAAAACAGTTTAGGTAGAAAAGTAAACACACCACACACCTATTATTTCATTCGGGATTGTAGAATTACAAATGTGATAATTGGGGCTAACTGTTTAGTGGGAAAATAATCTCAATGGACACCTGTTAATTCATTCAGGAGTGAAGAATGTCAAATATGATGAATGTGGCAAAGTTTTTAGTTGGAAAAATTATCTCAGCGTGCACCAGTTATTTCATTCAGGAGTGAAGAATTTTAAGTGTGATATGGTAAACTGTTTCTGAGGAAATATGATCTCAGCAGACATTGTTTAATTCATTAACCCTTATCCCATGGGTCACGGTATATCACGTGATGACGGACGGGTTCTAGCTTCTTGGGTTCACATGATTTGACATAACACCTGCAACACTGTGCTTTGAACGAAGAACTCGTAATTTTTTTTTTTTTTTTATAGGAAGGACGCAAGGTCAGGAGCCTGCAAACCGTCCCTTCCAAGAAAATACAAAAATGATACAACAGAGAGCCAAATTCAAGATCCTTTCATTTCAAGATGCCTGGACACACTGCGTTTGAAAGACTGGAGATCATAGGAAGTAGGAAATACAAAGGGAGACAGTCCCAGAGTTGACCTGTTGCATAAATGAAGACCTAGAGTAACAGTTAACTCTCGCTTTAGAGAGTTGGACAGAAAAGGGATGAGAGTTTGTTGCTGGACAGATGTTAAGCACCGGTCGTAATGGTGGAGGAGTACAAGCAGATAGTGCAGAGGAGCAGTGACCCTTGAAGTAGCAATAGAAAAGAGATAAAGATGCAACAGTGTGGTGAAGAGACAGAGGTTGAAGGGAGCCAGTTAAAGGAAGAGAGTTAATGAGATGAAAAGCCTTTGACTCCACCTTGTTGAGAAGAGCTGTATGTGGGGAGCCTTTCCCCACATGAGAGTTGCACTCTACACAGGGGCGAATAAAACCAATGTATAAAGTCAACAGCTGTGCAGGGGTAAAGAAGGTCCAGAGTCGGTTTAGCACACTTAATCTGTTGGAGGCAGATTTTACAAGGGATGTAATATGCTCTTTCTAAGATATATCCTGAGAGAATAAAAGCCCAAGTATGTTTAAAGATGATGCAGGATTGAGCTGGATATTATTAAATATTAGTGGGTACTCCTGTGGAAGATTTTGACTGGTTGATAGGTGTAAGAACTGAGTTTTTGATGCGTTAAAAACAACAAGAGTACTTTTACCCGTCAGAGATACGAGCCTCTTGTGTCTCATTAAAGTCAGCCAAGTGCATATTGGGCAGCATTAGTGATGTGCATGCCTCTGTAGCAGGAAATTACATTGTCGCTTCGTATAATTCATTACCCACCTACCTCTGACGCACCACTTCCACCCTGGCCAAGGAACCACCACTGCCATTGTTCTCCCCCTGTCCCCCCCATAAGTTGTTATCACAAGAGGAAATGCATCACATGGAGAACATGGTGCCAATCTAGCTCCCTTCCTATTGTATGATGCTTTGCCACTCTCTGTACCATCCTCTTTTGCAATACTTTCCTGGGAAAAAGCAGTGTGTTTGTGTGTGTTTTTTTCTCCTTGGTGTACACTCCTATAATGTAAATAGTGTACTCCAATGTTGTTTGTAAACAGGTTGCAGCAGTGATGTTAAAACATGTTGAGCACAAGTGATGTGCAAGTAGCAGGTGATGTGAAGATAGTGTGTGACAGTGATGTAGTAGCAACTGTGACCTAATTCACAAAAGTGACATGATATAATAATGTGTGCAGCAGTGACATCTGTTAATTTAGCAATTGACATGTGTACAGTATAGTAAACTGTCAATAAAATGAACTAATTGGTACCAGACCCTTGACGGTAAAGCTGAAAGTTCGTTAAAGCCAAACATGATGCTATTTGGTAATTTCCCAGGCATCATGGCTTTTACCAAACAAAGATCTTTAAATATAGAGTGCCATTTGGCCGTACACTTGTACAGTATAACACAACTGTATCTAAATGGCTCTTTTCTTAGTAAATGCTCTGTTTACTAACTTTTGTGTTTATTGTTACCTTTCAGGAAGTAATTGCACTGCAAGTGAAGACTGCATGTAGGCTTTGGATAAATCTATAATTCTTTCATCATTCAGTATTTACAAGGAGATTATGGGTAAAGAAAACTCTCACTGTACAGTACATTAACTGTCATAAGAGAATAAAGCAAATGGTTCATGACAAATGCATGTGCATTAAACATAAAAAGACTCTTGGCCTTGGTTGTTGGGGGAGAAGCACTCGAAAGTCGTGGTGCCATGACTTCAGGCAGTAGAAGAACAGTAGTACAGTATTTGGTGAATTCGTGGAAGATGAAGGGAGCCCTTTCACGGTGCTGGTCACCCAGTGACTGATGCAAGGTGCAACGGGATGTGGAGGAGTGTGTGTGTGTGTGTGTATTTACCTAGTTGTGATATACGGTACGGAAATGAGAGTGGGGTCCCATCTCTGTTTCTCAGTAAGTCAAAATTTGCTTTGAGCTCATTTAAGTTTTTAGACTGGACAGTCTCTTTGTTTAGGCAATTCCACCAGTCTATGCATCTATATGAAAAACTATATTTCTTGATATCCTTCAAGCAACTTGGCTTTTTCAGTTTCATTCTCTGTCCACTTGTTACTCCCCCATCCCATACAAACAGATCTTCTCTGTCAATTTGTTCTACTCCCATCATGGCCCTGAACACTGCAATCATGTCACCCCTCTCTCTCCTTTCTTCTAAGGAAGGCAGATCCAGCTTTTCCAGCCCCTCTCTGTACATCTGCCAGGCTAGGGACCATCTAGGTTGCTGTTCTTTCTATTCTCTCGATCTTGTTTATATCTTTCTTTTTGTGTGGGGATCACACTACTGCCACATATTCCAACCTGGGGCAGACCATGGCCACTATCAATTTTTTTCATCATCTCATTCATGTGATGAAATGCTACTTTTATGTTAGTCGAGAGATTATACGTCTCTCTTTCTTGTAAATGTGTTTTTCAGGTGACAAACTATTCTGAACCAGCACTCCTAAATCTTTCTCTTCTCCTGCTTTTGTGATTGGGTCATTACCCATTAAATAATTTAGTGATGGCCTCTTGGTACTTTTACGCATTTCCAATATTTTACATTTTTTGCATTAAATTTCATTTCCCACATCCGGCTCCAATCATGAATCCTATCCAGGTCCACCTGCAGCATTTTACAGTCTTCCTCAACTTCTTCTCTCCTGAAGATCTTCGGATCATCAGCAAACAAACTTGCATACCGGTAACTGTTCACTCCATCTACCCTATCGTTTACATAAATCAAGAACATTACTGGCGCCAACACCGAGCCCTTTGGGACGCCACTTGTTACTTCCCTCCATCCAGACATCCTGTCCTTTATTACTGTCCTCATTTGTCTGCCTCTCAAGAAGTCTCACATCCACTTCAGGAGATTTCCCTTTAGTTCTCCCATGTGCTCCAATTTCCACATTAGTCGATTGTGGGTACCTTGTCAAAGGCTTTCTCCAAATCTAAATACACACAATCCACTCAACCATCACTCTCCTGCAGCACGTCAGTCGTTCTTGAGTAAAAGCTCAGGAAGTTGGAAACACACTACTTTCCACTCTGAATCCAAACTGACTTTCAGCCAAAATGTTCATCTCCAGATATTTTATCCATCTGTCTTTCAGGATTCTCTCGCACAATTTTGCGGCCATGCTGGTCAGGGACACTGGTCTATATTTCAGGGGTTCTTCCTTGTTTCCTCCCTTATAAATTGGTATCACATTAACCCTTTTCCATTCCTGAGGCCTTTCCCTTCTTCCAGAGAACACACAATTAAACCGTGAATCTTATCTGCCAGTTGTTCTCTGCATTCCTTCAGTACCCAGTTGGAGTGAAGAGAGAAACCTGTATTTTACACAGGAAAAATCATCTGAGAAATTACCAATATGCCGGGAATCGAACCCGGGACTCTCAGGTGAGAGCCAGGCAGCATACCACTACACCATGACCAGGTAAAAGCTAATTTACGTTGTCACAATCTTGTAACCAACGTCTCTCCTCCCCCCCCCCCCACTGTGGGCCTGAAGAGGGTGAGTTCAACCCCCTGGCACTCGGACAAGTAGATGCTTTTAATCTATCCCAAGCACTTCCGTGGTGTAGTGGTATGCTGCCTGGCTCTCACCTGAGAGTCCCGGGTTCGATTCCCGGCATATTGGTAATTTCTCAGAAGAACCCAGTTGGAGATTCCGTCCGGTCCTGGGGCTTTCCTTACATCTTGAGTTTCCAGTAAATTATACACTTCCTGCACTTCCACTTTTATATCTTTTATCACCACATTTACAGTCACTCCATCCCCCTCCACAAAATCGCCTTCTTTACGGTAGTGAAAACTGATTAGAAACATTTGTTCATTATTTCAGCTAGCACTGCCACATCTTTATAGACCTCTCCTACTTTCAGTTTGGTGATTCCTTCTTTTTCTTTCAATTTGCCATTAACAATGGATTCTTCCTTACATTTGTCAATTATACCTATTTCAAAGTTCTTTCTTCCTCTCTATGTATTCTTTCTTATTCATTTCTAGTTCTATATTCTTCCCTTGTTTTATTATTACCTCTCCATCTCCACTTGTTCCATGCCATGTCCCTCTTTTTTTTTACTATCTTACACCCTCTGTTAAATGAATCTTTTTTCCTGTTTTCTTTCCCACTTACTCTTGGCACATATTTCTACTAAATATACAGTCGATTAATGAACACAAATTGTATGAAGCACTAGACTTAATAGATGAGAATTGCATCTTATGCTTAACAGAAGCACATCAAAAGCAAAGAACAGTCACTATACCTGACTCATTCAATTTTGTTGATGAAATGAGACAACAAGATGATAAAAAAGGCGGTGGACTGTTAATAATATTTGGAAACATAAATTGTATAACGGCAGAAAAATTGGAGACAAAACACCCAGACATTCTAACTGCAAGGATAAAGTACAAGAGATTTGGTTTTGTGATAATTCTTGTGTATGGGGCTACAAGGGACATAGATAGATATAAAAAAATAAAATCAGAAATGGAAAACATTCTTGAAAGTTTAAGTGAGAATGAAAACTGCATAGTGCTTGGGGACTTCAACGGACACTTGGGCTTCTTGGGACAGCAGAGTCTGGACAGAGAAGGACAGATGGTGCTAGACATAATGAACAAATTCAATCTCACCCTACTAAATGCTGACCCAAACTGTGCTGGAGAAACAACATGGGAAAGTAGAGGGCAAAAAAGTGCAGTAGACTTCATATTCACCAACCAAGAAATGCACCAGAAATTCATATCTATGGAAATAGATGAACAAAAACAGCACTTTGATTTAACCGACCACAACCTACTCAGTGCAGAATTTCAAATATCAAACACAAAGAGAAAAGACCTTAAGAAAAATCTAGAAATAATCAGGTACTATAGCACCAAGGATACGGATCTAAAAGCATTTCGTGAAAAAGTAAACCAAAGGCTTGAAAATGAAAATGTCACGAGAAGAAGACTTTGAAAAAATAATGTATGAAGAAGCAGAGAAAAACCTAGCTAAAAGCCTTAGAAAAATAGACAGGAAAAGACATGACGCTCCATGGATGACAAAAATAATACAAACAGGAATTAGTGAAAGACGGAAATGGAACAGAAAAGCCAGAAACGTGCAAAACCCAAGTTTGAAAAAACAGTACATAACGCAGTATGAAAAGGAAAAAGAACAGGTGAAAAAAATGGTGCACGAGGCAAAATCAGAGTATGAAAATCGAATACTAGACAACATCAAAAGAGAGAAAGATACAAAAAAATTGTGGAAACATGTGGATAAACTCCGAAAGTATGGGAATCAAACTAAAGAAAGCACAATTATAATATATGATGAAAATAAACAAAAGATAGAAAAGGAAGAACTAAAGAACAAGCTTTACAGTTTCTGGAAAACAATCTACCAGCATCATGAAAATAAGATGCATGAAGAATGGGATGAAGTAGAGGAAAGAACCTACAGAGACAGTTATCAAGAAAAATCCAACATAGAAGAGACAGCGACAGATGAAGGAAACACCATGATAATACCGAAAATATTATTAGAACATGCAGAGTACGCATACAAAATGACAGAAGTAAACACAGGTACGATGGAAATCCCAAATATCACTAAAGATGACATAAACAAGCAAGTCGGAAAAATGAAAAATGGAAAAACACCAGGTCCAAACGGGTTAAAAATTGAATTATACAAAGAGGTGTTGAAAAACGAAAAAACCTTGGAGATACTCACAGAATGCTATAATGATCAGATAAGAAACAATAATATACCTGATAGCTGGAAGACATCAAACACAAAATTAATACCAAAAACAAAACAACCACAAGTTAAGGACTTGAGACCAATAGCCCTGTTAGACACGTCCTACAAAATTCTGATGGGTATGATCCATCTATCTATCTATCTATAGCCCGACGCCCTAATCCCGCAAAGGGTGGCCGCAGACAAAACGCCTCCAAGTCACTCTGTCACCCACCATTTGACTACCCTCCCCCCAACGCACCCCCCCCTCCCTCATATACCTCTCAACTCCATCCCTCCACCTCATCCTCGGTCTACCTCTCCCTCCCTCCACCTCACCTACATACACCCTCTTAGTCAGTCTTTCATTCTCCATTCTCTTCACATGTCCAAACCACCTCAGTGTATTTCTCCTAATCTTCTCAACCACATCCACATCCACCCCATAGGGTTCCTTCACTTCTTCATTCATCAACCTGTCCCTCCACGTCACTCCACATGCTCCTTTCAAGTAACTCATTTCCACTGCTCTCACTCTTGACTTGTTCCCCTCTTGCAAGGTCCATGCCTCGCTTCCATACGTCAGGATAGGGATCACAATACTATCATGCAGTGACTTCTTAACTTCCATACTCACCTCCCTATTTCTCATCACTGCTTTCAGTGTACCAACAACCTTCCTTCCCTGCTGTACCCTTTCATGCACTTCATCCCCCAAAGTTCCATCCTTACTCTTCACACTACCCAAGTACTTGAATGCACTCACATTCTCCATATCCTCACCATTCAACCTCACTGCACACTCCGTGACTTCATTCCTCTCAAACACCGTAACTTTACTTTTGTTTACATTAACTTTCAGATTCCTCCTCCTACACACTGTCCCAAATTCATTCACCAAACCTTGCAACTCCCATTCATCTTCACTCAACAATACTGTATCATCAGCAAACAGCAACACTGGAAGCTTCCAAATTTCACCCTCATTCATTAGAGCCACCCCCACATCCACTGCCCTACCCTGCACCTCCTTTACAACCCCATCCATGTATATATTAAACAGCCATGGAGACATCACACAACCCTGTTTCAGTCCCACATTGAGATCAAAGAACTCACTCAGCTCACCATCCACTCGCACCGTAACCCTAGCTCTCTCGTACATACTCTTCACAGTACTCAACAATTTCCCCTCCACTCCATATATTCTTAATACCTTCCACATACCTTGCCTATCTATTCCGTCATAAGCTTTCTCCAAGTCCATGAAGGCAGCATACACTTTCCTTCCCTTCTCTAGATACTTCTCCACTAAACATCTTAGAACAAATATCTGATCTACACACCCTTTTCCCTTCCTAAATCCCCCTTGATCTTCTCCAACTAGCTCCTCTGTAATATGCCTGACCCTATCAATGAGTATTCTACCATACAGTATATTTTGCCAGTCACACTAAGTAGGCAAATACCCCTATGGTTACCACATACTTCTCTCTCTCTCCTTTTCCTTTGTATAAAGGAACAATTATACCTGATTTCCAGTCCTCTGGAACCCTTCCCTCTTCCCAAGCCAATCTACACAACTTCCATATCCACTCCACAACAATCTCACCCTCATACCTAAGCATTTCACCACACACTCCATCAATTCCTGGGGCCTTTCCCAACTTAATATTCTTCATCGCTTCCACTACTTCCGCCCTACTGATCTCTTCCTCCCTCCTCTCATCTCTTCTTTTCCCAGCCATTCCCCAACCACTTATACTCGCACTGCTTTCACTCTCCACATTCAACAAATCCTCAAAGTGCTCCTTCCATCTCCTCAGTTTCTCTCTCTTCTCCACCAACAATCTATTATTCCTATCTTTCACTCCCCTGCTATTTCCCCTTTCACACTTGCCTTACTTTCTTTACCTCCTTCCAAAACAATTTCTTACTCTCCCTCCATTTCACACTCAGATTCCTCCCAAACTCCTCATCCACTTTCTTTTTACTCTCCTTCACCAGTCTCTTAACCTCCCTTCTTCTGCTCACATATACCTCTCTCTTCTCTCTCTCATCTTCTCCCCTACCTCTACTTGCTAACCATTCACTATATGCCTTCTTCTTTTGTTCCACAGCTCGTTTCACCTCATCATTCCACCATGCTGTCCCTTGCACACCCTTGCATCTCCTCCTCACTCCACAAACCGCCTCACGCTGCGCCTATCTCTTCCGTGAATATCTTACATACGTCTTCCACCCCTTCCATCTGCTCTAGCTCATACCTTCCCAGTCTCTTTTACACTATGCTCTTATACTCTGTCATTTTCTCACTACCTTGCAATTTCTCCACTTTTCTCACAGGAGTTGCTTCCTCCTGTCTTCCCCTTCGTCTCCTCAACCACTTTCTTTGCAGCTCTACCTTGGCCATCACTAAGTGATGGTCCGAGACTCCATTCCCCCACCCTCTCCACACTCTTGCATCCAACACTTGTCTTCTCATTCGCTCATCCACACACACACGTAGTCTATCATTGCCTTTTGTTCAACAAGTTCACCATCCATCCTCCTCATTACTCTCCATGTATACCTGTGGATCATCTTATGCCGAAAGTAGGTGTTGGCTATTGCCAACCCCTTACAAGCACAGATGTCCACCAAAGCACTTCCATTCCCATCTACGTCAGCTGGCACACCCCACTGACCAATCACTCCATCCTCTCGTACATTCCCAACTTTGCCATTCATGTCTCCAATCAAAAGCACTCTTTCGCTCCTCTCAAACTTGTCCATACACGCTTCTACACTCGCCCAAAACTCATCTTTCACTCTTGCCACTCGATCCCCTGTCGGGGCATACACACATACAATCGCCCACGCTTGTATACCAAGCCTACTTTCATCCTCACCCATACAATCCTTGCACCCACTGTTCCATACTCTCTTATATTCTCCTTCCACTTCTTGCTTATCATCAGACATACTCCCTCTCTTGCCCTCTCATTTTCATTGACTCCCGCACATATACCTAAACCATATTCCCATTCTCTCACCCTTTCACCTTTCCATTTAGTTTCAGTCAATCCACATATATCCACTTTTGCATCCTCAAGCACCTGAACAATCTCTCTTTCACTTCATCATTCACTCCTCTCACATTCCACGTTCCCACCCTTCGTCCATTCCTTAGTTGTCAACATGTGGTCCGTCCGGGTCCGAGGCGCTTTGTTCGCTTTTTTAGTTCTTTTTACGGGGTGGGGCACTAACCCACCACCAACCCTTTTAGTCGCCTCGTACGACAAGCAGGGATACTGGGGGAGTATTCTTGAAACCCCCCTACCCCCCAGGGGGTTAATAAATTAAATATTGCGAGGATTCGAACCAGCGATTGCAACTGCGTGAGTACAGCAGCTTACCAAGTGAGTTATTTGGGTATGATCAAAGATAAAATAGAGAAGCACATACAAATAAATGATAAATTTAAAGAAGTACAAAATGAAGTCACAGAGTGTGCAGTGAGGTTGGATGGTGAGGATATGGAGAATGTGAGTGCATTCAAGTACTTGGGTAGTGTGATGAGTAAGGATGGAACTTTGGGGGATGAAGTACGTGAAAGGGTACAGCAGGGAAGGAAGGTTGTTGGTACACTGAAAGCAGTGATGAGAAATAGGGAGGTGAGTATGAAAGTTAAGAAGTCACTGCATGATGGTATTGTGATCCCTACCCTTACGTATGGAAGCGAGGCGTGGACCTTGCAAGAGGGGAACAAGTCAAGAGTGAGAGTAGTGGAAATGAGTTACTTGAGAGGAGCATGTGGAGTGACATGGAGGGACAGGTTGACGAATGAAGAAGTGAAGGAACGTTGTGGGGTAGATGTGGATGTGGTTGAGAAGATTAGGAGAAATACACTGAGGTGGTTTGGACATGTGGAGAGAATGGAGAATGAAAGACTGACTAAGAGGGTGTATGTAGGTGAGGTGGAGGGAGGGAGAGGGAGGGGTAGACCGAGGATGAGGTGGAGGGATGGAGTTGAGAGGTATATGAGGGAGGGGGGGGTGCATTGGGGGGAGGGTAGTCAAATGGTGGATGACAGAGTGACTTGGAGGCGTTTTGCCTGCAGCCACCCTTTGTGGGATTAGGGCGTTGGGCTATAGATAGATAGATAGATAGACAAAATGGCTTCACACCAAAAAGACGAATAGCAGACAATATCCTTCTCCTACAGTATTGTATCAATGAAAGCTACATAAAATACCCGCCGTGCCCGCCGCCGGACCTCCCACCTCACCACCCCCCACCCCACCACCAGGCCGCCACCGCACCACCACCCCAGGAGGACACAACGGTGGGGTTAGTGACCCCATTCAAGAGGGTCACCAGGACATCACGATCCTAGGCCCTTGTTCCCCGCAATTGTCCCAACTCCAGGTGATCAGGGAAAGGAGACTACATTGCGGGCGGAGCAATGGTCGCCAGAATAGGGGTGGGACTGAACCAGCTTCAGTCCCAGGTAACACCGTATTGACGGCTTTGTTACACCATCTAGGGCAGGAGGCCCAAGGCTACGGCCTTAGTGTGTAAAGGGGAAGGCGACCCCAGGCTCCGGCCTTAGCACACCAGAGAGAGAGAGAGTTGCCCCAGTGCATCACTCTCTTGCTGTTCTCCCCTTCAGGAGCAACTAAACGTCGTCGGCCCAGATACGCAGCGGAGAAGGGATGGCCCAGTACGCCCGTCGGTTGTTCCTGATCAGATAGATCAGCTTCCGGCTACGGCCAGAGTACGGACCAGGGTAAAGAGCCCCTGCTACCGTACGTGTAGCACTTCCCTATTATGGGAGCAACACCACGTCATCGGCCCAGATACGCGGCGAGGGGACGGCCCAGTACGCCCTGCAGGTGTTCTCCATACGGGTAGGCACTCGGCTCTGGCCGGGGCACGTACCAGGGTAGAGAAACCCCTGAAGGTAGTCTCAGTCTGTATTGGAGAGAGTGTGGCCTCTGTGCCCCTCACTCTGGCTTGTCTCCTACTACGGGAGCAGCACCACGCCAGCAGTCCAGATACGCGGCGAAGGGACGGCCTAGTACGCCCTGCAGATGTTCCCCGTACGCTGGGCAAGTCCACGGCTACAGCCAGAGCACGTAACAGGGGAAGGTGACCACAGGCTCCAGCCTCCAGATGTACTAGAGAGGACACAAGTGACGTGAGTCCTTCTCCAGCCTCTTTCCCTTCGGGGAGCCCTTCATCACCACCCGGGAATATAGCCCCAGAGGAGACGCTAGAGTGGTGGCAAGGCCCGATATCGGGCTTACCGCCTACACCCAGGAGTTCCTTGTTCCTGTCCGAGCCCTGTAGGAGATGCTGCCACAGCCCAGTCCTGACAGTGCCTCTCCCCCTTGGTGCCCGCAGTCCCAGGACGCCCAGGCCAGACTCTCCAGCTCCTGACGAAGGCGATCCAGGCTCCCTCACTCCCCGGAGCCAAAAATGACAGGCCCGAGTACTCCGGCTGTTTGGTCCCAGTCCCGAGGGCCACCTATCAGGTCGAGGCCCCCAGACCAGAGGGCCTCCCTGCACCCCACCGGTGCGGCCCTAGTACGAGGGCTGCCTCCCAGGTCGAGGCCCCCAGATGGGAGAGCCTCCCTGCACCTCATCTATGAGTGCGACCTAGAGTGAACATTACCCAGGAGACAGGAAAACAGTGTTTCACCCCGCTTTGTGTCAAGAACAACTGGGGAAAAAGAAAAGCGCACAGTGACTCCGTAAGGAACAGAGTAGTCAATAGTGGCCTACAAGAACTCAGTGTTGACAGGGCAGAAAATGAACTTTGTGTAATTATCCTAGTCCCCCCCCACGTAAGAGAGTTACAGAGTTTTCTGTGAACACCTGAGGTAAGGGCGTGCGGACCAGTCAAAAGCTTAAGTGTAAGTGTCTCCGTGACAAGGTGACAACGTCGAGTGTCGCTATCCGCATCCTACCTCATTTATAGTAATATTCCCCATACAGACTCCCAATCTTGTTTATTCCTTATGTGAACAATTCTATTTATATCCTGCCTCAAAGTGACGTATAAACCATATTGTAGATAATTCACTATCTCCCTGTATGAACATTGTAGTGTGTATTAAGTGTAACTTTATTCTGTGGTGCTAAGTATTAACTCTGTGTCTCTGTGCCCCTGTATCTCAAATATCACTCTACGTGTATTGTTACGGTTAGAATTAAGGTAATAGATGTGTTAAGGTATACTGCCTGGTTTTTATGTCCTGTTCCTCTGTTGGTGCTTTACTTCCGGTCTAGAAAGAGAACCCCGCTTCAGTAGCTAGTGTTTTTACGACGAGAAGTCGCCTTAAAAACACCAGCATAACACTGGTGGCAAGCGGTGGTTCTGGATCCGAGTAAAAGCACGGAGGAACAATAAGGAAACTTGCACAATGGCAGCCAAACCGCACATCCAATTACCGAGATTCAACCCGGACCAATGCGACATAGACGTATATTTAGATATGGTCAAACCTCTCCTAGACATAGGGTTCGACTCAGTCAGAGAAAAAATTGCAGTCACATTGCCTAACCTGGGTAAAATAATCGTCACTGTCACTCCCAAAATCGTCCCGAGACTAAAATGGGATCAATTCAAACAAATTGTAAAACAGGCAGTGACACCATCTCTGGGCACAGTTGTAGCCTTGTCGGAACTAGAGGCCCTCACATACGACGGAAGCCTCGATGACACCTTCATCCAGGCTAGGCGGCTCGTCACCGCTGCGTACCCGGGCACAGACGCAAAAACCCGGGAACAACTCATATTCCACAAACTCCTCAGGATCCTCCCCGATTTCATTAAAAACCACTTCGTAATACATGAACCGACGGGGGACCTGGATAAACAAATCAACTTAATAAGGCGCCTTCTAGCCGTCCACTCCTCCCCCAAACGCATCGGCAACATCAACCAATTCCCCACGGATCTCATCCCTGTAAATCCATGGGAATTTTCTCCTTGCTGCCCTGAGTGCCCAATCCACAACATTCGTGAGCAGCTAAAAGCTGCCCGGCACAGCAAAACAAAACAAAAGCGTCCACAAGCCTCCCCACCATTCGCCGATTGCCCCAAGCCTCAAAGAAGGAAAGTGAAACGAGGAAGACACAGAAGGCGCCCCCCCACTGCCCCTGCATCCCACTGTAATGACGGGGGCCACCTCGCATCTCCCCCAGTCTACGACAGGGGAAAACGTCATCTTTCCATTTCCTCTCCTCTCACTATCTCTTCTATTTTGCCCTCCCCTATTCCTACCCCTATTCCTACCACTATTCCTAACCCTCCCACCTCACACACCAGTTTCTCCACTACTACCGCCTCCCCCCTTCCTATTCCTCCCCAACACAAAGCCTGCCTCCCCCTTCACAGGCCTCCTAGAACCCTTACCTCATCTTTCCCAAACCCACTTCCCAAAACTGCCTCCTCCTGTCTACTCCCTCCCACCTACCACCCCACACCACCCACCACCATCACATCCCCGCCACTCATTTTTCCCACCTACACAGCCAACTCATTCGCCTTCCCTATCACACCATCCTCCTCCTCACCCTCAGCTGCCTCTCTTTCCTCGCTCACCTCCCCCACCCCACCCTCAACCTCACCATACCCACAAACCCCTTCCCCCACGTCACCCTTGCCTGACCCACCACCACCTTCCTCCGATTCTGATCCTTCACCAACCTCACCTTCGCCTGCATCTCCTCCGGATACTCCACCTCCTCCAACCCACCACTCTCAATCACCGCCTGCTACGCCAACCACCACCACTGTACCACCACAACCAGAGACAAAAATTGAGAGGGTGCTATGGCGCCACCACGACCGCCTACCTATCAGAATCCGAGGGGCCCACCACCTTCTCCGACTCCTACGCCGGACCGACCATCCATCCTCCCTCCGGCTCACTCTCAACCCCCATCAGGAACCTAACACTTTCACCACCCACTGGGTCAGCCTCACCCAACACCTCACCCCGGCCCACCAGACATCCACCTCCACCACCTACCACCTCCAGTCACGGGGTCGTGACTTCTACAACGCGGAGAGTGGTAAAATGCCCGCCGTGCCCACCGCCGGACCTTCCACCTCACCACCCCCCACCCCACCACCGGGCTGCCACCGCACCACCACCCCAGGACACAACGGTGGGGTTAGTGACCCCGTTCAAGAGGGTCACCAGGACATCATGATCCTAGGCCCTTGTTCCCCGCAATTGCCCCATCCCCAGGTGATCAGGGAAAGGAGACTACATTGCGGGTGGAGCAATGGTCGTCAGAATAGGGATGGGACTGAACCAGTTTCAGTCCCAGGTAACACCGTATTGATGGCTTTGTTACACCCTCTAGGGCAGGAGGCCCAAGGGCAAGAGGCCCAAGGCTACGGCCTTATAAAGTGTGTAAAGGGGAAGGCGACCCCAGGCTCTGGCCTTAGCACACCAGCGAGAGAGAGTTGCCCCAGTGCATCACTCTCTTGCTGTTCTCCCCTTCAGGAGCAACTAAACGTCATCGGCCCAGATACGCGGCGGAGAAGGGACGGCCCAGTACGCCTGTCAGTTGTTCCTGATCAGATAGATCAGCTTCCAGCTACGGCCAGAGTACGGACCAGGGTAAAGAGCCTCTGCTACCGTACGTGTAGCACTTCCCTATTACGGGAGCAACACCATATCGTCGGCCCAGATATGCGGCAAGGGGACGGCCCAGTACGCCCTGCAGGTGTTCTACATACGGGTAGGCACTCGGCTCCGGCTAGGGCACGTACCTGGGTAGAGAAGCCCCTGAAGGTAGTCTCAGTCCGTATTGGAGAGAGTGTGGCCTCTGTGCCCCTCACTCCGACTTGTCTCCTACTACGGGAGCAGCACCACACCGGCGGTCCAGATATGCGGCGAAGGGACGGCCTAGTACGCCCTGCAGGTGTTCCCCGTACGCCGGGCATGTCCACGGCTACAGCCAGAGTACGTAATAGGGGAAGGTGACCCAAGGCTCCGGCCTCCAGACGTACTAGAGAGGACACAAGTGACGTGAGTCCTTCTCCAGCCTCTTTCTCTTCGGGGAGCCCTTCGTCACCACCCGGGAATATAGCCCTGGAGGAGACTCTAGAGTGGTGGCAAGGCCCGATATCGGGCTCACCGCCTACACCCGGGAGTTCCTTGTTCCTGTCCGAGCCCCGTAGGAGACGCTGCCGCAGCCCAGTCCTGACAGAGCCTCTACCCCTTGGTGCCCACAGTCCCAGGACGCCCAGGCCAGACTCTCCAGCTCCTGACGAAGGTGATCCGGGCTCTCTCATTCCCTGGAGCCAAAAACGACAGGCCCGAGTACTCCGGCTGTTTGGTCCCAGTCCCGAGGGCCACCTATCAGGTCGAGACCCCCAGACCAGAGGGCCTCCCTGCACCCCACCGGTGCGGCCCTAGTACGAGGGCCGCCTCCCAGGTCGAGGCCCCCAGACGGGAGAGCCTCCCTGCACCTCATCTATGAGTGCGACCTACAGTGAACATTATCTAGGAGACAGGAAAACAGTGATTCACCCTCCTTTGTGTCGAGAACAACTGGGGAAAAAGAACAGTGCACAGTGACTCCGTAAGGAACAGAGTAGTCAATAGTGGCCTACAAGAACTCAGTGTTGACAGGGCAGAAAATGAACTTTGTGTAATTATCCCAGTCCCCCCCCCCCCCACGTAAAAGAGTTACAGAGTTTTCTGTGAACACCTGAGGTAAGGGCGCGCGGACCAGTCAAAAGCCTAAGTAAGTGTCTCCGTGACAAGATGACAACGTCGAGTGTCGCTATCCGCATCCTACCTCATTTATAGTAATATTCTCCATACAGACTCCCAATCTTGTTTATTCCTTATGTGAACAATTCTATTTATATCCTGCCTCAAAGTGACGTATAAACCATATTGTAGATAATTCATGATCTCCCTGTATGAACATTGTAGTGTGTATTAAGTGTAACTTTATTCTGTGGTGCTAAGTATTAACTCTGTGTCTCTGTGCCCCTGTATCTCAAATATCACTCTACGTGTATTGTTACGGTTAGAATTAAGGTAATAGATGTGTTAAGGTATACTGCGTGGTTTTTATGTCTTGTTCCTCTGTTGATGCTTTACTTCCGGTCTAGAAAGAGAACCCCGCTTCAGTAGCTAGTGTTTTTACGACGAGAAGTCGCCTTAAAAACACCAGCATAACACTACAAACAGAAGAAGCCATTGTATGTTATAGCAGTCGATTTTAGCAAAGCTTTTGACAGCATAAAACGGGAAACCATGATTAAAGCCCTTAAACAGTATAATATCCACCCTGACATAATAAGAATGCTAAAAAATATTTATACAAATGATGAAACAAAGCTACATTTAGAATGTGAAGAAATTACAAAACTAAAAGTATCCAGTGGTGTCAGACAAGGCTGTAATGGATTTACAGTTCTTTTCTTGCTGGTGACGTACATCATCATAGACCACCTTGACAAAAGTTATAAAGGCCAGATTTGTAAAATAAACAGCATCTTCTATGCAGATGATGGCCTGTTACTAGCCCACTCAGATGAAGAGGCCCTGAAAGCAATAAATGCGTTACAAACCATGGAAGGTATTTGTGGGTTAAATATAAATAAGGAAAAGAGACAAGTACTTGTGTACAACAAAAAAGAAACAGCTGGAGGAAATTGCGGATATAAAAGTGACGCACAGCATAAAATACCTCGGAGTGACCATTACAAATAGAAAGGATTGTGTAAGAGAACATAAAATAAAACAACTACAAAAAGCGGGAATGTACGTAAATCAGATAACATCCATAACCTCACGAAGTTGCAACAGAGTGAAAATAGGAAAAGTATTCTGGAAAAATGTGGCCCTGCCAAGTATACTGCACACAACAGAAGCTATGTTTATCAGCAAAGTCGAAATTAACAAACTTCAAATATTAGAAAACAAGGCTTATAAAAGAATATTTCAAGCACCAAATTATACCCCAAGTTGTGCACTTAGAGCTGAAATTGGCACGTCAACCTCATATACAAGAGACATACAAAGTAAATTATCATGTCAGATACATTTTGAGTGACCAAAGCAATAAACTAGTAAAAGCAGTATTTTTGGACCCATATGAAAACTAAAATGCGCGGCTTGAACAGTGCCCCCGAAGAATACCATAGTATCCCCGACGACAGGGCAAACCAAGAACAGCATAGCTTGCCCGCAAATATGCCGACGCCCCCACACGGACCCCACGGGGTAGCCGCCACCAGCCACCACAACTCCGGGCAACAGCGACGCATGTCAGCCAGGGCCGTGCGCCCCTGTGACATGCAGCCACCACGCCGCCGTCACCGTAGGAGGACACTACCTTCGCGTAGTAGAATTGCTGAGCTAGCTAGGGGTGGAGTTAGAAATCAAACTCCAGACGGCGCCCCTCTGGTAGAGACGATCTATGGTCGCTCCCAAAGTGTTTCGGTAGAGACGATCTATGGTCACGCCCAAAGTGTTCAGGTAGAGACGATCTAAGGTCGCTCCCAAGGTGTTCAGGTAGAGACGATCAATGGTCGCTCCCAAGGTGTTCAGGTAGAGACGATCAATGGTCGCTCCCAAGGTGTTCAGGTAGAGACGATCAATGGTCGCTCCCAAGGTGTTCAGGTGGAGACGATCAATGGTCGCTCCCAAGGTGTTCAGGTGGAGACGATCAATGGTCGCTCCCAAGGTGTTCAGGTAGAGACGATCTATGGTCGCTCCCAAGGTGTTCAGGTAGAGACGATCTATGGTCACTCCCAAGGTGTTCCGGTAGAGACGATCTATGGTCACTCCCAAGGTGTTCCGGTAGAGACGATCTATGGTCGCTCCCAAGGTGCTCCGGTAGAGACGATCAATGGTCGCTCCCAAAGTGTTCAGGTAGAGACGATCTATGGTTGCTCCCAAGGTGTCCCGGTAGAGACGATCTATGGTCGCTCCCAAGGTGCTCTGGTAGAGACGATCTATGGTCACTCCCGTCCTCGTGAGATGATCTATGGTCGCTCCGAGAGTGTCGTGGTAGGGACGACCTATTGTCGCTCCCTCCCTCGTGAGACGATCTATGGTCGCTCCGAGGGCGTGCAAAGGAGAGGGACGTCCCCACGGCAGGAGACTGAAGCCCAGGCTTCCTGTCCCAGAGTTACCCAGACAGGCCTCCCAGCCTCCCCTGGTCTCTGTTCTCTACGCCTGGCTCTAGAGCAGATGCACCTGATGGACCCCAGTGGAAGTCACTGCCGCAGTCCTCCCCTGTCGGCGCCCCTAGACGCTGGAGACCGCAGCCCACAGTCTCTCTCGGTTCTCCCCAGAACACCCGCGCGTGATCTCTCCACGCCCCCACAACGCCGGGACCTGTCACAGAGGTTCCTGGAGCTATTCGGCCCCAGTCCCGAGGGCCACACGCCGGAGCCAAGTCCGGAAGCCACGGGGGGTCCAGGACACGAGAGGACGCCCTTGCGAGCCGCCCTGTGCCCTCTCAGAACGCCCTGCATTGACGGTGCCCCTAGCCCAGCAGGATCACCAATGACATGTTCCTGCCTATCCCCCTGATGAATACGTGTGATATTGTAACATGAGTGATTTAGGTTAAGTGTGATTCTCCCCTAGTGTAAGTATTGTGCAGTGATTTCATATAGTGAATATCGGGGCAAATCAGATCACAGTGAGAAGTTAAAGGACGAGAATGTGGACCAAGATCTGATTGACTATACGTGCGAGTGACATCCCTGTTATATAATTAATAAGCCTATGCCTATAAAGACATACCCCCATTTCTGTGAAGGAATATTGTGAAAGGAAATATTAACAGTATTCTCTCCTTCCCCCACGCTACCCATAAACTCTTGTTTACCACTCGCTCTCACTCCCAAATCTCAAGTAAGTGTAAATCAAGGATAAGATTCATTTACCAAAGTATTTTGGCTAGTGGAAACCATATAAATTTCACGGCTAATATCTGCCGCCTTCCAGTATTACCATAACTTTCTCCTAGCCGTCCCAAGTCACTCCCCGCACCTCCCCTATCTCCTCCTAGTGAGTCACAACTCCCCCCGCGCCCCCGCGCGTGCGCCTATATTTACTGCACTCCTGATACACTAGGATTGTTGTGTTGTCATTAGTATCAGAAAAGCAAGTATCCTGCGAGATACACATATCCTAGATAAGGTTTTATATTGCTATATATTGTGCTGTAATATCTGCTGATTTGTCCTGTGTCTGACTGTGGTAATATACGTGTAAAGGTTGTTGCCTAGAGTTTTTGTGTCCTGCCTCTCTTTATTGCACTAGCTCCGGTCTCGAAAGAGGACCCCGCCCCACGTTAGGTGAAATAGGAACGAGAAGTCGAGCCTAATTTCACCTAGCATTACACTGGTGGCCAGCGGTGGTTTTAGATCCGAGCGTAGAAGAGAGGTAAGCAGGAAATATTTGGAAAAATGGCAACTAAACCGCACGTTCAGTTACCCAAGTTTGACCCTGACGAGTATGACATACACACATATCTTGCAATAATTAAACCCTTACTAGATATTGGCTTTGAAAATGACCAACAAAAAATTGCAGTCACACTACCACTACTGGGTAAAGCGGCAGCGAACATAGCGCCGAAAATCGTCCCAGAACTCACCTGGCAGAACTTTACCAAGTTCACTGTCCAAGCCATCACCCCATCATTAGGGAAAGTAGTGGCTCTATCCAAATTGGATAGTTTTGCATTCGACGGGGATTTAGACAATACCCTGTTACAGGCAAGACGCCTGGTTATTGCTGCCTACCCGGAGGCAGATGAGGAAACCCGGGATCAGCATACATTTAATACTCTGCTCTGAGTACTCCCAAGTGTTGTGAAGCAACACTTTACTATCCATGACCCAACAGGAGACATGGATAGAGATATACAGCTGATACGGCGCCTCCTGACCGCCTGCCCTTCTCCACAACAAATTAACGTTGTTCAGAAATTCCCCACCCGACCCCCGGCTCCCCCAGCCACACCGCGTCCACCTCTGCCTCACACCAGCCCAACCCCGACGCCTAGCCCGCCCAGGGCACACCCCTCCCATCGGCGCCCCGCCTTGCGAGAAAATCCGAACCTAATTCTTATCAACCCGTGGGAGTTCACAGCCTGCAACTCCCGCTGCCCCCTTCATGACATATGGGACCAGCTGAAAGCTGCTCGCCGCAGAATCACCTCCCCGGGTTCGCGTAAAGTGTCCGCCTTAGAAGGCGAGGCCCCAGGGGACGAGCTGACGCCCGTGGACGAACCCCCTCCAGGAGAACTAGAGCAGGAACAGGAGCACGAGAGCCCTAGTCAGCTGGATTTTTAGGCCCGCCCCCACACCAACCCACGGTGGCGGGGGCCATCACCCCTAAGTATCGCCCCCAGTATACCACAAGATGAAAATAAATGGCGTAAAGGCCAGGCTACTAGTTGATACGGGAGCAGCCAGGTCCTGCCTTTACAGCCACTATTTCTCCTGCTACAAATCGCGGTTTGGCCCACTCCGCCCTACTACCACTCACCTTGTGGACGCGGGGGATGGCCCCCTGCCCATCCGTGGGGAAACTCGGGCCCTACGGGTCGACAACCACCAGCCAGTGTCCACCCAACACCCATTCATCATTTTTTATTCCTCCTGCCGGAGTTATGATGGGTATTTAGGGCTAGACTTACTTCAAAAACTTGGAGCCACGATCGACTGTCACCACCGACAACTCCAGTTCCGCCCCCCACCCCGTTCCACCCCAGCCGTTTGCACATGCACGCTGCGGCCCCGGCTGGAGGATTCACCCTCTTCCTCCCCCCAGCGTCCCCCTTCTCCCCCCCCTTCTTTGCCTCCCTCTCTCCCATCTCCCGCTCCTTTCCACCCCACTCCTGCCCCCTCTTTCCCTGCCACCATCTCCGCCACCGTTACCATCCCCTCCCACCAGGAGGCATGGGTGCCCCTGAACAGGCCTTCAGGTCCATCCGTTTTGTTCTCCCCCCTCCTCCCCTCCGGACCCCTTTCTGCCTGCCTTGTGTCCCCTACCTTCCTTCCTCCCTCCCCACCACACCGCCATCCGCATCGCCAATCTCGCCCCGTCCCCTCTCACCCTCCCCAAAGTGCTTATCATCGGAGAGATGGAGGAAGCCGAGCCCTGTGCCCCATCCTCCTCCCACCACCCCGCCCCTCTACCCCCCATCCCTGACCATCTCTCCAACCAGCAGTCAGACACTTTACGCCGCCTCCTCCTGGATTTCCAGGATTTGTTTGCGACAGAACCAGCAGATATAGGGCATACTACGTACCTGTCGCACGAAATCCATACGACAGGCCCACCTATACGACAACCTTCCCGACGCAAGAACCCCCGACAGAGAGAAGAGGAGGACCGCCAGGTGCGCAAAATGGAAGAGGCAGGTGTTATCTCCCCCTCCACCAGCCCATGGTCCTCCCCCGTCGTTCTAGTAAAAAAGAAAGACGGCACGATGCGGTTTTGCATCGACTACCACCGTGTGAACGACGTCACAATTAAAGATGCCACCCCCCTCCCCCGCATTGACGATTCCCTAGACTCCCTCTATGGGGCGTCTTGGTTTTCTACCCTCGACCTTCAGTCTGGATACTGGCAGGTCCCCGTCCACCTGGACCACCATGGCAAAACGGCCTTTTCCACCAGTAATGGCAAACATTATGAATTTAATGTCCTGCCATTCGGCCTCTGCAACGCCCCTGCCACATTCTCCAGACTAATGGAATCTGTCTTGAGCGGCCTCACTTGGGAAATATGTTTAGCCTATCTTGACGACGTCATTGTTTTTAGCCAGACCTGGGCCGACCACTTGCAGCGCCTCCGTCAAGTTTTCACCAGAATTTGCCAGGCAGGCCTCAAGCTACATCCTTCTAAATGTGTCCTGGCCGCTAAAACAGTCTCGTTCCTAGGACATACTATTTTCCAAGCAGGAATTTCCCCAGATCCCAACAAGCTTCGTGCCATAGCGGACATACCACCTCCGCTGGATGTCCATGGCGTCCGTGCCTTCCTGGGACTCACGTCCTACCACCGTCGCTTCGTGAAGGGATTCGCGCGGATCGCTAAGCCGCTTCACGACTTGACACGAAAAGCGGAACCTTTCCTCTGGACCGAGGATCGGCGAGCTGCTTTTCAACAGCTAAAAGACAAGCTTGTCTCGGCCCCCATCGTGGCCTTCCCAGACTATGCCCTCCCTTTTCGCCTCTACACGGATTTATCCCTTACCGCGATAGGTGCCATCCTAGCCCAGGTACAGGCTGGCCGGGAACACATCATCGCATGCGCCAGCCGCACTCTGAACCCAGCCGAAAAAAATTATGCCGCCACCAAGCGAGAATGCCTCGGCATAATCTGGGCCCTCCAATATTTTAGGGCTTATCTTTCCGGGACCCAAGTCACGCTAAGCACCGACCACCAATCACTCCAGTGGCTGCGCCAATCAGACTCCCATAACGCCCAACTCGTCCGGTGGCGTGACACCCTACAGAAGTTTCAGTACGAGATTTTATACAGACCCGGAAAGCTCCACACCAATGCAGATGCCCTCTCCCGCCTTCCCATCCACACGGTCCAACCGGACCCTGACCTACTACAACTCTGGCACCACAGGGAACGGCCCTCCTGGATCCCTGCTCACCGATTCCCCAAGCTGTGCCGACAGGGCGACCACCTTCTAACCCCGTCCACGCACATCCTCTTGACTCCTGATGTGGCACGTGACACCCTACGCCACCTACACGTTCACAACGGCATCCATTTGGGCACCAAAAAATTACTACAGGTATTCAATGATATTTACTGGGGCCCGAACCCCTCCACCCTCACCAAGGAAATTATCCAGACTTGCCGCGCCTGCGCGCTTGGGAAAGATATCACCCGGACCTCCGGGCCATCTGGCCATATCACCGCCCACAAGCCCTGGCAACTCCTGGCGATCGACGTAGTAGGCCCTCTTCCCCCTAAATCTGGATATAAATACGTGATCACTTTTGTAGACACGTACTCCAAATTCGTAGTAGCCTGCCCAGCTAAGGAACATCATGCCATCGCTGTCGCCGATGCCCTACTCCGACACGTGTTCCCTTACTTTGGCATTCCCCAAGCCATCCATTCCGATAATGCCCCCGAGTTCTCCGGAAAAGTTTGGGAAGAACTGGCCAGAATTTTCGGGTACAAGATCTCCCACTCCTCACCATACTGGCCCCAAGGGAACGCGGTATGTGAACGTAGCCATCTTACCCTTGTCAATCAGCTATGCACCAGAATCGAGGCTACAAAAGACGACGATTGGCCAGTACACGTAAAAATTGTCCAGTGGGGCATGAATTCGTGCCCCCGAGAAGACGGGGTTTCCCCCCATGAAAGAATCTTTGGCGAAACCCCCCTCCTACTACCCCTACACCATCACCTGCAACCGCCTGCTTCCGCTCCCACCACAGACCCGCTACACCTGCTAAAAGGGCGGATATACCACCTACAAAAGAGTTTAGACCTTGAACCCGACACAGCCACCAACCCTTTAAAACCTGGCGACACAGTCATCGTCGCCCAACTTCCCACCCCCCACAAGCTCATCCCCTGTTTCACGTGGGCCCCACACCATCACCAAAGTCCCCAACCCATACCAAGTGGTCGTAGACTACCACGGCACTCCCCTTACCCTCCGCGACCGGCACGTGCGGCCTTTCCACACGTCCACCTCCCCTGCTCCGGCCCCACACCCCCAGCCTCCTTCAGCCCCTGCACCACCCTCTACAGTCACATATGAGTGCTATATTTCCTCCTCACCCTCCCACTCCGCCCCCCCTACCACCTCCACCTCCCCGACCGCCACCACCCCCAGCACCTCACCTCATGCCTCCCCCGCCACCCCTCCCTCACCCTCACCCCTTCCTTCCATGGCCTCCCCCTCAATGCCCACTCCCACATCTTCCGCCCACGCCACTACACCCCCACCACAACCCACTACCACCCCCCCTCCCCTACCCACCATCCATACACCCACTCCGCCCACACCATGCCCCACCGCTCCCACAACACGCAAAACAACCTGCCCATCCCAGCCACCCACTCCCACATCTTCCGCCCACACCAACACACCCTCCCCACAACCCCCTACCACCCCCCTCCCCCCACCCACCATCCGTACACCTACTCCACCAACACCACGCCCCACCATGCCCGCAACATGCAAAACAACCCACCCATCCCCAGCGCCCACTTCTACCCCCACCCCGACCCTCAAGACCACCACCACCCGCTCGGGCCGCCTCTCACGTCCGCCCGCCCGATACTCACACACCCCTACATCACCCACCTCTCCACGACTTCACACCATCAAGATACATCAGGCCCAAATCCCCTCTACCTGTACTCCCCAGAGACTCAACGCCGCATTACCATGACACAAAACCCGGCCCTTACCCGCAGTATTCAGCATTCAGCCCCCAACCTCACCGACAGCCACACCAAGCAACATGAGAGTGAAGCGGGCCGTATGGGCACCTACCCTTGGCAGGAACCACCAACTCCGCGGGCCACACCACCTGCTAAACCTCCTCCAGTCTACCACCGCCACCTCCACACTCTTCCTCACCTACGACCCAGCACAAAATATACCTCCTACACTGTCGCCTGGCAAACTACGTTGCAACACCTCCAGCCCGTCTACACCACCTCCAATACACAAGCGTTCCACCTCCAGCCACGGGGACGTGACTTTTTACAGGGGGAGAGTGGTAAAATGCGTGGCTTGAACAGTGCCCCCGAAGAATACCATAGTATCCCCGATGACAGGGCAAACCAAGAACAGCATAGTTTGCCCGCAAATATGCCGATGCCGGCACACGGACCCCACGGGGTAGCCGCCACCAGCCACCACCACTCCGGGCAACAGTGACGCATGTCAGCCCGGGCCGTGCGCCCCTGTAACATGCAGCCACCACGCCGCCGCCACCATAGGAGAAGGACACTACCTTCGCATAGTGGAATTGCTGAGCTAGCTAGGGGTGGAGTTAGAAATCAAACTCCAGACGGTGCCCCTCTGGTAGAGACGATCTATGGTCGCTCCCAAAGTGTTTCGGTAGAGACGATCTACGGTCGCTCCCAAAGTGTTCAGGTAGAGACGATCTATGGTCGCTCCCAAGGTGTTCAGGTAGAGATGATCAATGGTCGCTCCCAAGGTGTTCAGGTAGAGATGATCAATGGTCGCTCCCAAGGTGTTCAGGTAGAGACGATCAATGGTCGCTCCCAAGGTGTTCAGGTGGAGACGATCAATGGTCGCTCCCAAGGTGTTCAGGTGGAGACGATCAATGGTCGCTCCCAAGGTGTTCAGGTGGAGACAATCAATGGTCGCTCCCAAAGTGTTCAGGTAGAGATGATCTATGGTCGCTCCCAAGGTGTTCCGGTAGAGATGATCTATGGTCGCTCCCAAGGTGTTCCGGTAGAGACGATCTATGGTTGCTCCCAAGGTGTTCTGGTAGAGACGATCTATGGTCGCTCCCAAGGTGCTCCGGTAGAGACGATCAATGGTCGCTCCCAAAGTGTTCAGGTAGAGACGATCTATGGTTGCTCCCAAGGTGTCCCGGTAGAGACGATCTATGGTCGCTCCCAAGGTGCTCCGGTAGAGACGATCTATGGTCGCTCCCGTCCTCGTGAGATGATCTATGGTCACTCTGAGAGTGTCGTTGTAGGGACAACCTATTGTCGCTCCCTCGTGAGATGATCTATGGTCGCTCCAAGGGCATGCAAAGGAGAGGGACGTCCCCACGGCAGGAGACTGAAGCCCAGGCTTCCTGTCCCAGAGTTACCCAGACAGTCCTCCCAGCCTCCCCTGGTCTCTGTTCTCTATGCCTGGCTCTAGAGCAGATGCACCTGATGGATCCCTGTGGAAATCGTTGCCGCACTCCTCCCCGTTCGGCGCCCCTAGACGCTGGAGACCGCAGCCCACAGTCTCTCTCGGTTCTCCCCAGAACACCCGCGCGTGATCTCTCCACGCCCCCACGACGCCGGGACCTGTCACAGAGGTTCCTGGAGCTATTCGGCCCCAGTCCCGAGGGCCACACGCCGGAGCCAAGTCCGGAAGCCAAGGGGAGTCAAGGACAGGAGAGGACGCCCTTGCGAGCCGCCCCGTGCCCTCTCGGCACGCCCCGCATTGACGGTGCCCCTAGCCCAGCAGGATCACCAATGACATGTTCCTGCCTATCCCCCTGATAAATACGTGTGATATTGTAACATGAGTGATTTAGGTTAAGTGTGATTCTCCCCTAGTGTAAGTATTGTGCAGTGATTTCATATAGTGAATATCGGGGCAAATCAGATCACAGTGAGAAGTTAAAGGACGAGAATGTGGACCAAGATCTGATTGACTATAAGTGCGAGTGACATCCCTGTTATATAATTAATAAGCCTATGCCTATAAAGACATACTCCCATTACTGTGAAGGAATATTGTGAAAGGAAATATTAACAGTATTCTCTCCTTCCCCCACGTTACCCATAAACTCTTGTTTACCACTCGCTCTCACTCCCAAATCTCAAGTAAGTGTAAATCAAGGATAAGATTCATTTACCAAAGTATTTTGGCTAGTGGAAACCATATAAATTTCACGGCTAATATCTGCCGCCTTCCAGTATTACCATAACTTTCTCCTAGCCGTCCCAAGTCACTCTCTGCACCTCCCTTATCTCCTCCTAGTGAGTCACAACTCCGGACTTTGATGGATGGTTGCGAAGAGTGAAGACGTGTTTCTGAGCTCTCGTCTAGCTGCAGGGTTGCCTCACCGGCTTTAGCTTTTTCTTTTTTCGCCACTAGGGCGTTTTTCAATAAAGTTAGTTTAGCTAGAACTAATTTTCCTCCCTGGCCTTAGTAGATATAGTAGGTGTCTATATCTAATTTCTGAGATTGCCTTTGCTTACTCACCTCTGGAGTGTACCCCCCACTGATCGCTCTGGGGTGTGAGATACACACGGGCGCGTCCTCCCGAGAGTGGTTTGAGAGGGTAATCTCAGCCTAGGTGGGTCTTCCCCAGGTACTTTGACCCTTGGTCGTTTTTCTCTTTCTTCCCACTTCCCCTTCACGGGGGAAGTGGTAGCTATGATGGACCCCCCTACTGCCTCCCCCCCCTTCAGGGGGGGAGGTAGTCCTGACGACACGTGTCCACTACCGTGACTGACCGGCCCCAGACTGACGGACGCCAGACTCGTTCCCCGCTTGACATCCCTGTAAATAACGCGACCTTCGTAACGCTTCATGCTCTAGGTTCTACTCCCCTGTCCAGACTCAATCCCTTCATTGTCAAGAAGGTGATTGACCACTGTGCGGGAGAGGTGGAACAAGTGAAAAAACTTGGAAATGGAGACCTCCTAGTAAAGACATTCAACTCAGCTCAGGTTAAAGACTTGCTAAAGCTGCGTAAGTTTCACTGTCATGATATCGAGGCCAAGATCCCAACATCCATGAATTCCTGCAAGGGTGTTATCACTTGCAGGGATCTCATGGTGATGAGTGAGGAAGAAATCATACAGGAACTTGCTCAGCAGGATGTAATTGATGCCAGATTCATCACTCGTTATCAGGAAGGCGTTAGGACGAAGACAGCCACTGTTATCCTCACTTTTGGCAAAGTTTTGCTACCTACAAATGTCAAAGTAGGATATGAAATTGTAAATGTAAGACCGTACATCCCGAATCCCCTTCGTTGTTCAAAATGTCAGCTCTATGGACATCATGAAAAGGCTTGTCGGGCTTCCAACATCGTGTGTGGCAAGTGCGCGGCTGTAGGTCACTCTGCTGACAACTGTACATCCGAGACTGAGTGCTGTTTTCACTGTAAAGATGCTCACTCCACTTCCTCTAGGGCTTGTCCCAAGTGGAAGGAGGAGAAAGAGGTCTGCACAGTGAAAGCGACTGAGGGCATATCCTTTTACGATGCTAGGAAGAAGGTGAAGGAGTTGCATGCAACTCCCAAGCCTAATGTCTCCTATGCATCGGCGGTTGTGTCCCGTCCCGTGATGTGCACTGTTGAGACACAGACTGACCTTGTCTTTCTCCCTCCTGCCACTCACAGTATATCTCCATCTCGACCTCCTGTCCATTCCAACTCTCTCACTGACATCCCTAAGGCATCAACTTATTCTCAGGCTGCTGCTGCCTCTCCATCAGTACGGCCTAAAACGAAGCCTGACAAGTCTAGTAAAAGTAACATGACCACCCTCACGAAACAGTCACGTCCTCATGTCCTTCCGGTTCCTACTCCAGCGAGGGAGAGAAAGGTTAGCTCTTCCTCGGGGGAGGCTAGGAACCTAGTTATTGATGACAATATGGAGGTTTCCATTAACAAGCACCAGGATAGGTCCCCCGGTAGTCGCTCGCCTGCCGGCGGGCGACAGAAAAAGACAAAGCACACTGGCCCCCAACGAAAATCTTAAACCGTCGCTTTCACTGTATTACAGTGGAATTGTAGAGGTATTGGGAATAAGTTACAAGATATAGCAATCTTGCTGTCAATACACAGGCCAGACGTTGTTTGTTTACAGGAGACGCGCCTGGAGGATCATCCTGATCCTCCACAGTTCAAACACTATCACTCGTACAGAAGATATGAAGGTCACGGAGTTGCCATTTACACCCACAAATCACACCCACAAACGGAAGTGATTCTAAATTCTACTCTGGAAGCGGTCGCGTGCAGAGTAAAATTTAATAACACGTATCTGTCTATTTGCTCTCTGTACTGTCCTCCACATGGCCCCATTGATAGTGATGCTTTAAATTCACTAGTGGAACACCTCCCTGGGAATAAGTTAGTGTTGGGCGATTTTAACGCCCATCACTATCAATGGGGTAGCTTGAGGATTGATGGTCGTGGGGAGCAAGTAGCCGACCTAATACTACAGTCCAACCTCTGTCTTCTGAACGATGGTAGAGCGACTAGTGTAGATGATTGTACTGGTAACTTTTCGGCCATTGACATATCTTTGGCCTCCCCTGGTATACATCAAGATCTCTCATGGGACCCTTACGACGACTCCTTGGGAAGTGATCATTTACCCATCTGTCTTTCTTATACACGCGACATCATTTCGGACCCTCCACCTCCAAAATTTAACTATAAGAAAGCAGATTGGGGATCCTTCTCAAGGATCGCCAATTTAGATATATCTGGGGAGACCATAGATGTTAAGGTCGAAAATATAACCCAATCCATATTACACGCAGCTGAGGCTGCTATTCCCAAGACTTCTACAGTTCATGCGAAGCATAGAGCACATTGGTGGACGCCGGATTGCCGACAAGCATTAAGAAAACGCAATAGGAGATACAGGATTTTTGATAGTCAGCCCACTGAGGAAAATTTTATTGCATACAAACAGGCACGGGCTGAGGCAAGGAGAATAATAAGAAGGGCTAAACGTGACTCCTGGCGGTCCTTTGTGTCCACGGTGACTCGTACAACACCTTTACATAAAGTCTGGTCCACTATAAGATTATTAAATAATAAACGCCCATACTTCCCTGTCACCACCTTGCAGGTGAATAACACCACCCATGACGAGCCCGTGGACATTGCTAACATCCTCGCCAGGAGTTTTTCTCATGTAAGTAGCTCAGCCAATTATGACCTGCGTTTTCAACATCATAAACGCATGGCTGAGCTACAGATATTAGACTTTGCCACAGAAGACGTAGACTCCCCGTACAACCAAGAGTTTACGCTAGATGAACTGCTCCTTGCCCTTAAATCCTGTAAAGACACCAGCCCTGGACCAGACACCATCACGTACGGTATGATCCAGCATCTTAATCAGGACAACCTGATTAAGATGTTAGCATTGTACAATGAGATTTGGGCGTCTCGAACGTTCCCAAACTCATGGCACTTTGCGCACGTCATACCGATACCCAAAGAGGCTGGTCGTCTTATGAATCCCACTTCATTTCGTCCTATTGTGTTGACTTCTTGTCTATGTAAGGTCATGGAACGTATGGTTAACAATAGGCTTCTTTTTGTTTTAGAGTCGAAGAATTTGTTAAATGATCAACAATGTGGCTTCCGTAAATACAGAAGTTCACTAGATCATTTAATGAATTTGGAGCATTGTATTGCAGAGGCATTTGCCAATAAGGAATTCATGATAGGGGTGTTCTTGGACATCCATAAAGCCTATGACATGACCTGGCGACACGGTATACTAATGAAGCTCTATGCTTATGGTTTAAGAGGAAATTTGCCTGTTTTTATTTCAAATTTCTTAAGGGACAGAACTTTCTCTGTCAAATTGCCCCGTAACGTAACATCGGATATATTTATCCAGGAAAACGGGGTGCCGCAAGGAAGTGTGCTTAGTCCTACTTTATTTAGTATTATGATCAATGATATTCTGTCATCAGCTCCCATCCCGAGGAATCTTAAATACTCGCTCTACGCTGACGATTGTGCAATATGGCACTCTTCCCGTAATGCACAATTTTCGGCTGGGCGGATTCAAGCAGCCCTTGACTCCGTCCACCAATGGGCCTTGCAGTGGGGATTTAAGTTTTCCATACGTAAGTGTGCCGCTATAGTTTTCACTAATCGTAACGTACCTAATTTGTGCTTAACTTTAGATGATCAGGCGGTACCTTTTCAAAATTCTGTAAAATTTTTAGGAATACATTTTGATCATAGAATGAATTTTAAACTTCACGTTAATACTTTGCTTGCTCGTTGTGATAAACCGTTAAATGTCCTCAAGTACCTAGCGGGTACTACCTGGGGTGCCGACAGAAAATCTTTATTAATGGTGTATAAGTCCCTTATTCGATCGAAGCTAGACTATGGCGCATAGGTGTATGGCTCGGCATCCGATGCCACTCTGAAAGGATTGGATGTGTTGCAGAATAAATGTTTGCGAATGTGTCTTGGAGCTGTCCGGTGTACCCGTGTAGCTCGTATGGAAGTGGAGACGAATGTGCCTCCCCTCCGTATTCGCCGTGACCACCTGGCCTTGTCCTACGGCATAAGGACATTAAGGAAAAGTAATATCGGCAATGTGGCCTGTACCCCCCTGCGTCAATACCACCACCTACTGCGGGGGGTGCGTCAGCCACTTGCCGCTCGCCTCCACTTACTGACTCAGGAGCTTGGTGTGGACCCCAGTGACTGTGACAAGTTGGTGCTAAAAAATATAGCGCCTTGGGAGCCACCCAGCTTTACAGTGGATGTCACATGGCTCCCAGCACCAAAGGCCAAGGCGCCAGAGGTGGAGGTCCACCACTTGTTTCGTAACATCATTGTTCGTCACTTGGGGTCCCATCAATTGTACACCGACGGCTCCAAGTCGAGTGAATGTGTGGGTGCAAGTGTGTGGTCGACTGAATGTGCCCTCAGGTATCGGTTGCCGACTCATACATCTGTGTTTACTTCAGAACTCTTTGCTATTGACAAAGCCATAGACTATGCTCTCAATTCTAGGCATGACTCATTTGTCATATTTTCAGATTCAAAATCAGCCCTTCAGGCAATTGCATCTTGTACTACGGACTCTCACGAGATCCAGGGCCGCATCGTTAATAAGTTGCATTCATGCAACAAGTCATTCACGCTGATCTGGGTGCCTGGTCATTGTCGTATCTACGGCAATGAGCAGGCTGACTTACTTGCAAAGTCGGCTGTAGAACTCGAGGAGACTTGGGACGTTCCTCGTGATCTACGGTCGAGTCTCTCGGAAAGAAATCAATAAATCTTCTGTGGCAAGGTCAGTGGACCAGACTAAATATTCCAACTTGTAAGCCGTACCTGGGCGACTGGGACACTGCCAACCGTCCCAGTCGCCTAGAAGAAAAAGTGTTGGCACGGTTACGGCTTAATGCCACCATTTTAACCCACATAAAACCATATATGGAAAGACGCTTCCCACCGCACTGTGACATCTGTAATGCGGTGTTATCTATCAGTCATATCATCCTGCGCTGCCGGCGATTTATTCGTGAACGTGCTTCACTTATAAATTACTGCGGCGCAGTAGACGTCCCCTTCACCCTTTCCACCATCCTGGGTGATGGGGACATTGTTATGACTGATAAATTGATGGCTTTCTTGAGAGAGACTGGACTGATCACAGTGATGTTACTTTTTTACTGTGTGGTTATGGTTTTTATGAAGAGTAAATATGTATATATTGTAATATTAATTAGGGTTGACAGTTGACATATTTTAAATAGTTCCTCCTCCCACCGATCTATTTCTAATATAGATGTCCCCTACATTAAGCCAAGTTCCTCGCCTGACAGTCACCAGCTGATGAGTGCAAGTGTGCAATATAGGAAGGTATTGGGCACTGGCAGTCGATGGTGGTCTGCTGGGCGAGGTTCTTCACTTTTTGTACAAATTATGTAAATACATTATATTTTCTTGCTTAAGTTATTCTAATTAGGGACGACAGCTGACGTATATGGAAATGTTCCTGACTCGTCTGGTTCCCTTTCATATATTGATGTCCCCTATATTAGGTTGTGCCTCGACTGACAGTCACCAGGTGATGAGTGCAGGTATGTAATGTAGAAAGGCATTACATATCTGCAGTCGATGGTGTTCTGTTAGTCGAGGTATTTTTACCATTAGTGTAGGTCTAGCTATTTGTCTCTGTAGGATTTAGTATAGGTTAGCGATTTGTCTGTTAGGTGATTAGTTTTAGGGTCTTTACATTAGGTATTTTAGTTTATAAGTAATATAAGGTTAAAAAAAAAAAAAAAAAAAATGATAAAAATAAAATTACAAAAAAATAATAAAATTAAAATTATTATATATATATATATGTACGTGTGCATGAAAGTGTGTATGTTCATATGCATGGATGTGTGTATGTATGTATGTATGTATATATATATGTTCATATATATATGTATATATGTGTAAATATATATACATGTATATAATTGCTTTAATGACCAGGGGCTCCGGCCTCAATGGTCGATAGGCAAAAAAAAAAAAAAAAAAACACAGCTCACCCCCCCCCCCGCGCCCCCGCGCGCGCGCCTATATTTACTGCACTCCTGATACACTAGGATTGTTGTGTTGTCATTAGTATCAGAAAAGTAAGTATCCTGCGAGATACACATATCCTAGATAAGGTTTTATATTGCTATATATTGTGCTGTAATATCAGCTGATTTGTCCTGTGTCTGACTGTGGTAATATACGTGTAAAGGTTGTTGCCTAGAGTTTTTGTGTCCTGCCTCTCTTTATTGCACTAGCTCCGGTCTCGAAAGAGGACCCCGCCCCACGTTAGGTGAAATAGGAACGAGAAGTCGAGCCTAATTTCACCTAGCATTACAAAAACCAAAGCACAAGGTGGGCTAAATTAATAAAATACTATCTACACAAAGTAACTAAATGAATTTTTCTCTTTGAAAGTTGGTTTAAAACAGGGATGTGTCATGTCTCCATGGTTGTTCAATCTGTACATGGATGGGGTAATAAAAGTGGTACAAGGTAGGGTAGTGGACGTTGGAGTGGCCCTGGTGAGAGAGGATAGTGTTTGGAAACTCCCTGTACTGTTGTTTGCAGATGATACTGTGTTGTTGAGTGAAGACGAAGGGGAGCTGCAAGGCTTGGTGGATGAGTTTGAGAGAGTGTGTAAGAAACGGAATCTAAAGGTGAATGTAGGGAAGAGTAAAGTGATGGTCTTTGAGAAAGGTGAAGTCAGTGAATGGACAGCGAGGTTGGATGGTGAGGAATTGGAAAATGTGAGTACGTTTAAGTACTTGGGTAGTGTGATGAGTAAGGATGGAGGTTTGGAGGGTGAAGTGCTTGAAAGGGTACGGCAGGGAAGAAAGGTTGCTGGTTCTTTGAAAGCAGTGATAAGAAACAGGGAAGTGAGCATGGAAGAAAAAAAAGTTACTACATGACAGTATTGTGATACCAACTCTAACGTACGGAAGTGAAGCTTGGACGTTGTTGGAAGGACACAAGTCAAGAGTTAGAGCAGTGGAAATGAGTTATTTAAGAGGAGCCTGTGGAGTCACATGGAGAGACAGGCTGACGAATGAGGATATAAAGGAGCATTGTGGTGTTGATGTGGATGTGATAGGAAGCGTTATGAGGAACACATTGAGGTGGTTTGGCCATGTGGAGAGGATGGAGGGTGAAAGACTGACGAAGAGAGTGTATGTGAGTGAGGTGAAGGGGGGAAGAGGGAGGGGGAGGCCGAGGATGAGATGGAGGGATGGGGTGGAAAGGTATATGAGAGAGGGGGGTGTGAGTTGGGAGCAGGGCAGTGAAATGGCGGGGGACAGGGCGACTTGGAGGCGATTTGTTTGTGGCCACCCCAAACGGGATTGAGGCATCTGGCAGTAGATAGTAGATAGATAGACAAAGTAAATCTAAATTTAGAAGGACTTGCAAAAGAAAAGAAATTGAAGTTAAAAGTGAACACCATTGACACACAAATATGGAATACTTGGCAAGACCACACTAGAATACCACAGGCAATGGAAGTACGAAATTAAAGAAGATACACTGTATGAAAATGGCTGGGACTCGGCAGTACTGTTCAGAGCACGAACAAACACACTAAACTTAAACTGGAGAAAAAAACACAACAATGAAGAAACAGTGTGTCCGATATGCCAATATGAAAATGAAACATTAGAACACTTTCTCCTAGATTGTGAAGGGTTAAGTGTAGTGAGGATCAAAAATAACTTATTGCAACAGCCCTTTCCAGAGAATAGAACAGATATAATAAAAACTCTACTTCTGTTTGGGAAAAATAAAGAAAAACAAGTGAAGGAAAACAGGAAGACAATATATGAACTGTGGAAACTAAGTGATCAGCGCACGGCTTAACAAAAAAGGGCTGAAAAGGATAAGGAGCGGGCGCCGATACAAAGGCTACGCTCCATCTACTACTACTACTACCACTACTTTCCACTCCTGGATTATAGATGTCTAGAAAGATATCCCACTTCCTCTGTATCTCTCTTGTTTCTCTGAATTTTCTCCAGTCCACATTTTCGAAAAATTTCCATAATCCTGTAATGTTTGCTTACCCAAAGTTGTATCTTCCCTGCCTGTAAAGCTCATCTCTTGGCACCATGTTCCCTATTATCATCTGGAACTTGACCACATGATCACTTTTTCCTATAGGACCAAGATATTTCAAAGATTCATTTACGTCAGGCTCTTTGGTTAACAGTAAATCTAGTCTTGCTGGTGTGTCATCGCCTCTGAATATTGTCTCTTCTTTGCCTCACTGGGTCACTACATTATTCATTGCTCTATTTAACGATATTGTGCCCCACGAATCTTCACTGCCTCCTGAGTCCCATTCCTCCCAGTTCACCTCTTTACAAATAAAATCACCCATCAGAATTATGTTGTTGCTTTTCTTAGTCACTTTCCGTAGATACAGTATCTAACCGTGTCTGACAACATCTGGTATTCGTCATTCCATGCCCCTGTCATAGGGGGAACATATACTACTGCGATGTCTCTCTTGCCATTCTCTCCAGTTTCTAATGTCATATTTATCACTTCAGCCATACCCTCTCCCAGTTTCACATTATCCACATTTATGTTCTTCACTGCTGTCATCACTTCTCCCTTTTCTTCTTTCTGTCTGTGGGAAATATTTTCCCCCAGAGCTGTTGTGCTCTCTATTTTTATCATAGTTATCCCTGGTTAAAGGCAGAGGAAAAATTGAGACCGTTGTTATTTGTTCAAGCGGTTTTAATAACCCAGAAATTACGTTCTCTTTAATAATTCTTGTTATTGATAAATTAAATGCTGCTGCGTTTAACCCCCGTGGATAACTATACATTGTAAATACATGTAATTATGTGGTATTTTCCACTGACCTAAACTGCGTCTGCGCGTTAGATGACGTGGCGAGTAGGGAAAGATTCTCCTGTTAAGCAGATGTGGAATTAAGATATTTACACAGTTTAAGGGAATATTTGGTCTAACTTTAGTTTAATTAAAACTAAGATTAATTTGTTAGATTCGCCCTGTACATATCATGATGTAATCTAACTGTATTTGGTACTGTAAATAATTAATAGTTGGCAACCTACCATTCTATGAGGGAGGTAGATCCTGCCGCACACCTCACTCTGTTCCAAGTTACTGTCAAGCGACCACGGTTGTATATACGCACCATAAGGGACTTTGATGCATGGTCGTGAAGAGAGTAGACGTGTTTTTCGCTGCGCTCTTCTCTAGTATTCAGGGCTGCCTCACCGGCATTAGCTTTTTTTTTTTTTCACCCTTCTGGTGACGCTTAGGTTTAGCTAGTACTCAGTTACCTCCCCTCCCTGTTAGTCTTGAACAGTAGGTGTCTGTTCCAATAAACTGAGTTTACCTTTGCTTATCGCCCACGGAGGGTCCCCCCCACTGATCGCTCTGGGACGTGAATAAACACGGTCGGGCCTCTCTGGAGTGGTTTGAGAGGGCAACCTCAGACTAGGTGTGTGGTCCCTGGTTGTTTGTCCCTTGATTGTTTTCTCTCCTTCTTCCCACTTCCCCCGCTAGGGGGGAGTGGTACTATGGAGGACGCCCCTACTGCCTCCCCCCCCCTCAGGGGGGGAGGTAGTCCTGACCGACCCCCAACTTCTACACGGACTGACAGCCCCCAGACAGAACAACCCCAGACTCGTTTGCCCCGTGACGTCCCTATTAATAATGCGGAATATGTAATCATCACTGCTCTAGGTTCCACTCCCTTGAGCAGTCTCAATCCCTTCATGATCAGGAAGGTCATTGATGACTGTGCTGGGAAGGTGGAACAAGTAAAAAAACTTGGGAACGGAGACCTCCTCATTAAGACTTGTACCTCATCTCAAGTAAAGGATTTGTTGAAGTTGCGCAAGTTTCACAGCTATCATGTCGAAGCCAAGATCCCAACATCCATAAATTCCTGCAAGGGGGTTATCACTTGCAGGGATCTCATGGTGATGAGTGAGGAAGAGATCATAGATGAACTCGCTCAGCAAGATGTCATTGATGCTAAATTTATCACCAGATTCTCGGAAGGTGTCAGGACGAAGACAGCAACCATTGTTTTGACTTTCAGTAAAGTGTCACTGCCTAGCCAAGTAAAAGTCGGTTATGAAATTGTTCATGTGCGGCCATATATTCCCAACCCTTTCTGTTGCTTGAAATGCCAGTTGTATGGGCATGGTTCCAAGACTTGTCAGGCTTCCCAGCCAGTGTGTGGCAAGTGTGCAAGCCAGGGTCATGATGCGGAACATTGTACATCTGAGACAGTCTGTTGCTTCCACTGCAAGGGCGCTCACTCCACTTCCTCTAGGGATTGTCCTAAGTGGAAGGAGGAGAAGGAGGTCTGCACAGTGAAGGCAATGGAGGGCATTTCCTACTACGAAGCTAGGAAAAAGGTGAAGGAGTTGCATGCAACTCCCACGCCGAATAGGTCCTATGCTTCGGTGGTAATGTCCCGTCCTGTGATGTGCTCTGTAGAGACGCAGACTGATCCTGTCCTTCTCCCTACTGCCACTCACAGTACATCTCCATCTCGACCTCCTGTCCACTCCAACTCTCTCACTAACATCCCTAAGGCTTCAACTTATTCTCAGGCTGCTGCTGCCTCTACATCAGGACGGCCTAAAACGAAGCCTGACAAGTCTAGTAAATGTAACATGACCACCCTCACAAAACAGTCTCGTCCTCATGTTCTTCCAGTTCCCACTCCAGCGAAGGAGAGGAAGGTTAGCTCTTCCTCGGGGGAGTCAGGGAACCTCGTAATTGACGACAATATGAAGGTTTCCGTGAACAAGCACCGGGACAGGTCCCCCGGTAGTCGCTCATCTTCTGGCGGGCAACAAAAAAAGACAAAGCACACTGGCCACCAACGAAAATCTTAAACCGTTGCTTTCACTGTATTACAGTGGAATTGTAGAGGTATTGGGAATAAGTTACAAGATATAGCAATCTTGCTTTCTATACACAGGCCAGACATTATTTGTTTACAGGAGACGCGCCTGGAGGATCATCCTGATCCTTCACAGTTCAAACACTACCACTCGTACAGAAGATATGAAGGTCACGGAGTTGCCATTTACACACATAAATCACACCCACAAACGGAAGTGATTCTAAATTCTACTATGGAAGCTGTCGCGTGCAGAGTAAAATTTAATAACACGTATCTGTCTATTTGCTCTCTGTACTGTCCTCCACATGGCCCCATTGATAGTGATGCTTTAAATTCACTATTTGAACATCTGCCTGGAAAGAAATTAGTGTTGGGCAATTTTAAAGCCCTTCACTATCAATGGGGTAGCTTGAGGATTGATGGTCGTGGGGAGCAAGTAGCCGACCTAATACTACAGTCCAACCTCTGTCTTCTGAACGATGGTAGAGCGACTCGTGTAGATGATCGTACTGGTAACTTTTCGGCCATTGACTTATCTTTGGCCTCCCCTGGTATACATCAAGATTTTTTATGGAATCCTTATGACGACTCCTTGGGAAGTGATCATTTACCCATCTGTCTTTCTTATACACGCAACATCGTTTCGGACCCTCCACCTCCAAAATTTAACTATAAGAAAGCAGACTGGGGATCCTTCTCAAGTATCGCCAATTTAGATATATCTGGGGAGACCATAGATGTTAAGGTCGAAAATATAACCCAATCCATATTACACGCAGCTGAGACTGCTATTCCCAAGACTTCTACAGTTCATGCGAAGCATAGAGCACATTGGTGGACGCCGGATTGCCGACAAGCATTAAGAAAATGCAATAGGAGATACAGGATTTATGATAGTAAGCCCACTGAGAAAAACTTTATTGCATACAAACAGGCACGGGCTGAGGCAAGGAGAATAATAAGAAGGGCCAAACGTGACTCCTGGCGGTCCTTTGTGTCCACGGTGACTCGTACAACACCATTACGTAAAGTCTGGTCCACCATAAGAATATTAAATAATAAAGGCCCATATTTCCCAGTCACCACCTTACAAGTAAATAATAACATCCATGACGAGCCCGTGGACGTTGCTAACATCCTCGCCAGGAGTTTTTCACATGTAAGTAGCTCAGCCAATTATGACCCGCGTTTTCAACATCATAAACGCACGGCTGAGCTACAGATCATTGACTTTGCCACAGAAGACGTAGACTCCCCGTACAACCAAGAGTTTACGCTAGATGAACTGCTCCTTGCCCTTAAATCCTGTAAAGACACCAGCCCTGGACCAGACACCATCACGTACGGTATGATCCAGCATCTTAATCAGGACAACCTGATTAAGATGTTAGCATTGTACGATGAGATTTGGGCGTCTCGAACGTTCCCAAACTCATGGCACTTTGCGCACGTCATACCGATACCCAAAGAGGCTGGTCGTCTTATGAATCCCACTTCATTTCGTCCTATTGTGTTGACTTCTTGTCTATGTAAGGTCATGGAACGTATGGTAAACAATAGGCTTCTTTTTGTTTTAGAGTCGAAGAATTTGTTAAATGATCAACAATGTGGCTTCCGTAAATACAGAAGTTCACTAGATCATTTAATGAATTTGGAGCATTGTATTGTAGAGGCATTTGCCAATAAAGAATTCATGATATGGGTGTTCTTGGACATCCATAAAACCTATGACATGACATGGCGACACGGTATACTAATGAAGCTCTGTGCTTATGGTTTAAGAGGAAATTTGCCTATTTTTATTTCAAATTTCTTAAGGGACAGGACTTTCTCTGTCAAATTGCCCCGTAACGTAACATCGGATATATTTATCCAGGAAAACGGGGTGCTGCAGGGAAGTATGCTTAGTCCTACTTTATTTAGTATTATGATCAATGATATTCTGTCATCAGCTCCCATCCCGAGGAATCTTAAATACTTGCTCTATGCTGACGATTGTGCAATATGGCACTCTTCCCGTAATGCACAATTTTTGGCTGGGCGGATTCAAGCAGCCCTTGACTCCGTCCACCAATGGGCCTTGCAGTGGGGATTTAAGTTTTCCGTCTGTAAGTGTGCCGCTATAGTCTTCACTAAGCGTAACATATATACCTAATTTATGCTTAACTTTGGATAATCAGGCGGTACCTTTTCAAAATTCTGTAAAATTTTTAGGAATACATTTTGATCGTAGAATGAATTTTAAACTTCACGTTAATACTTTGCTTGCTCGTTGTGATAAACCATTAAATGTCCTTAAGTACCTAGCGGGTACTACATTGGGTGCTGACAGAAAATCTTTATTAATGGTGTATAAGTCTCTTATTCGATCGAAGCTAGACTATGGCGCACAGGTGTATGGCTCGGCATCTGATGCCACGCTGAAAGGATTGGATGTGTTGCAGAATAAATGCTTGCGAATGTGTCTTGGAGCTGTCCGGTGTACCCATGTGGCTCGTATGGAAGTGGAGGCGAATGTGCCTCCCCTCCATATTCGCCGTGACCACCTGGCCTTGTCCTACGGCGTAAGGACATTAAGGAAAAGTAATATCGGCAATGTGGCCTGTACCCCCCTGCGTCAATACCACCACCTTCTGCGGGGGGTGCGTCGGCCACTTGCCGCTCGCCTCCACTTACTGACTCAGGAGCTTGATGTGGACCCCAGTGACTGTGACAAGTTGATGCTTAAAAATATAGCGCCTTGGGAGCCACCCGGCTTTACAGTCGATGTTACATGGCTCCCAGCACCAAAGGTCAAGGCGCCGGAGGCGGAGGTCCACCACTTGTTTTGTAACATCCTTGTTCGTCACTTGGGGTCCCATCAATTGTACACCGACGGCTCCAAGTCGAGTGAATGTGTGGGTGCAAGTGTGTGGTCGACTGAATGTGCCCTCAGGTTTCAGTTGCCAACTCATACATCTGTGTTTACTTCAGAACTTTTTGCTATTGACAAAGCCATAGACTATGCTCTCAATTCTAGGCTTGACTCATTTGTCATATTTTCAGTTTCAAAATCAGCCCTTCACGCAATTGCATCTTGCACTACGGACTCTCACGAGATCCAGGGCCGCATCGTTAATAAGTTGCATTCATGCAACAAGTCATTCACGCTGAACTGGGTGCCTGGTCATTGTCATATCTACGGCAATGAGCAGGCTGACTTACTTGCAAAATCGGCTGTAGAGCTCGAGGAGACTTGGGACGTTCCTCGTGATCTACGGTCGAGTCTATCTCTCGGAAAGAAATCAATAAATCTTCTGTGGCAAGGTCAGTGGACCAAACTAAATATTCCAACTTGTAAGCCGTACCTGGGCGACTGGGACACTGCCAACCGTCCCAGTCGCCTAGAAGAAAAAGTGTTGGCACGGTTACGGCTTAATGCCACCATTTTAACCCACATAAAACCATATATGGAAAGACGCTTCCCACCGCACTGTGACATCTGTAATGCGGTGTTATCTATCAGTCATATCATCCTGCGCTGTCGGCGATTTATTCGTGAACGTGCTTCACTTATAAATTACTGCGGCGCAGTAGACGTCCCCTTCACCCTTTCCACCATCCTGGATGATCGGGACATTGTTATGACTGATAAATTGATGGCTTTCTTGAGAGAGACCGGACTGATCAGAGTGATGTGACTTTTTTACTGTGTGGTTATGGTTTTTATCAACGGTAAATATGTATATGTTGTAATATTAATTAGGGTTGACAGTTGACATATTTTAAATAGTTCCTCCTCCCACCGATCTATTTCTAATATAGATGTCCCCTACATTAAGCCAAGTTCCTCGCCTAACAGTCACCAGCTGATAAGTGCAAGTGTGCAATATAGGAAGGTATTGGGCACTTGCAGTCGATGGTGGTCTGCTGGGCGAGGTTCTTCACTTTTTGTACAAATTATGTAAATACATTATATTTTCTTGCTTACGTTATTCTAATTAGGGACGACAGCTGACGTATATGGAAATGTTCCTGACTCGTCTGGTTCCCTTTCATATATTGATGTCCCCTATATTAGGTTGTGCCTCGACTGACAGTTACCAGGTGATGAGTGCAGGTATGTCATGTAGAAAGGCATTACATATCTGCAGTCGATGGTGTTCTGCTAGTCGAGGTATTTTTACCATTAGTGTAGGTCTAGCTATTTGTCTCTGTAGGATTTAGTATAGGTTAGCGATTTGTCTGTTAGGTGATTAGTTTTAGGATCTTTAGATTAGTTTTTCTTTATAATATAAGGTATAAAAAATATAAAACCAAGAAAAAATTTAAAGAAATACAAATAAAAAAAAAAAAAATTAGAATTATTATATATATATATATATATATATATATATATATATATATATATATGTACGTTTCCATGAAAGTGTGTGTGTATGTATGCATGGAAGTGTGTGTGTGTGTGTGTGTGTGTGTGTGTATATGTATGTATATATATATGTGCATATATATACAATATATATATATATATATATAAATATATATATATATATATATATATATATATATATATGGCCTTAATAACCAGGGGCTTCGGCCCCAATGGTTGATAGGCCGAAAAAAAAAAAAACAGCATAAGGACGCTTGCTTGCTCAAGCAATTACACTAAGCAGCCTCATCGTCATCGGTTAATGATCACTCCCTCTTCACTAGCTAAGTAACCTTTAAGAATTGGCCAATTCAAGGAGGGATTAGCTATGAGATAGAAGAGAAATAGTTATTGTAGGTGAGTTAAGGTTAAGTTACGTTTCGCCTAACTCTGAGACTTGTTTGATTTACTTAAGAACAACTTTATAAACGAGTAACGACCTGCGAGTTGTTTATTAGTAAATACCAGAAATTTCTAACATAGCGGTGCCCCGGCAGGGATACCGACTTGTATACATTAAATATTTTTCACATTTTGGTGCCCAGAAAGAGGGCCCCGATTTGTTTATCAGAACTATTAAACATTTTTCACATTTATGGTGCCCCGACCGAGTGAGGAGAGCCGATGTGTGCCGAAGCGCTGAATGTGTTTAAAGTTGCTTTGGTGGGACACAGTTTACTACCACGTTCGGTTGAAGTGGAAGACGTGGACGTACGTGTCTATAGAGCTCCGGGAGGAAAGAGAAGCTCTTTCTCTGTAGATGAAAGGCTGAATGCCGTACTAGACTGGAAGTATGACCGTACGGTCCTGTTCCTTGGAAGAAATGATATCCATGAGGACGTGGAGGTCAATGAAGTAGTGGAGAATATTTTAGCAGTGGTAGGAGCCATAGAGGGCTCTTGTAAATCCTCAGTAGCCATAACCCTCCTCGAGCCAAGGAACCTGCCATATGGCTCTCCAGTTTGTTATGGAACATATAAATTAATTAGCAGAGCTGTAAACCGAAAGTTGCAACGGATCAGGAAGGGAAGGGATTTTATACATTTTAATGCCAAGCCCTTCCAAACAATGTTGAAAGATGATGGTATTCATTGGAACCGTCATGGTAGGGAAGCGGTTCTGCAGAAATTTATAAATTATGTTGAACATAAGAAAGGAGAGTTCTATGCTGTACAAGCTATGGGTGGGCCTATGGAGTATTGAGGTAATTCTGAGCTCGAGGAATATGGGTGTTTTGGCAATTGAATGTGGGGATGAAATAAAACCCTAGAGGTTTAATAACCCTGGGGGATAGGTTGAAATTATAGACCTAATCCCTACACTCCTCAAAATTAAATGAATAATTAGCTGAGCTGTAATAAATATTACGAAATTGGGAGAGGGGATAATTTGCACAATGAGGACTTAATCCCTACCCTCTTCAAAATTTAAAATAATCAAATCATTACTATGTTGAGGTAAATTTGTGGTTGGAACTCATAATTAAATTATTAAATTAGAACTCCGTCAACATGTCTGTTTCTTTATTGCAAAGATCTTCTAGTAGTAAGGCAGGATGGGTAACTAGAGCCATAAATGATTGTAACCAGTCGTTGGACCAAATACCTCTGTCCAAGGAGAGAATAAATAGTCTCCTAAATTTCCTGAAAGATCGATGGAATAAGTACGAAGAGAGTTACTTAACTTTAGAAGCGGCTATAGTAAAGGCTGAGTCAGAAACTACTAAGTTTGAAAACAAATTAGAAGAATACTTAACTGTAGTAAAGACACTAGAGTCAAAATTAGCTGACACTGCCGCGGAAACAAGTTGTGGCACAGCAGAGTAGAGCTGTGTTACCACAAATAACGCTTCCGGAGTTTGATGGGGAGCAGAACTGGAAATCCTTCTGGGACCAGTTCAAGTATTTGGTACACGATAGAACAGATCTCCCTAAAGTCACCAAACTTACGTATTTGTTAGGACAGGTCAAAGGAACACCATATCAATTGATAAAAGAATTACCAGTAGAAGAAAATAATTATGAGGTGGCTTTGACCATCCTTAGACAAAACTACGAAGACAGGGAGCAAGTTATAAATCAATTATTGAGGGCTCTAATAGAATTACCCACGCCTAGGCACGATTTTGATTCCTTGCAAAAATTTAGAGTTGCACTAAGTTGTAATTTAAAGGCCTTAGGTACTTACGAAGATATTAAGACATCAGATTGGGTGCTTTCCAGAATTGTGTCCTTAAAGCTACCACCGAAAACTAAGGATCCTTTGTATGGTAGGTACCAGAAGGATAATTTCTCCTGTGAAGAGATTGAGGAAGGCTTAATGCAACTCTGTAAACATTTGCAAGGAACATTAAACACTACTGGCGTCAAACAGAGGACTGAAGTAAAGAAAAAACCCATTAACCAACTGATTGGGAAAGTTAAGTTCGAGAAGACTAAGTATGTGCCTAAAGAAGAGATAGGTACTTTCCTTAGCTCCTTAAAAGCTGAGGATAAAGTATTAAAGCCAAGGAATAGACATGCTGAGGATATTAAGGAAATAAAACCTTCCATGGTAAAAGACAGGAAAGTTTGTGTCTTTTGTGGTGAGCAACATTCCAGTGTATCTTGTCAACAGTACCATGATTATGCTTCTAGAGCAGGGAAGCTTCAGGAACTGGGGTGTTGTATAATCTGTATGCACTCCGAACATACTGCCGCGGACTGTAAAACTAAATTAAATCTTTGCTTTAAATGCAAAAAGGATCATCATCATAGTGCTTTATGCCCTAGGATGAAAATTGAGGTTCCTAAACCTGCAAGCGTCAGTATGACAATTGCAAAAGGGAATGCTCCGTTAGTAATGCCAGCTGCAGTACCAATAGCAAATGTGAAAGTATTGTTTGAGAATAGAAACCAATTAGTATGTACCCTGTTTGATACGGGTGCTCAGAAAACTTTCATTTCTGCAGACATTGTGAAGAAATTAAAGTTACCAGTTATCGGCAGGGTAAATCTAGCCATTACAGGATTCTTGACAACTAGGAAGGCTCAGTCTTCTGATTTAGTTAAACCTGTAATACAATTAGGCAGATATAAATGCCGTATAACAGCAGCTGTGCTTGATAATATGGAGACAAGTATATACATAAAGGGATTGAAGGAAACCTCTGATCATCTACAAAGCTCAGGGATAAAGTTGGCTAAACGGAATGCGGAATCAGATACTGTGGGTCCCATAAAAATGATAATTGGTTCTGATTATTGTGGAAGATTCCTACATAGGACTTTCAAAAGGAATAAGGTACAGTTGTTCAAGAGTCCAGGTGGTAACCTTATTATGGGTCAGTTGCCTTTTCCAAAACAAGTTAAAGGAGAGGCCAAACTAGTAGACTCAGTCTTTGTTACCCCCACACAGTCATTGACGGTAGCTAGAATAGGTGCACAATTAGAACCTACTCAGATAAATGACTTGTTGGATGAAAATATTGAACCTGTACACAAACTGTGGGACCTAGACAGTGTAGGTATACACTGAGGAACCAACCCCTGAAGATAAAATAACATTAGACTTGTATAATCAGTCTGTGGAATTTAACGATGGACAGTATTGGGTAGGATTACCATGGAAACTAAACCACTCAGAGTTGCCAACAAATTACCAAGCAGCTAAAGCTCAGTTAAATTCTCTTCTAAGAAAGTTGAGAGATAAACCAGAACATCTGACCCTATATGATAATATTATAAGGGATCAGTTGAAGAATAAATTTATAGAAGAGGTAGAATACCCTGTTAACCACAAAGAAGGAGACTACTTACCACATCATGCTGTAAGCAAGGATTCAGTAACTACTCCCATAAGGATAGAATTCAACTGTAGTAGTAAAGCGTCCAAGGGATCAGCTAGCTTGAACGATTGCCTATACTCTGGACCTACACTAACATAGAAGTTAGGGAATGTGTTACTAAGATTTAGAGAGAAACCTTACGCTTACACAGCAGACATTAGTAAGGTTTTTCTCAGAATAGGACTGAGAGATGAGGATAGGAAATTTACAGAATTCCTCTGGCCTCATGATCCTCAAAATGAGGATAGTCCATTGAAAACTTACTGTTTCCGATCGGTGCTCTTTGGCTCTTGTGCTAGTCCTTTCCTACTTTGCAACACTTTAAGGCATCATTTTGAAAATGCCAAATGTCCAGAAATAGGGCAGGTTTTTTATATGGATAATTTGCAAGGTGTTGCTGATACAGAATCGGAAGCTTTGAAGGCTTATGAAGTAGCCAATTCCGAATGTGGGAAGGCAAATTTGCCGTTACAGAGCTGGAATACAAATTCACCGCTTTTGAGAAATAAAATACAAGAGGACTATCCAGATTCTGACATTCCCAAAATTCAAAATGTGTTAGGTCTTAACTGGGATACAACAGCTGATGTAATAAGTTTGAAACCAATTAAGTTCTCTGATGTCACTCTCACCAAGAGGTCCTTATTAAGTCAGGTTTCCAAGCTATTTGACCCATTAGGATTTGTCAGTCCTATAGTTATTAGGGGCAAATGTTTAGTACAGGAGGCTTGGCGAGAAAAGTTAGACTGGGACACTGAATTGGGTGAGACATATGTGGAACAATGGGAACAGATTAGAAAGGAGTTTGAAACTACATCAAGCATATGTATTCCCAGGAAAATAAACAGTAATGAGAAGTCACATTTACACAAATTTGGAATGCTTCTCAAAGGGCCTATGGAGCAGTAGCTTATTGCGCAACAGGAGAGGATAGTAAGATTATTATGTCCAAGGCCAGAGTTGCGCCAATTAAAGGAAGAACCCTACCTCAAAATGGAATTGGCTTCCATAGAAGTAGGAACTAAATTGGCCAGGTATATAACCACAACTCTTGATACTCAGTTTGAGGATATTTACATATGGACTGACAGTGAGATTTGTCTTTACTGGATAGGGAAGGAAGACAGTAAAATTCCTTTCGTCCGTAATGGAGTGAAGACTATTAAAGAGCTGTCTTCCAAATTTAATTTCATGCATGTGTCCTCCAAACAAAATCCAGCTGATCTGCTCTCGAGAGGTTCGACCGTAAGGAGATTGATCAAAGATTACTTGTGGTTTAACCCCTACACCGCGGGCTTGTTTACCAATAACTTGCGTGTGCCACGGGGTTATTTGGGCTCCGACAGACTCTCAAAAAATATTTGCCAAAAATCAGTTATTAGTCCTAGAATAATAAAATTATATATGCTTATGGCACATACCTTCAGCTTTCTCCTGGAATGATTGTTGAGCCTTCTTCGGTTACCGTAGGACTTGTGGAGACCTCTGAAGTAGGGTAACGAAGTCTCCACTTTACACTTCCCGACAACCCGTAATATGATTACCACAGCCAGATACAAACACTATAAACACTATTCTACAATTTTCAAGTAGTTTGGGATCCATACTAAAAAAAAAAAAAAACACTGTGAAAGCAATGGAAATTACGAGCGCGTCTGATCGTCGCACTGGCACTAGTTCGCTCTTGGTAGTCTGTCATTTATTATTCATAAAACCCTCACACTTTATATTTCTATTACTATATAACACTTATATATATCTATAGTCTTTATCCATAAGTTTCCTTCAGTAGTATTAGTTTATTGTCACTGTAGGGATTCAATTTCTTTCAGTAAAATACGTAGCATTCACTTTCTCGTCCTGTATACTGGCATTGAGAGTGAATGTCACTTTCATCTTCACTCTCATAACTCATAGCATTCAGACATGCTAGAGTGAAACTTTCACTTTCATTACTCCTAGGGTATATACTCGTATTCTTATAATACTACTCATTTACATTTCTATTTACGTTCTCTATTTTATTTACGTTATTTACATTTCTATTTTATTTACACTGTGTTGTGCACTGTCACTTGAAATAACTTATAAAACTATTTTCCATTGTTCACTTATATTTACATTCATTACTTTCACTTGCTGTTTACACATTATTTACAATTCCACTTGCACTGTTTTACTCAATAGAAAGATCGTAGTCACTCTTTTATCAATTGTCAGCCCTTTACCTCTTTCCACACGAGGTTTAGTAGGGGGTAAAGGTCACAGGGCCATTTGCATGGGGGTGAAAAAAGGCCTTGAAGGCAGCAAGAAGAAACATACTTACTCTGGCTTCGGAAGTTGAGAGAGAACTGAGTGATAACGGAGGACCACCAGAGTAGAGGCCTGCTAGGGGTTATTCAGAGTTACCAATATTACTTCTTGAAACAGCTAAGTCTAGCACTGATATGATTGGCAGGAAATCTAGACAATACATTATAAATTTGGTAGTTCCAGGTGAATGTAAATATCACTTAGGTTGCTCCCTTCCCTCCTTACATGTATATTTATTACGAAAATAGATTAGAGGCCTACTTAGGAGATATATATATTCAGAGCTACCAATGTTATATCTTGAAACAGCTTTGTCTAGCACTGATATGATTGGCAGGAAATCTAGACAATACATTATAAATTAGGTAGTTCCAGGTGAATATAAATATCACTTAGGGTTCTCCCTTCCCTCCTTACATGTATATTTATTACGAAAATAGATTATAGGGCATATTTCAAGGGGAAAAAAACAGCGAAAATTAGCGAACGAGTGCACGTGAGGTGTTGTCAGGTGATAATTAGCCAATTCCAGGTGTATGGCACTCTCACTTACCTTATTTCTTTCTTGTATATATTATTTGGTATAAGAATAGGACATAGGGCTTATTTCAATGGATGAAATCAGTGAAAAATTCCAGGGAAGATTTACTTAGCGTAGCACGGCCGGGCAGGCGAGAGGATAGGGTAATGGAGGGGAGTCAAGAACGGGGAGAAATGGCTAAATTGTCAACAATGGATGGGAGTACAGATGAGATTAGGAGTGCTGACTAGTGTTGGACATTGGCAGTACCGATAGATGATACAAGCCCCCACTTGGAAGCCCGGGTGAATTCAAAATAACACAGAATCACAAAAGCGACGCCCCGCGGTATGATCCCTTGCTCCCAAGCGTCACGAAAGTGACGCCCCACGGTTAAGGGGTTAAAGGTCCTAATGGTTACTCACTAAGGATTGGCCTGAACAGAAACAGTACAGTATTGCTGAAATTAGTGTAGTGAACTTGGATCCTATAGTACCTGAGCCAGAAGTAATTGACATCAGCCGATTCTCGTCAATAAGACAACTTCTAAATACTACTGAATTGGTTGTTGAATTTTTGAATAAGAAAGTGGGGTTTCGGAAATTAGATCCCCTAGAATACTGGCTGAAAAGAGTACAAAGAAATTCTTACGGGGAAATATATAAACTTTTAGGCCAAGACACTGGAAAAGGGAATAAGCTGATGAAGAATTTAGGCTTGTTCTTAGACGGAAAAGGTCTGATAAGATGTCGAGGCCGATTGGTAAAGGCTGACTTGCCCATCCAAACCAAACATCCCATTTTATTACCTAAGAGTGGATGCTTTGTACAACTTACTGTAAAGGAAGCCCATGATTCCACTCTCCATGGAGGTGTACTGCAGACCTTAGCCCAAATTCGGGAAAGGTACTGGATTCCTAAGGGTAGACAGGTTATTAAAAAATGTCTCAAAAACTGCATCATTTGTAGGAGGTATGAGCAGCGACCTTATATCTACCCAGGACCACCAGCCCTACCGAAGGATAGGGTGAACATAAGTCGGCCCTTCCATATAACAGGAGTGGACTACACAGGGGCTATAACTGTTACGGGTGAGGAAACTCCCCATAAAGTTTACATTTGTTTATTTACTTGTGCCTACACAAGGGCAGTCCATCTAGAATTAGCAGAAGACCTAAGCTCAGAGACATTCCTCAATGTCTTTTACAGATTTGCCGCTAGAAGGTCTTGTCCTGGCAAGTTAATAAGTGACAACGGAATTAATTTCGTTGGAGCAGCACCCTTACTGTTGAACCTAATGAACGACCCAAAGGTTAAGTCGGCGCTGGGAATCCGAAATTGTATTTGGCAGTTCACAGCTCCAAGAGCTCCATGGCAAAATGGATTTACCGAAAGAATGATTGGTATTGTCAAGAACTGCCTGAGGAAAACATTACATAGAACTAAGATCACGAGAGAAGATATAAGAACAGTAATAACTGAAATTGAAACCAGGATTAATAATAGACCCTTGACTTATCAAGATGACACTAGCGACTCGCTAGAGGCCTTAACACCGGCTCCCATGTTAAATGGCAGGAAGCTCCATCTGATGCCTTGTGTGGATATCCAGGAAGAAGTTGATGATCCTAACATAGAAAATAATGATTTAGGACAACATCTGCGGGAGGGATATCAACGTCTGAAAAGGGTGCTGGATACTTGGAATAGTCATTGGAGCGAAGAGTATCTTTTGAGCCTACGCGAGAGGTTTTATGGAGCTCAAGCTGCCAGCAACAAATCAGTTATTAACATAGGAGACGTGGTCTTAGTCAAGACTGAACAGCCAAGATCCCAGTGGCCATTAGCTAAAGTGATCTCCACACACCCAGATTCTGAAGGGGTGCTGAGACTCGTAAAAATAAAATGCAGGGGATATACCAGTATAAAAACTATTGATAAACTGGTACCCCTTGAGTTAGCAGCCACTCCGGATCCAGAGGATGGTGAAGATCAAACGGGTCAAGAGGCGCGACCTAGTAGGACCGAAGCACAGGGTTCTCGAGAATTATGGAGGGAACTCTTGGCTATGGGTCATATTACATGATACAGTGTATCATTTTCCGCCGGCCCCAAAACTGTGAGAAATATTTTTCCCCAGAGCAGTTGCACTCTCTCTTTTTATCATAGTTGTCCCTGGTTAAAGGCAGAGAAAAAATTGAGACCGTTGTTATTTGTTCAAGCGGTTTTAATAACCCAGAAATTACGTTCTCTTTAATAATTCTTGTTATTGATAAATGCTACTGCGTTTAACCCCCGTGGATAACTATACATTGTAAATACATGTAATTATGTGGTATTTTCCACTGACCTAAACTGCGTCTGCGCGTTAGAATGACGTGGCGAGTAGGGAATGATTCTCCTGTTAAGCAGATGTGGAATTAAGATATTTACACAGTTTAAGGGAATATTTGGTCTAACTTTAGTTTAATTAAAACTAAGATTAATTTGTTAGAATCGCCCTGTACATATCATGATGTAATCTAACTGTATTTGGTACCGTAAATAATTAATAGTTGGTAACTACCATTTTATGAGGGAGGTAGATCCTGCCGCACACCTCACTCTGTTCCTAGTCACTGTCAAGCGACCACGGTTGTATATACGCACCATAAGGACGCTTGCTTGCTCAAGCAGTTACACTAAGCAGCCTTATCGTCATCGGTTATCCATCACTCCCTCTTCACTAGCTAAGTAACCTTTAAGAATTGGCCAATTCAAGGGGGGATTAGCTATGAGATAGAAGAGAAATAGTTATTGTAGGTGAGTTAAGGTTAAGTTACGTTTCGCCTAACTCTGAGACTTGTTTGATTTACCTAAGAACAACTTTATAGACGAGTAACGACCTACGAGTTGTTTATTAGTAAATACCAGAAATTTCTAACATAGCGGTGCCCCGGCAGGGATACCGACTTGTATACATTAAATATTTTTCACATTTTGGTGCCCAGAAAGAGGGCCTCGATTTGTTTACCAGAACTATTAATAATTTTTCACACTGTCTCTTCTCCACAGTTTGTATTTACCATTTCCCGTATGGATATCAATATCCTCTCTTATCTTGGTCTCTACAAAGCACATAATATTTGGTTCATGTACCCTCAAGTAATCGTTGATTTCTGACCTTGCTGATATTAAACCATCAACATTAGTATATGCCCCTTTCAAAATTTTTCATTGTTCTTTATTCCCTCTACTCTCCCTCTCTCCGTTGGTATCACTTCCTCAATTTCTGACCCATAACTCTCCGGTAGAACACTGTCTTCTCTTCCTCCGTTCTCTGTTCATATTTTTCCTTTGCATCCTTTACTAGCTCCTTTATTTTAGCTCTTTCATCCTCATTTGCATCTCTTCTTATCCAAACATTCTTGAACCCCTCTTTGCCCTGTAATTTCCGTCTTCTGTTGATGATTTCATTTACCATTACCTGAGACTTAAACTTTAAGTGGCCTCGCCCCTCCTTCCTTGTACTTTCCTAACCTAAACCCTTCTTTCATCTCTTCTTGAGCTTCGTTGTTACCCTCCATAACTACTGATACTGTCTCTTTAGCCTTACTCAGTTTTTCTTTCTCCCTTTCTGATCGTACTGTCATACATTTTTCTTTTACTTATGAAATTATCACGCATTTTTTTCTTGTCAGCTACATCCCTAACTAAAGATTCTCTACTTAGTACCCTAACCACTTCCTTCTGCACCTTTTCCTTGCTTTTTTGTTTTATAATCTCTTTCAAATTTATATTTCCTTCCTCTTGAATTTTCATCCACCCCTTGTGCAGCTCCTTGATTTCCTTATTGTGTTCATCTTGCATCTCTGATTTTGATTCATGCTTACCTAGTTTACTCTTCATCCTGTCCCTTTCTTCTTCCAACCTCTTATTTTCCCTCGAGCTGTTTTATTTCATTTGAGGCAGATTCATTACTCACTTCTATTTCTGTAACTTGTCTTTCTTGTTCAGCATTGCTTGTGCAGATGCTTTCCAACTTGCTCTGCATTACTTTGATCCCTTTCTCCTGTTCTAAGGTCCATTCCTGCAACTCTCTAATTATTGGTCATACCTTTTTTAACTCCTGGACATTCCTCTCCACCATTTTCTCCACTCCTGCTACTCTTGTTTGGTTCAGTTTAGTACTTCCTTTACCCTTATCTTCATTGGAGATGCCCGCAAATTCACCACCACCATATGTAAACAACGAACTGTCCCTGTAATGCTAGGTGAAATTAGGCTCGACTTCTCGTTCCTATTTCACCTAACGTGGAGCGGGGTCCTCTTTCGAGACCGGAGCTTAGTGCAATAAGGAGAGGCAGGACACAAAAACTCTAGGCAACAACCTTTACACGTATATTACCATAGTCAGACACAGGACAAATCAGCAGATATTACAGCACAATATATAGCAATATAAAACCTTATCTAGGATATGTGTATCTCGCAGGATACTTGCTTTTCTGATAGTAACGACAACACAAACAATCCTAGTGTATCAGGAGTACAGTAAATATAGTCGCGCGCGGAGGCGCGGGAGGGGGGTTGAGTCTCACTAGGAGGAGATAGGGGAGGTGCGGGGAGTGACTTGTGACGGCTAGGGGAAAGTTATGGTAATACTGGAGGGCGGCAGATATTAGTCGTGAAATTTATATGGTTTCCACTAGCCAAAAGACTTTGGTAATTGATTTTATTCTTGATTTACACTTACTCAAGATATTGGAGTGAGAGAGGATGGTAAACAAGATTTATGGGTAGCGTGGGGGAGGGAGAGAATACCATTAATACTTCCTTTCACAATATTCCTTCACAGTAATGGGGGTATGTCTTTATAAGGGAATCTCCCGGCGGCACAGGCTTATTAATTGTATAACAGGGATGTCACTCACACGTATAGTCAATCAGATCTTGTTCCACACTCTCGTCCTTTAACTTCTCACTGTGATCTTATTTACCCCCGATATTCACTATATGAAATCACTGCACAATACTTACATTAGGGGAAATCACACCTAACCTAAATCACTCGTGCTACAATATCACACGTATTCATCAGGGAGATAGGCAGGAACATGTCGTCGGCGATCCTGCCGGGCTAGGGGCATCGCCAATGCGAGGCGTGCCTAGAGGGCACGGGATAACTCGTAAGGATGTCCTCTCGTGTCCTGGGTTTCCCGTGGCTTCCAGGCTTGGCTCAGGCGTGTGGCCCTCGGGACTGGGGCTGAATAGCTCCAGGAACCTCTGTGATAAGTCCCGGCGTCGCGGGGGCATAGAGAGATCACGCCCGGGTGTCCTGGGGAGAACCGAGAGAGACTGTGGGCTGCAGTCTCCAGCGTCTAGGGGCGCCGACAGGGGAGGGCTGCGGCAGCAACTTCCACTGGGGTCCGTCAGGTGCGTCTGCTCTAGAGCCAGGTGTAGGGAACAGAGACCAGGGGAGGCTGTGAGGCCTGTCTGGGTCACTCTGGGACAGGAAGCCTGGGCTCTAGTCTCCTGCCGTGGGGACGTCTCTCCACTCACCTCTCTCTGCACACCCTCGGAGCGACAGTAGATCGTCTCACGAGGAAGGGAGCGACAATAGGTCGTCTCTACTAAGACACTCTCGGAGCGACCATAGATCGTCTCACGAGGATGGGAGCGACCATGTATCGTCTCTACAGGAGCACTTTGGGAGCGACCATGGATTGTCTCATGAGGATGGGAGCGACCATAGATCGTCTCTACCGGAGCACTTTCGGAGCGACCATAGATCGTCTCACGAGGATGGAAGCGACCATAGATCGTCTCTACCGGAGCACTTTCGGAGCAACCATGCATCATCTCACGAGGATGGGAGTGACCATAGATCGTCTCTACCGGAACACTTTGGGAACGACCATAGATCGTCTCACGAGGATGGGAGCGACCATAGATCATCTCTACCGGAACACTTTGGGAGCGACCACAGATCGTCTCTACCGGAACACTTTGGGAGCGACCATAGATCGTCTCTACCAGAGGGGCGCCGTCTGGAGTGTCTTTTCTAACTCCACGCCTAGCTGACTCAACAATTCCACTCCACGAAGGTAGTGTCCTCCTACGGTGGCGGTGGCGTGGTGGCTGCATGACAGGGGCACACGGCCCGGGCTGACGTATGTCGCAGTTGCCGGGAGTGGTGGTGACTGGTGGCGGCTACCCCGTGGGGTCCGTGTGGAGGTGTCGGCACATCTTCGGGCATACTAAGCTGTGTTTGGCTTGCCCTGTCGTCGGGGGTACTATGGTATTCTTCAGGGGCACTTCTTCAAGCCACGCATTTTAGTCCCTTTCTGCCATGATGCAACCATACGAAAACTTTACACTTCCACCGTGTCTTGTACTCTTTTTATGACCGAAACCAGCATTTTTTTTTTTTTCTACTAATATCCGACGGGACCACCACTCACGAATTCATTCACATAATCACAATAGGCTGGTCTCTTTTTCACTGCTGATTGGGTGAATATTTTCCCAAGATCCACAAAGAGCTCTGACTATGTGTGTGTGTGTGTGTGTGTGTGTGTGTGTGTGTGTGTAGGGATGCCACCTGGGTCGATGTTTCCTGCATGTCCATGCTTTTGCTAAACAAAATTTGTTATATGAACATAATGTTCAGCCAGCTCAGGGTGGTTGTTAAAAGTGAAATTTGTTTAAAAAAAAGGTTTGGTATATCAAGGGTTTACTGTGTAGAATTTGTAGATATTTATTTTTAGAAAAATAAGGGTTACATATAAGTGGATAAGTGGCTTCTTCAATAATTAGCCTGGATAGAAAATAAGTGCCTTTTCATACAATATTTTCATTATGTAAGAAAATGGAATGAGTGATTTATGGAAAAAATATGTGTTTAGCACAGAAAATGAATGCACTAAGTAATAATAGTAATATGATTTTATATATAATATGCAAACTGGTAGGCAACGATGGCCACCTAAAGCAGACCAAGCTTTGTCAGCAACTGGAAGTGAGTTTTGACACTAAAAGTAATTTCTATGTGGAGGTATTCCAGTGCAACATTCCACCCAAGAATCATGGCCTTCACTTAATCATCTTCAGAGCCTTAGCATTTCGCGTAAGCAAGGTCATAATTTTAGCTCTTTTCATATTTTCTGCACTTGATCACCTTTGAACCCTGACCTGGCAGATATTGGCTGTGTTTTTATGAAGCACACTAGTAGTACTCATTAACGTCTATAAGCATGCAAAGTTTCATTCGATTTCATCCACGCTCTGTGGAGCTCGGGAACTTGGAATTTGCGGAATGGGCCACCAGAGGTACCACTTGTAGGTGAAGAGAGTTTCGACAGTAAATGTCATTTTTTTTTTTTTTTTTTTTTGTGAAGTTACTCCAGTGTAACATTCCACCCAAGAGTCATGGCTCTGGCATAATAATCTTAGGAGCCTTAGCATTTTGCACGAGCATAATCATGGATTTAGCTGTTTTTACCCTTTTTGCATTTGATGACCTATGACCCTTACCTGGCCAATGTAGCACATAAGTGTACAACAGAAAGTTGTATTACTAGTCAGTGTCTATAAGTATGCAATGTTTCAAACAGCTGGAGATATAGGGGAGCCTTTTTAAAACCAGTACTGGTTTCAAGGGATGGCGAAGTCAGTCTTCAATTGGGTTACCACTCGAAAACTAGAGGAGAGAGAGGGAAATAGATGCTGCAGTTCTAACAGGGAGTGACCTCAAGATAATGCCTAAAGAAGTCTGGGCTTTCTGCATCCATTAGTAATGCTTCTACAGCTCAAAATGTGAAAAAAATAAAGCATTTTTCCCCCATTGCTAGGCAAGAAGTAGTTGCCTAGCAGCCAAAAACTTGAGAATATAACTTGGTCATTGTTTCTAAGTTTGGTCAGAATTGGTTAATTCTGAGGAGTAGAAGTGCCTGCCAAGGAGTATAAGTACCTGCCACAATTAAATAAGAAACCAGCCAAGAAAACGCAACTAACAACATGGGCAACAAGAGCTGACACACACACACACACACACACACACACACACACATATATCTATCTATCTATATATATATATATATATATATATATATATATATATATATATATATATATATATATATCATCAGCCATAACTAGTCCACTGCTGAACAATGGCCTCCTCCAACCTTTTTCACTATTTCCTTGACTGAGCCAATCTTTGCCACGTTTTCCCTGCAAATTTCTCTATCTCATCTCTCCATCTCCTGTCTGGCCTTTTTCTGCTATGCTTACATTCTCTTGGTGTCCAGTCAGTCAGCCTCTTGATCCATCGGTTATCCCTTATTCTTGCTATATGGCCTGCCCCCCTCCATTTCTGTTCTTTTATAACTTCTATAATATCTTTTACTTTATTCTGCTCTCTCACCCAAGTTGATCTTTTCCTGTCTCTTAAAGATATTCCCAACATTGACCTTTCCATTGCTCTCTAAGAACGGATTAATTTATTTTCCATTGATTTTGTCAGTTTCCAGGTCTCACAACCATACGTCATAGCTGGAATTATACATTCGTTAATACTTTTCGTTTCATACAAACTGGCAAGCTACTTTTCATAATGTCTCTATGTTTACTGAAAGCTTTCCATCCAATTGTAATGCATCTTTTTATTTCGCTATCATGATCTTTCATTAATTTTAGTATTTGTCCCAAGTAGTTGTCCTCCTAAACTTCAAGAATTTCATTGCTTATTCTGATGACGCCCTTTGGTGTTTGTAGATTAAACATTACTCTAGTTTTATTCCGGTTCATCTTCAGTCCTACTTTCAGACTTTCTCTGTTCAGGTCATTTAACATTTCTTGCAATGCCTCCGCTGTTTCTGAGATTAGGACAATGTCATCTGCAAATCTTAAATGGTTTAGCTTTTCTCCATCAATGTTCACTCCTTTGTTTTCCCAGTCTAGCTTTCAGAAAATACTTTCTAGGCATGCTGTAAATAATTTTGGTGAAATTGTATCTCCCTGACTTACGCCTTTTGTTTTCATTTTCATTTTCGTTTTTAAAGGCTCCAACACGCTTGCATGCATCGGGCTTGGTCACCTAATGGCGGCTCTCCATGCTGTACGATCCATTGCAGCCTCCCTGTTCAGTCCCTTAACACTGAGGTAACACTTAATGACCTCGTCCCATGTCTTTCTCGGTCTACCCCTCATAACCCCACCCCCAATATTAACACTTCTCACCTTCCTCACCCAATTATCATCGCCCATCCTCTCCACATGTCCAAACCATCTCAATCTACCTCTCTTCGTCACAACACCAATACACTCCAGTCCCATCCTACCTCTCAACTCTTCCATCGTAAACCCAGCCCCTCCAGACCTTGGACGCAGGGACGCACTACACATTCACCTAATCATTGTCATTTCTGTACGTCTGAGCCGGCGAATATCTCCCTTCTTCACTGCCCAGGTCTCACTACCAAGACCGCTTAGCACGTAGGGAGAGTCCTCTCAATGTCAGGATAGGCAAGAACTCCCTGAACTTCTTCCACCCACTTCTCACCCTAGCCACAAAGCTAGCTCCAGCCCCACCTCCAGCACACAACCTGTCTCCCAAATAACAAAACTCTTCCACACACTCAAGAGATTCACCAGCAAGTACAATCCTTTCACGTCTGACAATCTCCACCTGCTCTTCCCGTCACGCCGTACACATATAATCAGCATTATCTCGCAGTCTACCTCTGATACCACTACATCTCTTATGCACCCATTTATCACAAACACCGTACAAGATGGAATTACTTCCCACGCCCTTGTGGCAAACTGCACATGGCCACTCTCCCTCGTCTTTGACAGTACCGCCACCAACCCTAGATATCATCACTTTTGTTTTATCTGCATTTACCCTTAAGCCCTTGTGCACCATACCATCTCTCCACTTCCTAAACCTTTCCTCCGCCTCCCTTTCATTCTCTGCAATCAACACCAAATCATCAGCATACAACAACTCCCACGGGAGTCCGTTTCTAAAGTCACGTGAAAGGGCTTCAAGTATCATGATAAACAACATGGGACTCAAGACTGACCCCTGATGCACACCAACATTCACGGAAAACTCATCACTCAAATCTCCATTCACTCTTACCTGGGTGTGAGCACCCATATACATAACCATAACCACCCTAACCAGCCACTCCTCCAAGCCAAGCTTTCTCATTGCTCACTTCACCTCTCTAGGGACTCTGTCAAAGGCCTTCTCCAAATCAACAAAAACAATATTAAGATCCCTTCTACCAATATATTTTTCCTGAAGCTGTCCCCCTACCTGGCATAAACCCAAACTGCATCTCATCAATATTCACTCTTATTCTAATCATACCTTCTAAAACTCTCTCCATTACCTTCATTATCTGATCTAAAAGCTTTATACCTCTATAATTTCCTCTTTCCCGGGCATCACCCTTCCCTTTATACACATTTATAGTTACACTCTTCAGCCAATCATCTGGGACAACACACTCATAAATAATCCTATTTATCAGGTCAGTGACTAAACTCACCCCTATATCTCCTTAGGCCTTCAACATTTCGGCAGTCAACCCAGACACACCTGCTGCCTTCCCCACCTTCATCCTGCCTATTGCCTCACTCACAATAGCAGCATCAATCAAAGGCCAAGGGCCAGACACTGGATCTCCTGGCTCCAAACCTTCCCTGTCCCAGTCAAACTCCTCATTCAACAACCGGTTATAATGCTCTCTCCATGCATCTTTAACATCCTCACTGTTCACCACTACCCTTCCTTCATCATTCTTCACACACTGCTCACCTATAATATCCCGATTATCCCTCTTCACCTGACCTGCCACCCTAAATATCATATTTTTCCTTTCCCCATGATTTAGGTTATCAAGTAATAGTCTCTGTGACTCAGACTTCGTCCTGTATACCTCTCTTCTAGCCCTTCACTTGGCAGCCAAATATTCCTCTTTGCTACCACCCTTCTTCCATTCCCGGAAAAGCCTTCTTTTCTCCTTAACTGCAGCTTCTACACCCTCATCCCACCACCAAGTTACTTTATGTCTTGGTGGTCCTCTTGTCCAACCGCATGTTACATCAGTAACTCTCAAGAGATTGTTCTTGAGGGCTCTGTACTGTTCATTAACGCCTCTGTCTACAGCTCCCTGTTCAGCCACCACTCTCCTCAACTCGCTATAGAAGGCATCCCTTACTATTTGTTTTTTCAGCTTCCATATTTTCCTCCTAGGTACAGACGTCGGTATAAGTTCGTTTCCTCTTCCGTGAACTAAGGTGTTTGTAACACTGCTCGATGGAGAGGTATCCCCTCTTTCTCCCTTCCTCATAGTCCCACACTCCCACCCAACCCCCCCACTTTTCTCTACGACCCCATAACCCCACCCGGTACCCTCCATATTCTCACTCACAGCCAGCTAGGGGTTTCTGTACTTCAAGCACCTCTCTGATTACGTGTAGTCCGAACAACTAATAAAGGAATAGTACAGTATATATATATATATATATATATATATATATTTATATATATATATATATATATATATATATATCATAAACCAAGTTAGGAAAAGTTTACTACACTGTGAGAGAGAGAGAGAGAGAGAGAGAGAGAGAAAGTTAAAAGGCAGGGAGCGACAGGCGGAGAGGGAGAGCGAGTGGAAAAATGAGAAATGAGAGGGCAGTTACGGAGAAAATAAAAAGGGGAGAGGCAAAGAGAGAACAACGAGAGTTAAGAAAAGAGACAGAGAGTGAGAAGAAGAGACAGTGAGAGGTGAAATGAGATACAAGCAGTGTGAAAGGGAAAGAGAAAAGGGAGATGTGAATCGAAAGGCTGGGAGACATGGAAGTAGAGACAAAAGGGGAGACAGCTGAGAGAAAATGGGAATGGAGCAAACCTAGAAATAGGGATAACAAAAGGAGAAAGTGGGAAAGACAGCTACGGAACGGAATACTGAGAAAGAAAATGAAAAAAAGAAAAGAAAAAGAGGCAAGGTAACAGGGAGAAGGAAGAAAGTGTGTTATTCTGACAAGGACGCAGAGAAAGAACTAAGCAGGATAAGACGAAAGCATTGAGGCTGAGTAGAACGAATCACATTCTAGTTAAAAGGGAGGGAGGGAAACAGAGAAATTAGAGAAACTTGCGGAGAGAAAGTAGAGAGTAAGGATGGAAAGAAAATAGTTTTATTTTTAGGGCAAGAAAGAGCAGGGGGATGTTAAGAAGAGAAGACAAGGGGAGGGAGAGGGAGGGAGGAAGGGAGGGAAAGACAGTGGGAAGAGCGGAATGAAAGAAGAGATTTCGGGTGATAGGGAGAGACGGAGAGAGGAGAGAGAAAAAGAAGCATGCAGTTAATACTGGGGAAAGAAAGCAGTGAAGAAAATGGATTTAGTACAAGAAAAAAAAAACACCGAGAGAGTAATGGGGAAAAAAGGTAACACATGTGATAGATGAAAAAAGTAAGACAAAGTTGTGACAGCAAGGGAGAAAGAAGAGTGAGGTAAGGAGGGAGTGACAGAGAGGGAGAGAGACGAAGAAAAGGAAAGAGAGAGGGAGGAAGGTAAGAACTGAGCAGATAGCTATAAAGAAAGGGAAAGGAGGGAAAAGGAAACTGGGGATGAGACAAAGGATCCAGAGAGAGAGAGGGAGGGGGGGGACTGTACACAGACAGGCACAGACAGATGGTCGACAAATTCAGAAAGTGTGTGTGTGTGTGTGTGTGTGTGTGTGTGTGTGTGTGTGTGTGTGTGTGCTTCCGTCCCTGTGTCACTTGTATAACATTGTTCCTTTTTCTCACCTGCGTGTTTTCCTCTTCTCTGCTTCAGTTTCTCCTCTCACTCACTTTTTCAATCAGTATTTCTCCTGATTGTTCTTACCATTCCAAGTCTCTCTCTCTCTCTCTCTCTCTCTCTCTCTCTCTCTCTCTCTCTCTCTCTAGGAATAAAGAGATTGTTCTCACAGTCTATATCTCCTTAATACGGCCACTTCCTGAGTTGCTGTGGAATTTTGGTCGCTTGAAAAAGACATACGTCGACTTAAAAAGAGTTCAGGAGACTAAGGTATCAGGTTCGCCTGAGGGTTGTGGGACTTTTTTAGTAGAAACTCTTAGACTACGAGGTCAGCTCATTAAAGTGTTTAAAATCTGAATGGGTTTCACAATCATTACATACAAAGTTGCTTACTCTTAACACGGACTTGGCACACAACCACGATTGGAAGCCGTAAATGAGAAAATTTACCAGCAGACTTACGTGAAAACTTTTTCACGTGCAAGATCTGCTCCACATGGAACTGACTCAACATGGACGTTGTTAACACTACAGTAGAAAAGTTTAATGGATTCATTGGCGGGATCTTACACTAGAATAAATGTGAATTGGATATGCATTCCCAGGCAAACAAGAAGTATCCCCACGGTATGGGCTACATAGTCATTTAGATCCTAACTTTTCCTTGTAACTCCTGTCTCTCTCTCTCTCTCTCTCTCTCTCTCTCTCTCTCTCTCTCTCTCTCTCTCTCTTTCTGTGTTCTACTATCGCAGCATTTAATCACAGTAGATTCTTTGTGTGTGTGTGTGTGTGTGTGTGTGTGTGTGTGTGTGTGTGTGTGTGTGTGTGTGCGTTCTACTATCGCAACATTTAACTATAGCAGATTTTGTGTGTGTGTGTGTGTGTGTGTGTGTGTGTGTAAAAGAAGTATGTACTACCGCAACATTTAATCACAACAGATTTATTCTGTGTGTGTGTGTGTGTGTGTGTAATTCACCGGGTCGGTCAGGATCACTTGATGGTCGTGATGGTCAGCTTTCACCCTCCCGGAAGGGAGCTGAGAGCTCATATAGTCCGATCTAAGGGCAAGGCTGAGACCTTCACACAGGCACACACCCGTCCCCTTGCTCAAGGGGGACAGTAACCACCCACTTCGTCAGTGAAACTTTTCGCAACCTGAGCGAGGCGCGAACTCCCGTCCACCAGTTGGCAAGCGGGAACGTTACCACTGCACCAGCGAGCGGTGTTCTTACCTAATTGTTCTTACCTAATTGTATCTTTACAGGAATGAGTCAAGCTTGTACTGTCCCGTGTCTTAAACCATATTTATCGTACATATCCTTAAATTTGTGAATTGTTTTGGCACACACTATTTCATTCGGTAGTGCATTCCATTGATCAATTGCTCTGTTTGGGAAACTGAATTTCCTTACGTCTTTATCACCTCTCCTCTTATGTAGTTTTTTGCAGTGTCCTCTTGCTGATGCTTCTCCATATGTTAAGTATTCATTTATGTCTATTTTCTCCTTTCCTGATATACAGTTATATAGCATTATCATGTCACCTCTTTTCCTTCTCTCCCGTAAAGTTGGTAGATTCAGTTTATTTAGTCTTTCTTCGTAGCTTAGGTCCCTTATGCTTGGTATCCATCTTGTAGCGGCCCTTTGAACTTTTTCAATCTTGTCTATATGCTTTTTGAAATGAGGACTCCAGACTTCTCATGCATATTCCAGGGTTGGTCTAATGAATGATGTTATTATCCTTCTTAGCATGTCTTCATTTATGTATGTGAATGCTATTCTCATATTTGCAAGCAGTGTATACATGTTCCGTACCTTCTCGCTAATGTGGTCAGCCGGAGATAGTCTGTTATTGATAATCACACCTAGGTCTTTCTCTCTTTCTGATGTGTATAGGGTTTTATTTCCTAACTTATAATCCCAATCAGGTCTTTTTCCACTTTTACCAAACTTGATTACATGACACTTGTCCACATTGAATTCCATTTGCCATGTACTACTCCATTCATGAAGTTTATTTAATTCTTCTTGTAGCTCTTTGCAAGAGTCTGTTTTAGTAATTCTCCTTTGTATTTTTGCATCATCTGCAAACATATTCAGATAGCTCTCATTTCCAGTGTTACTGTTTATATCATTTATATACACTAAAAACATGATTGGTGCCAGCACTGAACCCTGTGGTACTCCACTAGTAGCTTCTTTCCATGATGAGTAGTTTCCTCTTAGTACTGTCCTCATTTCTCTTTTTATGAGAAAGTCTTGCATCCAACAAAACAGTTTGCCTCGAATTCCTCCTTGATGGTACAGTTTCCATAAAAGTGTTTGGTGTGGTACTGTGTCAAAAGCTTTCTTGAAATCTAAATAGATACTGTCCACCCATCCTTCCCTTTCCTGTATTGTGTTTGTTACTCTGTCATAGTAGCTCAACAGATTAGTAACACATGATTTTCCTTTTCTGAAACCAAACTGTCTTTCTGTTATCATACTGTGTTCTTCTAGATGATTTACCCAAGCTTTTCTTATAAGTTTTTCTAATACCTTGCTTACAACACTGGTCAGTGATACTGGTCGGTAGTTGAGTGGATTTTGTCTATTTCCTTTCTTGAATAAGGGGACAATATTTGCTTTTTTCCAAATATCAGGTAGTTTACCTTGACTCAAGGATTTCTTGAAAATTATAAATAATGGTTTACTTAACTCCTTTGCACATTCTCGTAATACCCAACATGAAATTTCATCAGGACCACTTGCTTTTCCTCTGTCTAATCTACTTAACTCCTCCTGTATTACTTTTTCTGCTATTTGTATATCTGGTAGTATGTGTGGACATGCGTGTTCCACATAGTCCCTCTCAAAATTTTTTTCTTCTGTAAAAACTAATTGGAAATTCTTATTTAGTGCTTCACAAATATCTTTCTCTGCATGTGTATAAGTGATTCCCTCGTCCGTAATGAATTGTATTATATCTTTTACTTTGGTTTTGCTTCTGATATAGCTGTAAAACAGCTTTGGTTGATCACTACTTTTATTTATTATATCCTCCTCAAACTGTTTTCGGGCTTCCCTCCTTATTCTTGTATAGTCGTTTCTTGCCTGTTTGTAATTATTATACGCCCTTTCACTATTGTGTCTTTTGTATCTATTCCACAACAAATCTCTTCTTTCTTTTGATTTTTTACATTCTGTATTGAACCATTTCTGTATTTTCTTATCTGCTTCTTTGTGCTGTGGGATGTACTTCTGGACTCCTATTTCATAAAATTCACAAAAATTTTTATATACAGCATTTAAATCTTGTCCTCTAAGTTCATTTTCCCAATCAACTTCTAAGAAACACTTCTTTAGGTCTTGATAATTTCCCTTTTTATAGTTTGGGCTCTTTTTGTAACTGTCATTGCTGTTTACTATGTCATATGCTATCCTGAAGTTATAATTTAGTACTGCATGATCGCTTTTGCCGAGTGGAGGGTGATATATTAAACTGTCAATATCATTTTCTTGCCTTGTAAATATTAGATCTAGCACTGAAGGTACATCAAGTCCTCTTTTTCTGGTGGTTTCCCTCACATGTTGCGTTAAGAAAAACTCTTGTACGAGATCCAGGAGCTTTTGGTCCCAACAGCTTTCTTGGCTATTTATATCTAGATTATTCCAATTTATATTTGTATTGAAATCCCCAGTTAGTATAATTCTTTCCGATTTCTCTTCCATTTTATGTAGCAAGGATCTTATACCCTGAATTGTACTCTCTGCCAGGTCCTCATATTCGTCTCTTTCCCATGTGTTTGATCTGGGTGGCATGTACAAATTGGCTACAATTACTTTCCCTTCAGATGTGTCGATCTCTACTGCAATCAGTTCTACTTGTGATGGTATATCTAGTTTTATTTCCTTGACTTTTAGATTTTTCTTAGTTAATATTATAATTCCTCCTCCTTTTTTTAAATTTCTGTCTCTTCTCCATATATTGTATTCCTCTAAGTTTAGTATGTCATTGGATATCCTTGGTGTTAATTTTGTTTCAGTTAGGCATATTATTTGTGGTTCATTTTCTCTGACATAATCATTCATCTCTAGTAAATTAGATACCATTCCATCCACATTTGAGTACATCAACTTTATCATCTTGTTTATATACTTGTCATGACATGGTTCTACTACCTTCCTCCTTTTTCTTCCATCCTGTTTGTGTACCACTTTCGTACCTGCAATCCTATTACTTCGTAAAAAAAATTTCTTCTCCTCTTCTGATCTTCCCTCATTTTGTGTGTGTGTGTGTGTGTGTGTGTGTGTGTGTGTGTGTGTAAAAGATGTGTCTACTACCGCAACATTTAATCATAGCAGATTTATTCTCTCTCTCTCTCTCTCTCTCTCTCTCTCTCTCTCTCTCTCTCTCTCTCTCTCTCTCTCTCTCTCTCTCACACACACACACACACACACACACACACACACAGTGTAGTAAACCTTGTCCTAACTTGGTTTATGATATATACTGTACTATTCCTTTATTAGTTGTTCGGACTGCACGTACTTTGAGAGTATAGAAACCCCTAGCTGGCTGTGAGCGGAGTATGGAGGGTACCGGGTGGAGTTACGGGGTCGGAGAGAAAAGTGGGGGGGTTGGATGGGAGTGTGGGACCATAGAGGTAGGATGTGTGGGACTATGAGGAAGGGAGGAGGAGGGGATACCTCTCCGTCGAGCAGTGTTACAAACACGGAAAAGGAAAGAACTTATTCCGACGTCTGTACATAAGTCCTCTTTTTCATCATTCGTTCTTTAAGCACCATATCACAAATCAATAGTTTGTGCTGCTGCACACACTCCTCACTTCCTATAACTTTAACATCCCTCACTAACCTCCTATCGGCCCTCCTAACCAGAAAATAATCTATCTGACTGTGTATCAGCAGCATAGGAATCTCGCCACTGTAATCGTTTCGGCTATGGAATTCCTCAACTAGTCACTAATATATGTCAGCTTGGAACCCCACAGCTGATCACCAGTTTATTATATATCAGCTGAGTCGTGACCTCACACTTCCAAGCAAGATTAAAACTTTGCTCCTGGTTAAGTCACATCCGGCTGACACAATCCACCAAAACTCTTCTCACACACTGGAGATGGTGGGAATCGGTGTAGAATCCTGTTGAAGGAATGTAGAGGTAGCGTGTGCAGGGTGAACTGAAATAGAGCAGATATCTCTCTTTTTATTGGCCACAGAAAGATACAACTGCGACACAGAGAGAGCTCAGAGTTATACGTCCCTCTCGTTCTAGTGATACGTGCTTTCTGCTGTTAGCCGCCTTCCCCCACTGGGGAGTGGCACTGGAATCAGCATAAAATAGAGATGCCAAACCCCATAGACAACTGGGATTTATACATGAATAGAAGCATCATAATTATACCATTTTCATTATACACCTCAATAAAATAGTATTGATTACATTAAGGTATACCAACAAGGCAAATATTTCCCTCAAGACTCAAACATACATACAATTCATATTTCTCTATCGCCTTCCCTTTACTCTAGGTTTTTGATTAAAAACAGATGTCTGATTGCGCATCCCATCCCAAGCCACACTTTACAGTGAAATGGCGTTTGGTTGCTTATCATTCACAGTATCTTATACATTGTTAATCGTGAATAAACACTTTGTATGTAATATGTAACAATAGTGTGAAATTACAACTAGTCATGGGAAACAATATTGGCACCAGAACATCTGCTATTTCCCCCAGACTCATACGTAATTAACCTACTGTCTCTTTTCCTAAAATATGTGTTGTACACAATCATGTCCATTGCCTCCCCAAACTCGGGTATCCTTTCCCCTTCTGCATTCCTTATACCATACGCACATCCCCCATGCACGCCTTCATAACCTTGTGCTGCTTCACCTACATGACCATTTAAGTCCCCTCCCAAAACCACTATCTCATCATCCCGCATACCACCCACTACACGTCTTAAATCATCCCAAAATTTATCTTTCTCTGCTTCATCCATAGCGGGGGAGGCGATGATGAATTTTGAATACACGTCAACAAATGTGATGATGTATTTGTACTCCGCTTTAGGTGTGAGAGGGCCGATGACATCAACCGAGAGTAGCTGCCAGGGTTTTTGTGCAGACAGTTTCCCCAATGGTCCAGGTGTGCGTGTGATGTCCTTACCTAAGGAACAGGCTCAGCACGCTTGAATGATGTTTTTGGCGATGGTGGAGGGGTTTGGTGTCCAATATATGTCACTGAAGACTTGTAGAAGCTTCTTTGTGCCGAGGTGGATGCCTTTGTCGGCGTGAAGGTGTAACATGGCATCGTGTGCGGTGCCAGGGTGGAGGACGATGTGGCCGTCTGGGTTGAATAGCTGATTGCCATGCTGGTGTAGTTTGGCGAAGGTGCGTGGTGGGATCCAGGTAGGGCATTGCTTATTCTGCCACATTTGAATTAGGTCAGGTTTGGGGCGAATAGCGTTGGAGAGGTGTTCTGGCCGCCTTATCGAGAGGACGTGCTGATTTTGCTCCGTGCCTGGCCTGCTGTTAGAGAAGACAAACTTCTGCAAGTAGGCAACTAACAACTTTGTAACAAAGAAAATGTTGACGGCAGAGGACATCAAGATCATGCTAGAAATGCAACAGAAAGCATATAAGGATGCAATGGAGTTAATTCTGAATGACATGACTAACAGAATGAGGCAACTCGAGCTACGAAACACTGAGTTGACTCAGTCATTGGAATTCACACAGAAGGAAGTGGACAACTTGAAGCATGATAATAAGACTCTCAAAGAAGAATTGGCTACACTGAAGAAGGAAATAAACAACAAATCTACCTTTGAAGAGAAGATAAACAAGCTAAACGAACAGATGGATTACCAGGAAGACTACTCGAGACGGAACAATCTTCGATTTGACGGACTCGAGGAAAACCCAAACGAGACGTGGGAACAAACTCAGGTCAAGATTCAGCGACTGCTTCGAGATAAGCTGGAATTGGGCCCAGTTCAGCTTGATCGGGCTCACAGAGTGGGCCATACTGCCAATTCGGGAGTCACTCGTCCCCGTACTGTGGTGGCTCGCTTCAATAACTTTGAAGATCGTCAGCTTGCCCTACGAAACTCTGCCAAACTTAAAAACACAAACATTTATATTACTGAGGACCTGTGTGAATCGTCTGTACAAGCAAGAAGAGCCCAATTACCGGAGCTAAAGAAGGCAAGAGCTGAAGGGAAAATTGCCTACTTCAGTCATACTAAGTTAATCATTCGAGAGAGGAAGGAAAGGATATCACTGTTGCAGGGATTCAACACGAAGACCACAGAGGAACATCGGGCTGATTTGAGTGCTGTGGCTGATGCTGTCCCGGCCGGTGCTGACTGCTTGGGGGCTGCTGTTCAGCTAGATGGGAGCCGCTCAGCTGCGAGTGCAGCTACTGCTGAGGCTACGTCAGTGCAGCGGCCTCCAGGTCATTTAGCCGACCGAGCGGACGAGGAGCTCAGAGACAACGCAATGGTCCGAAGTGCAAGATCGAAAAAGATAAGAGGTGCCCTGTAAGTACTTGTATGGATATGAAAAATTGTATAGTACTCAAATAATGTACAGTTTTCATTTATTATGGCTTTTTTTCCTCACTTGGATGATGATGAAATTCTTGAGCTGCTGCATGAGAGTTCATCAGTGTTAACATACGATGAATTTAATACTTTACATTATCATTTTAGTGTAAATTATGATTCAAATGATTTAAGTAAATCTGATGAATTAAGTGGTTTAAATATTTCATTGCTTGTTTCTAAATATTATAATCAAGATTTTGATCAATTGTTAAACAGTAAAACTTCTTGTCCCATATTGTTACTCTACAACATAAACAGTATTCCCACTAATTTAGAAAAGTTTTTATTATATTCTGGTATCTCTGCAAATTGTCATAATATTGATATAATGGCTTATTGTGAAACACGACTTTCCAAAGATACTGAGGATTTATATAAACTGAAAGGATATAAATTATATACTAATAATAGGAATCATTATGGAGGGGGGGGTTTGTCTGTATGTGAAAAATATTATTTCTTGCCATGTTTGTGATAGTTTATGTATGATGAGTGATACTATTGAAACATTATGTATTGAAGCCTCTTACCTAAGTAAACGCATAATTTGTGGTGTTCTGTATAGGAGACCAAATGCAAGCATCCTGTCATTTATAGAATTATTAGAAAAAATTCTTAGGGACATAGCTGCAACTGGTAAAAAATGTATTTTGTTAGGAGATTTTAATATCAATTTACTTAATAATTCACAAACAAATGTTAGAATGTTCATAGATTTACTAGCCAGTTTTGGATATTATCCATGCATCAATAAACCAACACGAGTAAATAAGAAGAGTGCCACGATCATTGATCATATATGGACTAACAGCCTCGATTATATATCAGGATCCGGTATTTTGTTGACCGATGTGACTGATCATTTTGCTCCAATTATTCATTGTAAAAGTAAGATTGAAAAAGAACCATTAATATTTTCATATAGAGATTATAAAAACGTCAATCAAGAGCTTTTATGCCAGGCTATGAAAGAGGAGTTCAATAACATACACATGGATAATAATCCAAACACTGCATACAATATAGTTTCAGATGCCATAACAAATGTAGTTGAAGAAAATATTCCCCTTAAAACAATAAAAATTAAAGCAAAAGAAGTCAACAAACCATGGGTCACATCCGAGCTACTTGGGCATATTAAGGAGAGACATAAATTATACAAGAAATATATAAAACGCCCTTTGACATTTGGAGCTCGTTATAGGGAATACAGAAACAGGGTTAACAACATGTTGGAAACAGCCAAGAAGCGTTATTATAATACTAAATTTAAAGACACTGCAGGTAATTCTAAAGGAACGTGGAAATTAATCAATGAAGTGATCAACTCTCAAGATAAAAGCAACCAAAACATAGAACGTATGAACATCAACAACAGTGATACTAGTGATCCACAAACTATAAGTGATTACATTAATAACTACTTCTCAGATATCGGTCTTCAGTTATCTAGTAAGCTTCCAACCTGTAATTTATCTCCCATGTGTTATATGTCAAACACGTACCAAGACTTTATACTGCTGGATACATCAGAGGAAGAAATTATTTCTATAATAAAATCTATAAAAGATTCAGTACCTGGATATGATGGTATTCACGTTACGGTAATAAGATTAACCGTAACAATCCTGGCTCCCATTATCTCAAAATTAATTAATCTGTCTTTTCGATCAGGTATTTTTCCAGAGAGGTTAAAAGTGGCTAAACTCATACCTATTCACAAAGGGGGAAAAATGGATGACGTTTCCAACTATCGACCGATTTCAATACTTCCCGTTTTAAGTAAAATCTATGAACGAGCTATGTACGATAGACTGAATTATTTTCTTACAACTAATAAAATCCTAACTGAATCTCAGTTTGGATTTAGGAAGAATCTTTCTCCTAAATTAGCAATTTTAAAATTAATGACCCATGTGCTGCAGGAATTAGGGCGGGGCAAGTATGTAATAACAGTATTTTTGGATTTAAGAAAAGCTTTTGATACATTAAATCATGAAATCTTAATTATGAAACTGCAGCATTATGGTATAAGAAATACATGTCTTAAATGGTGTCAGAGCTATTTATGCAATAGAAAGCAGTATACTTCAGTAAATAAAATATTGTCCGGAGATGTAGAAATCAAAACTGGAGTTCCCCAAGGATCAATATTAGGTCCTTTACTATTTTTGATATACATAAATGATATTGTTAAGTCATCAGACTTATTAAAATTTATTATCTTTGCTGATGATACAAATATCACTTAATCAGCATATGATATACTCTTATTATCAAGGACATTAAATCTTGAATTAAATTATATTACAACTTGGCTAACAGCAAACAAACTATCTATAAATATTTAAAAAACAAAGTATCTAGTATTTGCTGGCAATAAAATCTTGGAAAGAAATGTTACGATCAAATTATGCAGGGAAACAATACAAAGTTCGAATTCAGTTAAGTACTTAGGAGTTTTGATAGACCAAAATATTAATTGGAAATACCACATAGCATATATACACAATAAAGTCTCTTGATTATCGGGCATACTACATAAAGTAAAACATTTATTAACCACTGACACACTCCTCACACTATACTACACATTAATTTATCCTCATTTACATTATTGTAATGTTGTTTGGGGTATGGCACACATGACTAATTTAAAACCACTACAGTTGCTTCAGAAAAGGATAATAAGAGCTATAGCAAAGGTTAACTATTATGAACACACTGAACAAATATTTAAAAACTACAAAATTCTTAAAATTAGCGATATTTATGTACTTGAATGTTTAAAATATTTCCATGAACAACTGTATATAATTAATTCTGTTGAACTGCAGAGAGCATATCAAATACATAATATAAATACCAGAAATAGAAATCAGATTAGACCACCTTTTCCAGTTACTGAATCTCAAAAAAGATTTGTAACGTATTATGGATGTTTAAAATGGAATGATCTGCCTGAACACTTAAAATGTATTAATAACAAAGCCACGTTTAAAATAAATACAAAGAAATATATACTTAGCACATATTAATTACTCATTAGTCATTCATATATTGTTCATCCACTAGGCATTCATATGAGTATGTATGTGTATATAGTGTTTTTATATTTATGTGTATTAATTCGTTAATAGAATCTCATGTATATATTTTGGAATTTAAGCTCATTGTAAATATAAATTATTGCGATTTATATGTTGATCATATATGCAATGTACAATATATGCAAAAGTTTGTCTGTATATAAGTACTGGACATTTACAAGGCGTCGTTATTTTATTTATATTTTCTTAGGGGACTGTAAAAAATGCTTCATTTAACGGTCCCAGCCATGTTTATATATCTTGTATTAAAGAAAAAAAATGTACCTATATATTTATATATATATATGGCTAATAAACTGTTTGAATTGAATTGAACTGAATTGAATTGATGGGGAGGCGGGAAAGGGCATCGACATTGGTGTGTAATTTTCCGGGGCGATAGGATACTACGAAATCAAATTCCTCCAATGCCTCTTACCATCGAATGAGTTGAGCATTGGTGGTGTTGGATTGACGTAGCCATTGGAGTGACTGGTGACCTATAATGATGACAACGTGGGTGCCAGAGATGTACGAACGGAAATAGTCTAACACCCACATTATTCCAAGGCACTCGCGTTTTGTGGCAGCGTAATTTCGTTCAGCTTGATTGAGGGTGCGGCTGGCGCAGGTGATAATGTGTTCACGCCCGTCCTGCACCTGAGCAAGTACAGCCCCTATGGCAATGAGGGAGACGTCGGTGTAAACACAGAAGGGGAGGTTGTAGTCTGGGAAGGCTACAATGGGGGCTGAAATGAGCTTCGATTTTAGTGTCGAATGCTGCTTTTCTTATGTCTGTCCAAACGAAAGGTTCGCCCTTCTTTGTTAGGTCGTGTAATGGTTTAGCTATGTCTGCGAAGCCTTTGACGAAATGCTGGTAGTATGAGATTAGGCCTAGGAAGGCTTGCATTTCATGGACGTCCTTAGGTAGAGGGAGGTCGGCTATGGCGCGGAGTTTGTCGGGATCGGGGGAGATGCCCTTGGCTCTGATCACATGCCCTAGGAAGGAAACGGATCTTTCGGCTAGAATGCATTTGGAGGGTTTCAATTTAAGGCCGGCCTGGCGTATATGTATGGAGACTTGTTTGAGGCAGTGGAGGTGGTTGGCCCAGGTACGGCTGAATACTATGACGTCATCGAGATACGCCAGGCAGATCTCCCAGGTCAGGCCACTTAGGACTGACTCCATGAGACGGGAGAATGTAGCTGGGGCATTGCAGAGTCCAAAGGGGAGGACGTTGAAGTCATAGTGTTTGCTGTTGGAGGTGGAAAAGGCAGTTTTTTGTTTGTCCTCTGAGTGGACGGGGACTTGCCAGTACTCCGATTGTAGGTCGAGGGTGGAAAACCATGATGAGCCATGTAGTGAGTCGAGGGAATCGTCGATTCTGGGTAGGGGCGTGGTGTCCTTGGTGGTAACATCATTGAGTTTGCTGTAATCCACACACAAACGCATGGTGCCATCCTTTTTTCTAACCAGCATGACTGGAGAGGACCACGGGCTGGTGGAGTTAGATATAAAGCTGGCATTGAGCATGTCCTGGACCTGCCGGTCTTCCTCTGCTCGCTGTTTAGGGTTTTTGTGACGTGAGGATTGAGAGATGGGTGGGCCGGTGGTGTGGATTTCGTGGATTTCGTGGTTGAGGAAGGTAGTGTGGCCGATGTCTGCTGGGCCTGATGAGAAAAGGTCTTGGAAGTCCAGGAGTAATTGTCGGAGGCTGTTAGGGTGGAGAGGTGGGAAGGTAGAGTAGGTAGAGTGGGATGGTTGGAGGCAGGTGTTTCACAGGGTTCGGCTTCCTCCATGTTGCCGACAATCAACTCTCGTGGAAGGGTAAGTGGTGTGGCGGCGAGGTTCGCGATGCGCACTGCATGGACATGGGGAGGGAGGAAAGTTGGGGAAACTAAACATGACGAAAGGGGTCCGGCTGGTAGGGTTGGGGAGAAGAGGACAAAGGTACCGGAGGGTCTGTTTAGTTGTAACCATGCCTCGTGGTGGGGTGAAATGATGATAGCGGAAGCGATGGTGGCAGGAAAAGTTGGAGGGGGAGGTGGTATAGGTGAGGGAGAGTGTGAGGTGTGTGGGTGAGGAGATGAGGTGTTGGGTGTTGGGAGTTGTGAGCTGCATGTGCAGAGAGGTTGTGGGAGATGACTGGTGGTTGGTGATGATGTGTACTTGTTTCGTTAAGGGTTATGTGTGTTTTTTTTTGGGGGGGTGGTGGGGGCTGGACAGAAGTGGAGGCGATGTTGGTAACAGTCGATGGTGGTGTGCAGCTTTAGCAGGAGGTCCAGCTCCAGGTAGCCATCGTATGCACAGCAGGTGGAGTCAAAGACGATGAAGGGATGTCTGGTGGAGGCTTGCTGGTGAGTTTCGGTCCGCAGGGCCCGTGTTTCTCCACAGATAGGCAGGGGGCCACCCCCGCGTCTACGAGGTTGGCTGAGGTGGAGAGAAGGGGGCTGAAGGTGGAACCGTGGCGTGGGTAAAAATGTGAGTACAGGCATGACCTGGCAGCTCCCGTGTCCACCAATAGCCTTGCCTTGACCCTGTTCAGGCATATTTTGTCGTAGACTGGGGGTCTGTACTTATGTGAAGTGGCCCTCACCACCGTGGGGAGGTTGGGGGGGCAGACCTAAAAATCCATCTGCTGAGTGTGGTCTTCCTCGTTGGGCTCCTCATCGCCTGGTTCTGGGTATGTTATGGGTGGGGCGTCATCCTGTGGGGCATCGTCTTCCAGGGAGGATACCTTTCTGTGCCCTTGTGTGAAGGTCCTGCGTTGATTAGCCTTGAGCTGCTCCCGGATGTCGTGCAGCGGGCAGGTGCGACTGCAAACAGTAAATTCCCAGGGGTTAATGGAAATGAGGTTGAGGTTATCCCTGGGGTTAGGGCTTCTTCTGGGGGTGGGCCCTGGGGACGGTGGTTGACGGCTCCATAGTTGGTCGGGTGGGTGGTGGCCTCGGCTTGGGCAGCGGGGTCTTGGTTGTTGGGAATTTGCTCACAGCGTGGATAGGCTGGGGCGTGGAGCGGGAGGCGAGGAGGCATCATACAAGTTCCAAATCACGGTCCATATCACCAGAGGGATCATAGATAGTAAAATGCTCCCTGACTGTGCTTGGGAGGATTCTCAGCAGGGTGTTGAAGGTATGTTGATCCCGAGTGGCTGTGGTTGCTTCGGTATAGGCAGCGGTGGCGAGTCGCCGTGCCTGGACGAAAGTGTCATCTAGGTACCATCATAGGTGAGGGGGTCGAGTTGTGACAGGGCGACAACTCTGCCCAGTGAAGGCGTGACAGCCTGTTTCACAGTGTGTGAGAATTGGTCCCATGTTAACTCTGGGACGATTTTTGTGGCTACAGTAGCGATTATTTTGCCCAGGTTGGGTAGTGTGACTGTTATTTTCTCTCTGTCAGTGTCAAACCCAATATCTAAGAGAGGTTTAACCATATCCAAGTAGACGTCAATGTCATATTGTTCAGGGCTGAACCTTGGCAATTGGATGTGAGGTTTGGCTGCCATTGTGCAAGTTTCCCTTATTGTGTTCCTCTGTGCTTTAATCGGATCCAGAACCACCGCTTGCCACCATTGTTATGCGGGGTGTTTTTAGTTCGACCTCTCTTCCTAAAAACGCCTGTGACTGAGCGGGGTCCTCTTTCCGGACCGGAAGTAAAACACCCTCAAAGGAACAGGGCATAAAAACTCAGCAGTATACCTTAACACATCTATTGTATTAGTTCAACACACCTTACAATATAAGACAGAGACACTGGATAAGGAATAGACAGGAATACAGAGTTGGTTTTCCAACGCAAAATGTACACAAATACATAAGGATGTCAAGGGCAGAATTCGTATATACACAGATGTCGATAATTAAAAGAACATAACATCGGTATTATAATCAATGCATAATTGTCAATGAATGGGTGAGAAATAGGGGCGTGGAAGAAGTTGAGAGGCGGAAGAGAGAGTTATATGTGGAAAGGAAGAGAGAGGTGAAAAGATTAGTAAGAGAGAGTAAGAAGAGAGTGGATGAGGAATTTGGAAGGAATTTGAGTGTAAAGTGGAGGGACTGTAAGAAAATGTTCTGGAGAGAAGTGAAAAGAGTAAGACAGGGTGGAAGTGAAGTTAGCAGGGGAGTGAAAGATAAAAATGGTAGATTACTAGTGGAGAAGGGAGAAAAAGTGAGCAGATGGAGAGAACACTTTAAGGAATTGTTGAACGTAGAGGATGGAAGTAATGCGAGTATAAGTGGCTGGGGAATGGCTGGGAGAAGGAGGGAGGTGAGAAGACAGGAAGAAATTAGTAGGATAGAAGTTGTGGAAGCAATGAAGAAAGTTAAATCGGGGAAAGCCCCAGGAATTGATGGAGTGTGTGGTGAAATGCTGAAGCATGGGGGAGAGATAGTAGTAGAATGGATGTGGAAGATGTGCAGATTGGCCTGGGAGGAAGGTAGAGTCCCGGAGGATTGGAAGTCAGGTATAATTATTCCCTTGTACAAAGGAAAAGGGGGAAAAGAAGTGTGTGGTAATCATAGGGGCATTTGTCTTCTTAGTATAATAGGAAAAGTGTATGGTAGGATACTTATAGACAGAGTTAGAGAAAGAACAGAGAAATTAGTTGGAGAAGAACAGGGAGGCTTTAGGAAGGGAAGAGGTTGTGTAGATCAGATATTCATTCTTAGATCTTTAGTGGAAAAGTTTCTAGAGAAGGGAAAGAAGTTGTATGCAGCTTTCATGGATTTGGAGAAAGCATATGACAGGGTGGATAGACAAGGATTGTGGAAAGTGTTAAGAATATATGGAGTAGATGGGAAGTTGTTGAATGCTGTGAAGAGTATATACGATGGTGCGAAGGCTGCAGTGCGTGTGGATGGTGAACTAAGTGAATTTTTCTCTTTGAAAGTTGGTTTGAAACAGGGATGTGTCATGTCTCCATGGTTGTTCAATCTGTACATGGATGGGGTAATAAAAGAGGTACAAGGTAGGGTAGTGGATGTTGGAGTGGCCCTGGTGAGAGAGGATAGTGTTTGGAAACTCCCTGTACTGTTGTTTGCAGATGATACTGTGTTGTTGAGTGAAGACGAAGGGGAGCTGCAAGGCTTGGTGGATGAGTTTGAGAGAGTGTGTAAGAAACGGAACCTAAAGGTGAATGTAGGGAAGAGTAAAGTGATGGTCTTTGAGAGAGGTGAAGTTAGTGAATGTACAGCGAGGTTAGATGGTGAGGAATTGGAAAATGTGAGTAAGTTTAAGTATTTGGGTAGTGTGATGAGTAAGGATGGAGGTTTGGAGGGTGAAGTGCTTGAAAGGGTACAGCAGGGAAGAAAGGTTGCTGGTTCCTTGAAAGCAGTGATAAGAAACAGGGAAGTGAGCATGGAAGTGAAAAAGTTACTACATGACAGTATTGTGATACCAAATCTAACGTACGGAAGTGAAGCTTGGACATTGCTGGAAGGACACAAGTCAAGAGTGAGAGCAGTGGAAATGAGTTATTTAAGAGGAGCCTGTGGAGTCACGTGGAGAGACAGGCTGACGAATGAGGATATAAAGGAGCGTTGTGGTGTGGATATGGATGTGATAGGAAGCGTTATGAGGAACACACTGAGGTGGTTTGGCCATGTGGAGAGGATGGAGGGTGAGAGACTGACGAAGAGAGTGTATGTGAGTGAGGTGGAGGGGGGAAGAGGGAGGGGGAGGCCGAGGATGAGATGGAGGGATGGGGTGGAGAGGTATATGAGGGAGGGGGGTGTGAGTTGGGAGCAGGGCAGTGAAATGGCGGGGGACAGGGCGACTTGGAGGCGATTTGTTTGTGGCCACCCCAAACGGGATTGAGGCGTCTGGCAATAGATAGATAGATAGATAATTGTCATTTAATGTTCTGGACCAGATGCACTATGTATGGGTGGAATAAAGGGTCAGGTTGGCTAATATTTCTATCACTTGTTACAGCGCGAGTCGCGGCACCAGGAATTGTCACTTAGCCGCGGCGACACTACTTCACTAGTTTTCTCTTTCTACGCTCCACTAGTATCGAAACAAAGTTTCTTTACATTCAGTCATCTTATTGTGCATGTTCACTGGCCCTTACTTTCTGCCTTGGTGTTCACTTATATAGTGTGTCTGTTTATATTATTTCCCTCACTGTTTCATTGTCACTTTCATTCCTGTCTCTGTGGTTTGCACTTATGCGCAACGTACGAGATGCGTTGAAGTCGCCACTATACCCCTAGTTCCTGGGCTAACAGAGATGGCGCCCGGGCATGGGAGTGGGCCCTACTGGGGAGCCCTCCTGCAGGAGGCAGTGGACCGCCCACAGGGGCGTCGTCGCCCAGGCCTGCTTCAACAGGGGGGTGCAAGGAGGCCTTTCCGTCTGGGGGCCTCGAGCTGATGGGTGGCCCTCGTCCTGGGGCCTCGTCGTTGGGGTGCAGGGAGGCCTTCCTGTCTGGGGGCCTCGACCTGGTAGGTGGCCCTTGGGGATGGGGCCAAACAACTCCAGGAGGCAGGCCGTGGGGGAGTGGGGCCCGAGCGGCTCTGTTCTGGGGCCTGCTGACTGGCCCTGGAAGCCTGGGTGCTGCAGCCGCCTACAGAGCGGGGCGCTGTCAGGAGTGGACTGCGGCACCTCTTCTGCTTGGCGTCCGTCAGGGGCCGGGGTCATCCAGGGGTCGGCTGCAGAACCGGGATAGGACCTCACCACCACTCTTGGAACAGCAGCACCTCCAGGGAACCACACCTTGAGGGAGAGAGAGAAGGGCGTCCCTCGCAACTGAGAGGTGGTGAGCCGGCTGAGCAAGGGACCTTCTTCTCCGGGAGAACCCTAGGAACTACAGTTGAAGGGCATACTGTGGCAGCTCCTTGCCCCACACGTACTGTGGCCGTTGTGGCGGTGCTGCTCCCAAAGGAGGAAGAGGCAGACGAGGGGCATACTGAGCTAAGTCCGTCGTACATATCTAAACAAAATGGTGCATTTTAGACATAACTCCGTCAGAAACTCTTATGGTCGACCATAAACTCCTATGGACGACCATAAAAAGACACGGGATGCTATGTTTGGGTTCACCCTGTCTTAACGCCGCCTATGACCGTCAGAATTGTGTCAACATGGCCGCACCACAGCAAGAAGATCCCCAGCCGAGGAATATTTTCCGAAGAAGGGACGTGCTTAACGAGCTCAGTGATGCTGAGCTTATCAAGAGATACCGGCTAGACAGGGACGGTATTTTGTATGTCACCAATCTTGTGAGGGAAGCCTTATCGAGTGACACCAAGAGGAGAAACCCACTCACCCCGGAGCTTAAGGTCATCATAACACTACGTTATCTTGCTACCGGAAAAATGCAAATGTGCAGCAGCGATGACCTCGGCCCATCACAACCCGCCTTCAGCAGAGCCATCACTCAGACCATTGACGCCCTTGCAGACATAAACATTATCAAGAAGTTCATCAGTTTTCCCACCACCCAACAAGTTACTGAGGCGAACAAGGCAGACTTCTTCAACATCGCTAATTTCCCCAGGGCTATTGGTGCCATTGATGGGACACACATAAGGATTGTGGCACCGAAGTGAGCAGGAAGACGTGTTTGTCAACCGCAAGGGATATCATAGTATTAATGTACAGGTAGTATTCGATGCCAAGTATCGAATATTGGATATCCTCAAAATGGCCAGGCTCAGTGCATGATACACGTATTTTGAATGACAGTGGAGTGGCAGCATTGTTCGAGAGAGGACATGTGCCGCCAAGTAGTCACTTGCTGGGGTAAATTTTTAGAAGTAACCAACGTTTTCTTTTATTATTATTTTTATGGTTTCCAATGCAAAATACCATGTTTTAATTAGTTTTGACCTTCATTTTGGGGGGAAAATCCCCCTTTTGTAATTTTGAGTAAGATTTCCAAAAGTGGGTTTATTCCCCCAAATCAAGATCAAAATTAATTGAAAACACACTATTCTGCATTAAACTAACCCAAACTAACCTAACCTAACCTAGGCCTAACCTAGGGCCTGACATAGACCGAGTGCACATTCCTGCACCAGCCAATATGGCGCGACATTCATCCGCTACTGATAGCCTAACCTAAGCCACTATATGACGACCCCTACAAAATTAGCTCCCCCAGCTCAAACTAGTCTTAAAAGGTAAGTCTTGGTTAGAATAGTTAAGGGACGTAATATAATTAAAATCAGTAACGTTGGTTAATTCTAAAATTATGCTGTAATTCTGTGTTTTTAAGGCGACTTCTCGTCGTAAAAACACGAGCACTGGAACGGGGTCCTTTTGCTAGACTGGATGTAATGCACTAACAAAGGAACAGGGCATAAAAATAGGCAGTATACCGTATCACATCTATTACTTAGGTCCTACTCATTACAGTGTACATACAATGATATTTAGCATATAGAGGAACAGAGATACAGGATTACACTCGGCTTCACAGAATGATCACATATATATTAACACTATGGCACAGGGAGATCGCGGATATTCTTTAATGTCACCTGGAGGGAAATTATGCAACTGGGGTTGTTCGTTTGAATTAATTATTATGTCACTTCAAGATAATAATAAACTGGGGCTGTTCACTTAAGATCACTGAGATTGGGAGTCTGTTTCGGGGATATTACCATAATAGAGGTAGGGTGCGGATAGCGACACTCGACACTGTCACCAGGTCGCGGGAACACATACACTTCCCTTTCGGCTCACTCGCGCACCTACCTCTAGATTCACAGAAAACTCCCTGGTTCCTTGATGCGGGGAGGGACTGAATTATTTATCAATAGACACTTCTTACCCTGATGGCACGAGTTTCTGTTAGGTCACTGTTTAATATATTTTCCGTGTAAGCACTGTCACTGTACTCTGGATCACTGTCACTGTCACCGTCTTACCCTTGTTTCCTGGGTTGTTAGATCACTGTTTCACATACTGTCAGGGAGGCTCACCTGTCTGGGGCCTCGACCTGAGGGGCGGCTCCTATCTTAGGGCCGCGCCGGTGGGGTGCAGGGAGGCCCTGTGGTCTGGGGGCCTCGACCTGATCGGGGGCCCTCGGGACTAGGGCCGAACAGCCGGAGCAGTCGGGCCTGCTTCCTCTGCCTCCGGGGAGTGAGGGAGCCTGGATCTCCATCGTTGTAGACTGCGGCGGCGGGCCTGGGCGTCCTGGGACTGCGGGTGCTCAGGGGGAGAGGCGCCGTCAGGGCTGGGCTGCGGCAGCATCTCCTGCAGGGCTCCGGCAGGGTCAAAGAACTCCCGGGTGTGGGCGGTAGGTCCGTTATCGGGCCTTGCCACCGCTCTAGTGTCTCCTCCGGGCCTATAAGCCTGGATGGCGACGAAGGGCTCCCCGAAGGGAAAGAGGCTAAAGGGAGACTCACGCTCTTTGTGGTCTCTTGAGTGTGTCTATAGGTCTGAGTCAGGGCTCTCCTTCCCCTATTGTGTACCTTGGCTGTAGCCGTGAACTTGCCCGGCGTACGGGGGACACCTATAGGGTGATCGAGGTCGCCCTTTCGCCGTGGCAAGGTACCGCCGGTGTGGTGTTCCTCCCGCAGTAGGAGACAAGCCGGAGTGAGGGGCTCAGGAGCCGCACTCTCTCCAATACGGACAGATCCTACCTGCAGGGAATTCTCCACCCTGGTACGTGCCCCGGCCGGAGCCGAGTGTCTGCCCGTACGGAAAGCGACTAACGAGTGAACTGGTTCGCCCGTCCGTTGCGGCAAGGTACCGACCCTGGGACGCCGCTTCCGTAATTGGGTAGCGCTACACGTACGGTAGCAGGGTCTCTCTACCCTGGACCGCATTCTGGCCGTAGCCAAAGAGCAACTGGAGAGGGATGCACACAGGCAACTCTCTCTCTTCAGTGTGTTAAGGCCGGAGCCTGGGGTCACCTTCCCCTCTACACACTCTGTTAGGCCGTAGCCTATGTCTATCACTTTCTCTTTCTTTAGGCCATAGCCTTGGGCCTCCTGCCCTAGAGGGTGTAACAAGACCGTCAATACGGTGTTACCTGGGACTGAACTCTTTTCAGTCCCACCCCTGGTCTGACGATCACTACCCCGCCCGCACAGTAGTTCGGTTTCCCTGAACACCTGGGGTTGGGGCACTTGCGGGGAATAGGGGCTCAGGGCCGGGATGCCCCGATGACCCTCTTGCCTGGGGTCACTAACCTCACCGGTGTGTCCTCCTGGGGTGGTGGTGGGGTGGCGGCTCGGTGGTGGTGTGGGGGGTGGTGAGGTGGGAGGTCCTGCGGCGGGCACGGCGGGCATTTTATGCCCTTGCTGGGAGACAGTGGATATCCCAGCAAGCTATGGCCCTGACACCATACTTGCGACCTCTGCCTGGACCTCAGTCACGCTATAATAGTTAAGTAGATTTTTTATTTACTTATTTATTATATTTTTTATGTGCTCCCCAGTGAAGATCATGGTGAACGCGAGATCAGCTAATAATTTTGTAGTTTAGTTAGGTTTAGCAGACATTACCTGTTGGAATTTGCAAACTGAACCAATCACATCATTTACCCATTATATACAGAGTTCGGGCTCCACAGGGCTTGTAGGGCTAGCCCCAGCAGGTTAGGTTAATTATGGACGTCAAAAAAATATTAAATGATAATTAAATAAATATAATAAAATAATAATAATAGGATAGGTTAAGCTTAGACTGGTCGAAAAAATAATAATTTAGGTTAAGGTTAGTGTAAAAAAATATGAAAATATTAAATAAACCAGAAACAAATTATATAAATATATAACTTAACCTAACCCAGATGAACTGGTTATTGTCCCATTGCTGTCCATAGCAATGAACATTTTCTTTAACAAAACCCATAGTACATAAATTTAGTTTAGCCCCACAGGGCTTGTGGGGTTAGACCAAGCAGGTTAGGTTTAGTTTATAGTAACCCAAAAAAATTAATAAGGTGTGCTAACTTTCTTTTGACCTAAGAAAATATTTGTATAGTCGGTTAAGTTTATAATAATAAAAAATGATATGAATAAAAAAATCAGAAAATAAAAAAGAAATTATATTAAAATTTAACCTAACCAAGATCAACTGGTTATTGTCCCAGTGACGTCCAAAGTAATGCACATTTTCTTTGCAAGTGTGTATCCGAATATAAAATTAGTTTATCGCCACAGGGCTTGTGGGGTTATCCCCAGCAGGTTACTTTAAGTTTAGACTAGCCAACAACAAAAAAATTATATGAAATTAGATGAAATTAATAAGGTAGGATAAGTTTACACTAGTCAGAAAATTTTTTTGGTTAGGTTCAGAATAATTTTTAAAACATTAGAAATTAAAATGCCCGCCGCCGGACCTCCCACCTCACCACCCCCCACCCAACCACCGGGAGGCCACCGCACCACCACCCCACACCGATGAGGTTAGTGACCCCGTTCAAGAGGGTCATCAGGACATTACAGTCCTGGGCCCTTGTTCCCCGCAATTGCCCCAACCCCAGGTGATCAGGGAAAGTAGACTACATTGCGGGCGGAGCAATGATCGCCAGAATAGGGGTGGGACTGAACCAGATTCAGTCCCAGGTAGCACCGTATTGACGGCTTTGTTACACCCTCTAGGGCAGGAGGCCCAAGGGCAAGAGGCCCAAGGCTACGGCCTAATAAAGAGTGTGAAGGGGAAAGCGACTCCAGGCTCCGGCATTAGCACACCAGAGAGAGAGTTGCCCCAGCGCATCACTCTCTTGCTATTCTCCCATTCTGGAGCAACATCATGTCGTCGGTCCTAAGCCGCAGCGCGAGGGCGGCCCCGTTCATCCGGCAGATGTTCTTGCTAGGATAGATCAGCTTCCGGCTACGGCCAGAGTACAGATCAGGGTAAAGAGCCCCTGCTACCGGACGTGTAGCACTTCCCTATTACGGAAGCAACACCCCGTCATCGGTCCTAAGCCGCGGCGTGAGGACGGCCCCGTTCGTCCGGCAGTTGTTCTCCGTACGGGTAGACACTCGGCTCCGGCCGGGGCACGTACCAGGGTAGAGAATCTCCTGAAGGTAGACTCAATCCGTATTGGAGAGAGTGTGGCCTCTGTGCCCCTCACTCCGGCTTGTCTCCTACTACGGGAGCAACACCATGCCGGCGGTCCTAAGCCACGACGAAAGGACGGCCCCGTCCGCCCTACAGGTGTCCCCCGTATGCCGGGCAAGTTCACGGCTACAGCCAGAGTGTGTGACAGGGGAAGGCGACCCCAGGCTCCGGCCTCCAGATGCACTCGAGAGGACATGGGTAATGTGAGTCCTCCTCCAGCCTCTTTCCCTTCGGGGAGCCCTTCGTCACCACCCGGGAATATAGCCCCGGAGGAGACGCTAGAGTGGTGGCAAGGCCCAATATTGGGCTTACCGCCTACACCCGGGAGTTCCTTGTTCCTGTCCGAGCCCCGTAGGAGACGCTGCCACAGCCCAGTCCTGACGGCGCCTCTCCCCCATGGTGCCCGCAGTCCCAGGACGCCCAGGCCAGACTCTCCAACTCCCAACGAAGGCGATTCGGGCTCCCTCACTCCCTGGAGTCGGAAACGGCAGGCCCGATTACTCCGGCTGTTTGGCCCCAGTCCCGAGGGCCACCTATCAGGTCGAGGCCCCCAGACCAAAGGGCCTCCCTGCACCCCACCGGCACGGCCCTAAGTACGAGGGCCGCCTCCCAGGTCGAGGCCCCCAGACGGGAGAGCCTCCCTGCACCCCACCTACGAGTGCAACCTAGAGTGACTATTACCCATGAAACAGGAAAACAGTGATTCACCCCCCCCCCTCTTTGAGTCAAGAACAACCGGGGCAAAAGACCAGTGCACAGTGACTCCGTAAGAAACAGTAGTCAATAGTGGCCTATCGGAACTCAGTGTTGACAGGGCAGAAAGTGAACTTCGTGTAATTATCCTAGTCCCCCCCCCCATGTAATAGAGTCAGAGAGTTTTCTGTGAACACCTGAGGTAAGGGCGCGCGGGCTAGTCAAAGGCCTAAGAGTACGTGTCTCCGTGACAAGGTGACAGCGTCGAGTGTCGCTATCCGCACCCTACCTCATTTATAGTAATATTCCCCATATGGACTCCCAACCTTGTTTATTCCTTATGTGAACAATTCTATTTATATCCTGCCTCCAAGTGACGTGTAAACCATATTGTAGATAATTCACGATCTCCCTGTATGAACATTGTAGTGTATATGACTCTGCTCTGTGGTGCCAAGTGTTAACTCTGTGTCTCTGTGTCCCTGTATCTTAAATATCACTCTACGTGTATTGTTACGGTTAGAATTAAGGTAATAGATGTGTTAAGGTATACTGCCTGGTTTTTGTCCTGTTCCTTTGTTAGTGCTTTACTTCCGGTCTAGAAAGAGGACCCCGCTTCAGTAGCTAGTGTTTTTACGACGAGACGTCGCCTTAAAAACACAGCATAACAGAAATAAAAAACGAAACCTAAATTAACTGGTAATTGTGCCATTGAATTCCATAGTAAGAAACATTTCCTTTTAATTAATCATCCACCTCAAAATCCACAAAATTAGTTTAACCGATATCACCACATCTTGCGTTTCCTCTAAGGAAAGGAAAAACTAACTGAAGCTTACCTAACATTACCAAACCTAACTAAAACTAACCAAACCTAAACAAAATAAACAATCAAATCCAACCTAAGTTAACCAAAAGTAATCCTGACAATGTAACCCATAACCAAAGTTTGGTTATTTCAATTCAACATCAGCAGTGCAATGCTGTCATAATCTAGAAAAACAAAAATCCCTGTTATATTCTGCAAAGATTTAAAGTACTCAACCCATACTGACTGATTGTATGAAATTATAGCCATTTCCTATGTTATGCTGAGTTTTTAGGTCGACTCCTCGTACTAAAAACACTAGCGACTGAACGGGGTCCTCTTTCCGGACCGGAAGTAAAGCACCAACAAAGGAACAGGACACAAAAACTAGGCAGTACACCTTAACACATCTATTACCTTAATTCTAACACCGTTACAATATTACATAGAATGATATTCTGGATATGGGATACAGATATACAGAGTTACGTTAGGATGACACGGGATATTCAACACATACTGTAATCACATTTAACAATGGATTGTAGTTCTATAAATGAAGGTGATTGTCTTTCATCAAAGCCCAAAAAGTCTCTGTTCACAGTCACAAGAGGAATATACAGGATTAATAGTCTAGGGGAGGAATATTACTATAAAAAGGCAGGAGACGGATCACGACACTTGACTTGATCAACTAAGCGCGGCGACACTCGCCCGCACGTTCGGCTGCCGTTCACACTGACAGGGGGGCACTCCTCTATTCTGGGCTGGGGGAACAACACTAGATTCACTATTACAGAATTACTGTCTTTAACAAGGGGCAGGTGAGTTTATGGGAATCACGAACGCTTATATGCTGACTTCCTCTAGATCACACTGTCACTCTGTCACTGTTCCGGTTCCACTTTCTCGGGTATTAAAAGGGATGTCACTGATCTTACCCGTTTCTCTGGGGTGATATCACTCTGTCACTTATAGGGGGGACCTCCGGGGGCTCTACCCGTGGCGGGCGTCACATTACCTGCAGGGGGGAGTCTCTACCCGGGTCCGATCCGTCAATGCTTTGCAGGGAGGCCCTCTTGCCTGGGGCCTCGACCTGATGTAGACTCTCCTTTCAGGATCTCGTCGTCGTGGTGCAGGGAGGCCCGTCTATGTGGGGCCTCGACCTGATGTAGACCCTCCTCTCGGGGTCTCGTCGTCGTGGTGCAGGGAGGCCCGCCTATGTGGGGCCTCGGCCTGGTGTGGTGGCCCTCGGGACTGGGGCCAAACAGGCGGAGGAGGCGTGTCTGGCGTCGGAGGCTCTGGGGTGGGAGGAGGGCAGAGTTGGTAGGCTGCTGGGCTCGCCTGGGGGTCCTGGGGCTGTGGAGGTCTGCCAGGGGACGCGCCGTCAGGTGTGGGCTGCGGCCTCGTCTCCTGCTGGTGCCTGGGGGAGACAAGAATTTCCCGGTAGTAGGAGGCAGGCCCCAACTGGGGCTTGGTCACTGCTCTGGCGACACCTTCGGGGCAACTCTCCCGAGTGGTGTCCAGCTACTCCTGCAGGAGCTTGCTGAAGGTAGAAGACACACAGAGACCGTGTTCTCTCTCTTATACAGGGAGGGTAGCACGGAGGCGACTCTCCTGTCTCCGTCACAGCTGTGGCTCCAGGTTGGTTTACCCTGGGACCCACTTTTGGCTTTATACAAGGGGCTCTTACCCTTGGGGTGGCTGAGGGTACTGGCCCCTTACAGCTCACTATTGGGCCTCCTGCCATGTTTGTGGCAGAGAGTATTTCTCCCTCGTAGTTCACTAAAGGACCTCCTGTCCTGTTTGTGGCAGAGAGTATTTCTCCCTCGTGGCTCACTGTGGCAGAGGGTACTAGCCCCTCGTGGCTCACCAGAGTTGTGGCAGAGGGTGGTGTTCCCTCGTGGCTCACTGTGGCAGAGGTGGGGACACCTCGTGGCTCACCAAGGGACCTCCTGCCCTTAAGGGTGTAACTATGGTCGTCACCACAAAGCTACCAGGGACTGATTTTATATCAGTCCCACCCCACTGCTGTTGATGGTCAACCTGCCGTTGAAGTTGTTGCGGATCTAGGCTCACCTGGCGTTGGGGCAGTTGCGGGGAGAAGGGGCACAGGTCAGTGGTGGTTGGGTGACCCTTTTGCCCTGGGTCATTAACCTCCCCATTATCTCTTCCTCGGGTGGTGGAGTGGTGGTGGCCCGGTGGTGGAGTGGGGGGTGGCGGGGCGGAAGGCCCGGCGGCGGGCATTTTACCACCGTTGTTCGTGAAAAAGTCACGACCCCGTGACTGCAGGTGGTAGGTGATGGTGATGAATGTCTTGTTGATCGGGGTGAGGTGCTGCAGGAGGTTGATCCAGTGGTCGGTCATTGTGTTCGGTTCTTGGGCTGGGTTGAAAAAGAGGCGGATGGAGGATGGGCGGTTTGTGTGGCGTAGGCGGCGAAGAAGCTGGGGCGTCTGTCTGATTTTGATGGGTGGCTGGCTGTAGGGTAGCCACTGGACGCGGGTGATCCACATGTTGGTGGTTGGTGCTTGATGGGGCGGCCGTAGCTGAATGCTGGCGAGGGTTGGTGGGTAGGTGCTTTTATGGGAGATGGGTCTGTGGGTGGAGGATTTCACTTTGGGGAATTGGGATTTGGGGGTTTTCCATCGTACTTGGTGGAGAGGGAGGGTGATGGGGGAGGTGTTTGGGGTAGGGGGGGTTTGTGGTGGTGGGTGGCAGGCTGGTTGGTTACCAGGGGGTGGTGTTGAGGTGTATCTGGGTGGTGGGCATGAAAGGCGACCAGACCTGGTAGTGGTGGTGGTGAGTGTGGGTGTGGGTGGTGAGGGTGGTTGAGCACGTGGTGGTGGTGAGGGTGTGCGGCTGTTGGGGGGTGAGGTGGGTGGCAGTGCGGTGTGGCGGGTATAGTGAGCATGGTTGCTGGGGAGGGGGGGAGCGTTTGCTGGGGTGGGTATGGGCGTGGTGCAGGCGCAGGTGGGTGAGGGTTGAGGAGTGAGGTTTGAGGAGGTAGTGGTTTGGGGTGGTGGTGGTGGGGCAGGTGATGGAGGCGACGTGGTGTGGGGGGTGGTATGGGGATGGGTGGTAGAGGGTGGTGTGGGACTTGGTGAGTGGGTGGTGGTGCTGGGTGGGGGTGGTGGTGAGGGCGGCAGATGAGGTGAGTCAGGATCCGGTGTGATGAGGAGTGGTGTGGTTGTAGGTGAGGTGCTGGGTGGGGGTGAGAAATAATAGGCGTAGGAGTGTGGGGGATAATTCCCGGAAGTGTCGTCATGGCCAGGTGGTCGGGCAGAGGTGCGGGGGTGGTCATTGTTGGGTGGGTGGAAAGGTCGCACGTGGCGGTTGCGATACGTGCGTTGCTGGCCTTGCTGATTGATGATCACTTGATACGGGTTGGGGACTTGGGTTATGGTGAAGGGTCCGATGAATCAGGGTGAACTCTTACTTGGGGTAGGGAGTTGAGTGACGACAACGGATTGGCCAGGTTTGTAGGGGTTGGTGTGGTTGGTGTCGGGCGTAAGGTCTTGTTGTGCTTGCAGGTGGTGGAGACAGCGTTTGAGATGGTGGAGGGGGTCGGTGGTGGAGGGTGGGGAGGGTGGCTGGAGGTGGTGGCTGAGCGGGAGGAGGAGCGGGGTTTCCCCGAATACTCGCTCGTGTGGTGTTATGCCGCCTTCTCGTGGGCATGTGTTTAGGCCCCATTGAACAATTTTGACATGAGCAGGCCAGTCTTCATTTCCTGTATGCGTAATGCGAGTGCGGACCTGATTTAGGAGGGAGCGATGGCTTCTTTCACAGATGCTGTTGCTTTGGGGCCAGTAGGGGGATGAGTGGGACATGTGGAATCCAAATATTTTAGCTAATTCTTGCCAGACTTTTCCTGTGAATTCCGGTGCATTGTCGGAGTGTAATGCCTGGGGAATGCCAAAGTATGGGAATACGTGGCGGGTCAGAGCATCTGCGACAGACACTGCACTGTAATCTTTTGTGGGACATGCTATTATGAATTTGGAATAGACGTCAACGAAGGTGATTATATATTTATATCCTGCTTTGGGGGTGAGTGGTCCGACGACGTTGAGGGATAGTAGTTGCCAGGGTTTTGTTGCTGTTAGTTTTCCGGATGGGCCTGGTGTGCGGGTGATATCTTTTCCTAGAGCACAGGCATGGCATGATTGTATGATGTTCTTGGCGATGGTGGTGGGGTTCGGTGTCCAGTACATGTCACTGAACACTTGGGTGAGTTTCTTGGTGCCTAGGTGAATGCCGTTGTTGGCGTGAAGGTGCAGCATGGTGTCGTGGGCGGTGGTGGGGCTTAGGACGATGTGGCCATTAGGGTCGAACAGGTGTTCACCCTGCAGGTGGAGTTTGCCGAAAATGCTCGGTGGGATCCAGGTAGGGCGTTGCTTATCTTGCCACATCTTGATCAGGTCTGGTTCTGGTGAGATGGCATTGATGGGTAATCTTGATAGGACGTCGGTGCTCGTGTGGAGCTTGCCTGGACGATACGATATTTCAAAATCGTATTCTTCGAGTGTTTCTCGCCATCTCGTGAGCTGGGCGTTTGTGGTGTTGGATTGGTGCAACCACTGTAGGGACTGGTGATCAGTGATGACGATCACATGGGTGCCTGAGATGTACAAGCGGAAATACTCGAGTGACCATATTATTCCAAGGCATTCACATTTGGTGGCTGCGTAATTCTTTTCCGCAGAGTTCAGGGTGTGGCTGGCACAGGTGATAATGTGTTCACGGCCGTCTTGGACTTGTGCAAGGACTGCCCCTATGGCAGACGTCGGTATACAGGCGGAACGGTAGGTTGTAGTCTGGGAAGGCAACGACTGGGGCGGAGGTGAGTTTGGCTTTGAGGGTGGTGAATGCATTGTTTCGGGGTTCTGTCCAGACGAAGGGTTCTCCCTTTTTTGTAAGGTCGTGTAAGGGTTTGGTGATGTTCGTGAAACCTTTCACGAAACGCCGATAATAGGAAGTTAGTCCTAGGAAGGCCCTGGTTTCGTGCACATCGCGGGGTGGTGGAATGTCGGCGACTGCACGTAGCTTGTCGGGGTCGGGGGAGATGCCCTCTGCGTTGATCAGGTGTCCGAGGAAGGAGACTGATCGCTCAGCTAGAACACATTTCGTGGGTTTTAGCTTGAGTCCTGCCTGGCGTATACGTTGAAATACCTGTTTGAGGCGGTGGAGGTGGTCGGCCCAGGTATGGCTGAAAACTATTACGTCATCCAGGTAAGGCAAACAGGTTTCCCAGGTGAGTCCGCTCAGCACAGATTCCATAAGGCGGGAGAATGTAGCAGGGGCGTTGCAGAGTCCGAAGGGAAGGACAGTGAATTCGTAGTGCTTCCCGTTTGATGTTGAGAAGGCGGTTTTGTGTTTGTCGTCGGGGTGGACTGGAACCTGCCAATAGCCTGATTGCAGGTCTAGGGTAGAGAACCATGTCGATCCGTGGAGGGAGTCTAGGGAGTCGTCGATCCTGGGTAGTGGTGTAGCGTCTTTGATGGTAACGTCGTTCACTTTGTGGTAATCGACGCAGAAACGCATGGTTCCGTCCTTCTTTCGCACGAGTTCTACACGTGAGGACCATGGGCTAGTGGAGTTTGATATGACACCGGCATCAAGCATTTCCTGGACCTGCCGGTCTTCTTGTGCCCGTTGTTTGGGATTTTTTCTGCGAGATGGTTGGCGAATGGGAGGTCCGGTAGTATGAATCTCGTGGCTTAGGTAGGTGGTATGGCCAAGATCGGTCGGGCCAGCGGAGAATAAGTCCTGAAAGTCCAGGAGTAGTTGGTGAAGGCTGTTTGATTGGGAAGGGGAAAGATGTGGTGGTATGTTGGGGAGAGTGGGGTGATTGGGGGGTGGTGTTGAGCATGGTTCTGCCTCTTCTGTATCACCAATGATGAGTCCTCGAGACAGGGTTAATGGTGTTGTGGCGAGATTTGCAATACGGATTTGGTGGGCGTGGGGGAGAAGGAAAGTAGGGGAACTAAACAGGATGATAGGGGTCCGGTGGGGATGGACGATGAAAAGAGGACTGATGTGCCTGAGGGTCTGGTGAGTGTGACCCACGCTTCGTGGTGAGGTGGAATGGTAATGGTGGAAGCAATAGTGGCAGGGAATGAGGGAGTCTGGGGTAGCAAGGGTAGAGTGGGGGATGGGGTTGGAGGGGGATGAAGCAAGGCATTTAGCGAGGTTAGGGTGGGGTTACATGTACAGGTGGGTTGGGGAGGGTGAGTGTTGTAGGGTGGTGTGTGTGTGGGTGGTGTGGGGGTGGTGGTGTTGTTTTTTCTTCTTTTTTTTTTTCTCTTTCCTTGTCGGTGGATGCTTGGTTAGGGTGGGCCGGACCGAAGTGGAGGCAACGCTGATAGCAATCAATGGTCGCGTGAAGTTTCTGAAGGAGGTCCAGGCCGAGATATCCATCATATTGGCTACATGAGGAGTCAAAAATGATGAATGGGTGGTTGGTGGAGACTCGTTGGTGGGTGGTGGTTTGTAAGGCCCTGGTTTCCCCACGGATGGGTAGGGGGCCATCCCCCGCGTCTACGAGGTTGGCTGAAGTGGGGAGGAGTGGGCTGAACGCTGAGATGTGGCGGGAGTAAAAATGGGAGTAGAGGCAAGACCTGGCTGCTCCCGTATCCACCAGTAATCTTGCCTTGACCCCGTTCAGCCATATCTTGTTGTAGACTGGGGGCCTGTAGTTATGTGAGGTGGCCCCCGCCACCATGGGGAGGTGCGGGGGCGGGCCTAAAAATCCATCTGCTGAGGATGGGTGTAGTCGTCGTGCTCGTCGTCATCCAGTCCTTGGTAGAGCAGTGGTGGCACGTCGTCCTCCTGGGCGGCGGCGTCAAGGGAGGAAACTTTCCTACGGCCTTGTTGGGGATTCTTGCGCCTATTCGTCTTGGGTTGCTCCCTTATGTCATGAAGGGGGCAGGTGCGGCTGCAAGCCGTGAACTCCCAAGGGTTTATGCTAACTGAGTTACCTTGTTCCGTGGGGTTATGGATCTTCCTTTGCGGGAAAGCCCTGGATACTGTGGGAGACGGTTCTGCAGGCGACTGGTTAGGCGGCGGCTTGGGTTTTGGTGGGGGGTTGTGGTTTGTGGGGAATTTTGTTACTGCGTGAAGTGGTTGTGGTGTGGGACGGGCGGCGAGGAGACGTCTGACGAGTTGCAGGTCCTGATCCATGTTTCCTGATGGATCATAAATGGAGAAGTGTTCCCTGACTATGCTAGGGAGAATCCTCAGCAGGGCATTGAATGTATGGGTATCTCGAGTATTTATTTCTGCCTCAGGATAAGCGGCGCTGACGAGGCACCGAGCCTGGATGAAAGTGTCATCCAAGTTACCATCGTAGGTGAGGGCGTCGAGTTGTGAGAGAGCGACAACTCTGCCCATGCAAGGCATGAAAGTCTGTTTCACTATTTGAGTGAACTGGTCCCATGACAGTTCTGGGACTATTTTGGGTGCGACATTTGTGATAATTTTTCCCAGATTAGGTAATGTGACTGCAATTTTCTCCTTATCCGAGTCAAACCCTATATCTAAAAGGGGTTTGATCATATCCAAATATACATCCATGTCACATTGGTCCGGGTTGAATTTTGATAACTGAATGTGCGGTTTGGCTGCCATTGTGCAAGTTTCCTTTTATGTTCCTCCGTGCTTTTACTCGGATCCAGAACCACCGCTTGCCACCAGTGTTATGCTGAGTGCTTTTAGGTCGACTCCTCGTCCTAAAAACACTAGCGACTGAACGGGGTCCTCTTTCCGGACCGGAAGTAAAGCACCAACAAAGGAACAGGACATAAAAACTAGGCAGTACACCTTAACACATCTATTACCTTAATTCTAACACCGTTACAATATTAAATAGAATGATATTCTGGATATGGGATACAGATATACAGAGTTACGTTAGGATGACACGGGATATTCAACACATACTGTAATCACACTTAACAATGGATTGTGGTTCTATAAATGAAGGTGATTGTTTTTCATCAAAGCCCAAAAAGTCTCTGTTCACAGTCACAAGAGGAATATACAGGATTAATAGTCTAGGGGAGGAATATTACTATAAAATGGAGGGGGACGGATCACGACACTTGACTTGATCAACTAGGCGCGGCTAATGTCTGCCGCTCTCCAGTATTACCATAATTTTCCCCTGGCCGTCACAAGTCACTCCCTGCACCTCCCCTATCTCCTCCTCGTGAGATTCAACACCTCTCCCGCGCCCCCGTGCGCGCCTATATTTATTGCACTCCTAATACGCTAGGGTTGATATTGTTGTCATTATTTTCAGAGAAGCAAGTATCCTGCGAGATAAACATATCCTAGTGTAATGCTGTGTTTTTAAGGCGACTTCTCGTCGTAAAAACACGAGCACTGGAACGGGGTCCTTTTACTAGACCGGATGTAATGCACTAACAAAGGAACAGGGCATAAAAAGAGACAGTATACCGTATCACATCTATTGCTTAGGTCCTACTCATTACAGTGTACATACAATGATATTTAGCACATAGGAGAACAGAGATACAGGATTACACTCAACTGCACAGAATGATCGCATATATATTAACACTGTGGCACAGGGAAGTTGTGGATATTCTTTACTGTCACTTGGATGGAATATTACATCACTGGGGTTGTTAGTTTGAATTAATTATATCACTTCAAGATAATAATAAACTGGGGCGGTTCACTTTAGATCATTGAGATTGGGAGTCTGTTTCGGGAATATTACTATAATAGAGGTAGGGTGCGGATAGCGACACTCGACACTGTCACCAGGTCGCGGGGACACATACACTTGCCTTTCGGCTCACTCGCTCACCTACCTCTAGTTTCACAGAAAACTCCCTGGTTCCTTGATGCAGGGGGAACTGAGTTATTTACCACTTTTACACTTCTTACCCTGATTGCACGAGTTTCTGTTGGGCCACTGTTATATATATCTTCTACATAAACACTGTCACTGTACTCTGGATCACTGTCACTGTCACTGTCTTACCCTTGTTTCCTGGGTTATCAAATCACTGGTACTTACTGTCAGGGAGGCTCACCTGTCTGGGGCCTCGACCTGAGGGGCGGCTCCTTTCTTAGGGCCGCGCTGGTGGGGTGCAGGGAGGCCCTGTGGTCTGGGGGCCTCGACCTGATCGGGGGCCCTCGGGACTAGGGCCGAACAGCCGGAGCAGTCGGGCCTGCTTCCTCTGCCTCCGGGGAGTGAGGGAGTCTGGATCTCCGTCGTTGTAGACTGCGGTGGTAGGCCTGGGCATCCTGGGACTGCGGGTGCTCAGGGGGAGAGGCACCGTCAGGGCTGGGCCGCGGCAGCGTCTCCTACAGGGCTCTGGCAAGGCCAAAGAACTCCCGGGTGTGGGCGGTAAGTCCGTTATCGGGCCTTGCCACCACTCTAGTGTCTCCTCCGGGCCTATAAGCCTGGATGGCGACGAAGGGCTCCCCGAAGGGAAAGAGGCTAAAGGGAGACTCACGCTCTTCGTGGTTCCCTAAGTGTGTCTATAGGTCTGAGTCGGGGCTCTACTTCCTCTATTGTGCACCTTGGCTGTAGCCGTGAACTTGCCCGGCGTACGGGGGACACCTATAGGGTGATCGAGGTCGCCCTTTTGCCGTGGCAAGGTACCGCTGGCGTGGTGTTCCTCCCGCAGTAGGAGACAAGCCAGAGTGAGGGGCTCAGGAGCCGCACTCTCTCCAATACGGACAGATCCTACCATCAGGGAATTCTCCACCCTGGTACGTGCCCCGGCCAAAGCCGAGTGTCTGCCCGTACAGAAAGCGACTAACGGGTGAACTGGTTCGCCCGTCCGTTGCGGCAAGATACCGACCCCGGGACGCCGCTTCCGTAATTGGGTAGCGCTACACGTACGGTAGCAGGGTCTCTCTACCCTGGACCGTATTCTGGCCGTAGCCAAAGAACAACTGGAGAGGGATGCACACAGGCAACTCTCTCTCCTCAGCGTGTTAAGGCCGTAGCCTGTGTCTATCTCTCTTTCTCTCTTTAGGCCGTAGCCTTGGGCCTCTTGCCCTTGGGCCTCCTGCCCTAGAGGGTGTAACAAGACCGTCAATACGGTGTTACCTGGGACTGACCTCTTTTCAGTCCCACCCCTGGTCTGACGGTCACTACCCCGCCTGCACAGTAGTTCAGTTTGCCTGAACGCCTGGGGTTGGGGCACTTGCGGGGAATAGGGGCTCAGGGTCGGGATGCCCCGATGACCCTCTTGCCCGGAACTACTAACCTCACTGGTGTGTCCTCCTGGGGTGGTGGTGGGATGGCGGCTCGGTAGTGGTGTGGGGGGTGGTGAGGTGGGAGGTCCTGCGGCGGGCACGGCAGGCATTTTACCACCCTCCGCGTCATTGAAGTCACGGCCCCGTGACTGGAGGTGGTAGGTGGTAGAGGTGGCTGTCTGGTAGGCTGGGGTAAGGTGTTGGGTGAAGCTGACCCAGTGAGTGGTGAATTGGTTGGGCTCCTGGTGGGGGCTGAGCGTGAAGTGGAGGGAGGACTGCTGGTTGGTCCGGCATAGGAGGCATAGCAGGTGGTCAGTGCCTCTGATTCTGGTTGGTGGGTGGTTGTATGGTTGCCATCGGACTTTTGTCACCTTCATCTCGGGGAATGGTGCCTGGTGGGGAGATGAAATTTGAATGCTGCAGAGTGATGGGAGGTTGGTGCTTTTATTTGGGCTAATTTGGTGGGAGGAGCATTGTCCTTTGGGGAATTGGGAGTTGGGAAAGTTCCAACGTGCTTGGTGGAGGGGTAGGGTTATGGGGGAGGTGTTGAGGGTGGGTGGGGATGGTGGATTTTGGGGTAGGTGTGTGCTGGGTGGAGGTGTTGGGGTGTATCTTGCGGGTGGGCGTGAGAGTCGTCCTGATCTGATGGTGGTCGTGGTTATGGTGGGTGTGGGCGGTGAGGCTGGTTGAGTGCGTGGTGGCGGTGAGGGTGTACGGTGGTGAGAGGGGAGGATGGTTGGTGGTGTGGTGTGGCGTGTATAATGGGAGTGGTCATGAGGAAGGGCGGTGGTGGGTGTGGGGGTGGTGTGACTTTCGGGGAAGGTGGGCGGCTGCGGTGATGAGGGCGGCCTGGGTGGAGTGGGTTGAGAGGTGGTGGGTGGAGGAGTGTTCGGTGGGTGAATGTCTGGTTGTGAAATAGTGGTGGTGGTATCAGGCTGTGGTGGTGGTGTATTGGGGGGTGGGCTGCTAGCTGGAGACTTTCAGGAGGGGGGTGAGAAGGAGTAGTAGTAGGGGTCTGGGGGGTGATGTTGAGGAGGGTCAGGGTGGCCAGGTGTGCGGGCCGGGGTGGAGGTAGGCTTAGTGCGGGGGTGGGCGGTGTCAGGTGGGTTGAAGGGGCGCACGTGGTGGTTTCTATATGTGCGGTGTTGCCCCTGTTGATCCACGGTGACTTGGTATGGGTTAGGTACTCGCACAATTTTGTAAGGTCCGTTGAATCGGGGGGAGGTCTTCGGTGGGGTAGGCAGGTTTGCAACCACAACAGACTGGCCAGGTGTGTATGGGTTGGAGTGGGTGGTGTCAGGTGCTAGGTCTTGTTTTGAGTGTAGGTGGTGGAGGCGGCGTTTGAGGTGGTGGAGAGGGTCGGTGGTGGAGGGTGGAGTGGGCGGTTGTAGGTGGTGGCGGAGTGGCAGGAGTAGGGGTGGTTCCCTGAAGACTCTCTCATGTGGGGTTATTCCATCTTCTCTTGTGCACGTATTTAACCCCCATTGTATGATCTTGACGTGTGCCGGCGAGTCTTCATTCCCCGTTTGCATAATGCGGGTGCGGACCTGATTCATAAGGGAGCGATGGCTTCTCTCGCATATGCTGTTGCCTTGGGGCCAGTAGGGGGATGAGTGAGAGATGTTATATCCGAATATGCTGGCTAGTTCTTCCCAGATTTTTCCCATAAATTCTGGAGCATTATCAGAATGAAGGGCCTGTGGAATCCCAAAATAAGGGAAAACATGTCTGGTGAGGGTGTCAGCGACTGACAATGCGGTGTGATCCTTGGCGGGGCAGGCGATGATGAACTTAGAATATACATCCACGAAGGTAATTATGTACTTGTAGCCTGCTTTTGGTGTGAGGGGGCCGACGACGTCTAGGGAGAGTAGTTGCCACGGTTTTTGTGCTGTGAGTTTTCCTGTAGGGCCTGGTGTTCGGGTGATGTCCTTTCCAAGGGCGCATGCTCAGCATGATTGTATGATCTTCTTTGCGATGGTGGATGGGTTTGGGGTCCAGTACATATCGTTAAAGACTTGTAGCAGCTTCTTCGTTCCCAGGTGGATGTCGTTGTGGGCATGGAGGTGGAGCATGGTGTCGTGGGCTGTAGCTGGGCTGAGGACAATGTGTCCGATCGGGTCAAAGAGATGTTCGCCATGTGGGTGGAGTTTGGTGAATGTGGTCTGTGGAATCCAAGTCGGGCATTGTTTATTGTTCCACATTTGGACCAGGTCGGGTTCTGTCTTGATGGCGTTGATTGGGAGACGGGATAGGGCATTGGCGTTGGTGTGTAGCTTGCCTGGTCGGTATGCGATTTCGAAGTCATATTCTTCGAGGGTTTCTCGCCAGCGTATCAGTTGGGCATTGTTGGTGTTTGACTGCCGTAGCCACTGTAGGGATTGGTGATCCGTAATGACTACTACGTGGGTGCCTGAGATGTAGGACTTGAAATATTCTAGGGACCAGATGATCCTTAGGCACTCACGCTTTGTGGCTGCGTAGTTTCGCTCTGCCGTGTTCAGGGTGCGACTGGCACAGGCGATGATGTGTTCTCTCCCGTTTTGTACCTGCGCAAGGACAGCTCCTATGGCGATGAGGGACACATCAGTATACAGGCGGAATGGGAGGTTGTAGTCTGGGAACGCGACTACTGGGGCGGTGGTTAATTTTGATTTGAGGGTGGTAAAGGCCGTTTTTCCTGTCTCGGTCCACACAAAAGGCTCACCTTTTTTTGTTAGTTCGTGAAGGGGTTTTGCGATGTCAGCGAATCCTTTGACGAATCGCCTGTAGTACGAGGTTAACCCCAGGAAGGCTCTGACTTCGTGCACGTTGCGGGGTAGTGGGATGTCTGCGATGGCTCGAAGCTTATCTGGGTCTGGTGAGATGTCTTCGGCATTAATAAGATGTCCCAGGAAAGACACTGATCTCTCCGCCAATACGCATTTCGTTGGTTTCAGCTTTAGTCCTGCTTGGCGTATGCGGCGAAACACTTGCTTGAGGCGGTGAAAGTGGTCGGTCCATGTACGACTAAAAACAATGATGTCGTCGAGGTACGCCAAGCAAGTCTCCCAAGTTAAACCACTAAGGACGGACTCCATTAAACGGGAGAATGTGGTAGGGGCGTTGCAGAGTCCGAAAGGAAGGACATTGAATTCATAATGTTTGCCATTCGATGTGGAGAAGGCGGTTTTGTGTTTGTCGTCGGGATGCACAGGGACTTGCCAGTAACCTGACTGCAGGTCTAAGGTGGAGAACCATGTCGAGCCATGTAACGAGTCAAGTGAGTCGTCGATGCATGGTAGGGGAGTGGCGTCTTTGATTGTGACATCATTGACTCGGCGGTAGTCAACACAGAAACGCATTGTCCCGTCTTTTTTTCTTACGAGTACCACCGGAGAGGACCGTGGGCTAGTAGAGTTGGAGATTACGCCAGCATCTAGCATATCCTGGACTTGCTGGTCTTCTTCCTCTCGTTGCTTAGGATTCTTCCTTCACGATGGTTGGCGAATTGGAGGTCCGGTCGTGTGCATCTCATGGCTGAGATAGGTGGTATGGCCAAGGTCGGTTGGGCCAGAGGAGAATAGGTCTTGAAAATCCAGGAGGAGTTGTCGGAGGCTGTTGGTTTGGGTCGGGGATAGGTGTGATGGTAGGGCGGGGAGAGTGGGTGGGTCTGGGGGTGGCGTTTGACATGGTTCGGCTTCTTCAGTATCGCCGATGATGAGTCCTCTTGGTAGGGTTAGTGGTGTAGTAGCGAGGTTGGCGATACGGATTTCCTGGGCATGTGGGGGGAGGAAGGTGGGGCTTACTAGACAGGAAGAGAGTGGTCCAGTGGGGATGGATGGTGAGAAGAGAACGGAGGTATGGGAAGGTTTGTTCAGTTTTACCCAAGCTTCATGGTGTGGTGAAATGGTGATAGAGGAGGCGACAGTGGCAGGAAAAGATGGGGAGGGATGCAGATGATGAGTGGTGGGTGGTGGTGATGGGGGTCTAGTGGTGTGAGGGGTTGGGTTGGGTTCAGGTGTGTCTGTGGCATGGGACAGGTGAGTGTCTGATGGTAGTGTGGGGGGGGGGGTGTTCTTGTTGTGCCTTCGATGTTTTTTTTCTTTCTTTCTTCTTGACTGCTGGTTGGTTGGGGTGGGCTGGACTGAAGTGGAGGCGGCGTTGATGGCAGTCAATGGTGGCGTGTAATTTCTGGAGGAGGTCCAGCCCTAAATATCCATCATATTGACTGCATGTTCAGTCGAATATGATGAATGGGTGGCTAGTAGATATTTGCTGATGGGTGTGGGTCTGAAGGGCCCGAGTTTCCCCACGGATAGGCAGGGGGCCGTCCCCTGCGTCGACGAGGTTGGCTGATGTGGGGAAGAGGGGGCCGAATGCACCCATGTGGCAGGAGTAGAAGTGGGAGTAGAGGCACGATCTGGCTGCTCCCGTATCCACTAGTAGACGTGCCTTGACCCCGTTTAGCCAAATCTTGTCGTAAATGGGGGGTCTGTAGTTCTGTGAGGTGGCCCCTGCCACCGTGGGGAGGTGCGGGGGCGGGCCTAAAAATCCATCTGTTGTGGAGTGGTGTCTTCTTGGTCGTCGTCGTCCGTTCCCGAGAAAACTTATGGCGGTGCGTCGTCTTCCTGGGCGGCGGCGTCTAAGGAGGAGACTTTCTTGCGCCCTTGTTGAAAGGTTCTGCGCCTGCTAGCTTTGAGCTGCTCCCTAATGTCGTGTAGAGGGCAGGTGCGACTGCAAGCTGTGAATTCCCAGGGGTTAATAGTGATGAGGTTTCCTTGTTCCCTGGGGTTTGGTCGCTTCTTCTGCGGGTAAGCTCTAGGGACTGTGGGGGGCGGCTCAGTAGTTGGCTGGTGAGGCGGCAGCTTAGGTTTGGAAGGGGGGTGTTGCCTTGTTGGAAAACGTGTCACCGCGTGGAGTGGCTGTGGTGTGGGGCGGGCGGCGAGCAGACGTCGGACGAGTTGTAGGTCATTTTCCATGTCTCCTGACGGGTCGTAGATTGAGAAATGCTCCCTGACTATGCTGGGGAGGATCCTCAATAGAGCATTGAATGTATGGATATCCCGGGCATTTGGTGGTGCCTCAGGATAGGCAGCGCTGACGAGGCGCCTAGCCTGGGTGAATGTGTCATCCAGGTTTCCGTTGTAGGTGAGGGAGTCGAGTTGAGAGAGAGCGACAACTCGGCCTATTGATGGCGTGAATGCCTGTCTCACTATTTGTGAGAATTGGTCCCATGACAGTTCTGGGACGATTTTTGGTGCGACACTAGTGATTATTTTACCCAGGTTAGGTAGTGTGACTGCGATCTTTTCTCTGTCTGAGTCGAACCCTATGTCCAGGAGGGGTTTGACCATGTCCAAATATACATCTATGTCGCACTGGTCCAGGTTGAACCTTGGCAATTGGATGTGTGGTTTGGCTGCCATTGTAAGTTCCCTTTTGCGTTCCTCCGTGCGTTACTCGGATCTAGAACCACCGCTTGCCACCAGTGTAATGCTGTGTTTTTAAGGCGACTTCTCGTCGTAAAAACACGAGCACTGGAACGGGGTCCTTTTACTAGACCGGATGTAATGCACTAACAAAGGAACAGGGCATAAAAAGAGACAGTATACCGTATCACATCTATTGCTTAGGTCCTACTCATTACAGTGTACATACATTGATATTTAGCACATAGGAGAACAGAGATACAGGATTACACTCAACTGCACAGAATGATCGCATATATATTAACACTGTGGCACAGGGAAGTCGTGGATATTCTTTACTGTCACTTGGATGGAATATTACATCACTGGGGTTGTTTGTTTGAATTAATTATCATATCATTTCAAGATAATAATAAACTGGGGCGGTTCACTTTAGATCATTGAGATTGGGAGTCTGTTTCGGGAATATTACTATAATAGAGGTAGGGTGCGGATAGCGACACTCGACACTGTCACCAGGTCGCGGGGACACATACACTTGCCTTTCGGCTCACTCGCGCACCTACCTCTAGTTTCACAGAAAACTCCCTGGTTCCTTGATGCAGGGGGAACTGAGTTATTTACCACTTTTACATTTCTTACCCTGATTGCACGAGTTTCTGTTGGGCCACTGTTAAATATATCTTCTACATAAACACGGTCACTGTACTCTGGATCACTGTCACTGTCACTGTCTTACCCTTGTTTCCTGGGTTATCAAATCACTGGTACTTACTGTCAGGGAGGCTCACCTGTCTGGGGCCTCGACCTGAGGGGCGGCTCCTTTCTTAGGGCCACGCTGATGGGGTGCAGGGAGGCCCTGTGGTCTGGGGGCCTCGACCTGATCGGGGGCCCTCGGGACTAGGGCCGAACAGCCGGAGCAGTCGGGCCTGTTTCCTCTGCCTCCGGGGAGTGAGGGAGCCTGGATCTCCGTCGTTTTAGACTGCGGTGGTAGGCCTGGGCGTCCTGGGACTGCGGGTGCTCAGGGGGAGAGGCGCCGTCAGGGCTGGGCCGCGGCAGCGTCTCCTACAGGGCTCCGGCAAGGCCAAAGAACTCCCGGGTGTGGGCGGTAAGTCCGTTATCGGGCCTTGCCACCACTCTAGTGTCTCCTCCGGGCCTATAAGCCTGGATGGCGACGAAGGGCTCCCCGAAGGGAAAGAGGCTAAAGGGAGACTCACGCTCTTTGTGGTTCCCTGAGTGTGTCTATAGGTCTGAGTCGGGGCTCTACTTCCCCTATTGTGCACCTTGACTTTAGCCGTGAACTTGCCCGGCGTACGGGGGACACCTATAGGGTGATCGAGGTCGCCCTTTCGCCGTGGCAAGGTACCGCCGGCGTGGTGTTCCTCCCGCAGTAGGAGACAAACCGGAGTGAGGGGCTCAGGAGCTGCACTCTCTTCAATACGGACAGATCCTACCATCAGGGAATTCTCCACCCCGGTACGTGCCCCGGCCGAAGCCGAGTGTCTGCCCGTACGGAAAGCGACTAATGGGTGAACTGGTTCGCCCGTCCGTTGCGGCAAGATACCGACCCCGGGACGCCGCTTCCGTAATTGGGTAGCGCTACACGTACGGTAGCAGGGTCTCTCTACCCTGGACCGTATTCTGGCCGTAGCCAAAGAACAACTGGAGAGGGATGCACACAGGCAACTCTCTCTCCTCAGCGTGTTAAGGCCAGAGCCTGGGGTCACCTTCCCCTCTACACACTCTGTCAGGCCGTAGCCTGTGTCTATCTCTCTTTCTCTCTTTAAGCCGTAGCCTTGGGCCTCTTGCCCTTGGGCCTCCTGCCCTAGAGGGTGTAACAAGACCGTCAATACGGTGTTACCTGGGACTGACCTCTTTTCAGTCCCACCCCTGGTCTGACGGTCACTACCCCGCCCGCACAGTAGTTCAGTTTGCCTGAACGCCTGGGGTTGGGGCACTTGCGGGGAATAGGGGCTCAGGGTCAGGATGCCCCAATGACCCTCTTGCCCAGAACTACTAACCTCACCGGTGTGTCCTCCTGGGGTGGTGGTGGGATGGCGGCTCGGTAGTGGTGTGGGGGGTGGTGAGGTGGGAGGTCCTGCGGCGGGCACGGCGGGCATTTTACCTAGATAAGGTCTTATATTGCTATGTATTGTGCTGTAATATCTGCTGATTTGTCCTGTGTCTGATTGTGGTAATACACGTGTAAAGGTTGTTGCCTAGAGTTTTTGTGTCCTGCCTCTCTTTATTGCACTAGCTCCGGTCTCGAAAGAGGACCCCGCTCCACGTTAGGTGAAATAGGAACGAGAAGTCGAGCCTAATTTCACCTAGCATTACAATTTCATTATTTGTTTTTTCTTGCATTTTCCATGTTCAGTTTGTATAAAATTTGTTTTAGCCTCATGGCTTCTGCTTTTTCTTTGGCAGCTGCTTCCTGTGCTCTTTCAGCTGCGTCCCCTGCCCGCGCAGCTCCTGCGAAGGCCCGAACACACGCAGCCATCTCCTCTGCAGCTGCCTTCATGGCCCGTGCAGCCTCCTCCCCTGCCCGTGCAGCTCCTGCTGCTGCCCTGGCAGCTTCATCCTCCTCTTCGGCAGCTGCCTCCTTTGCCCGAGCAGCTGCTGCCTCCTCTTCCGAACCTGCCACCTACATCCGAGCAGCTGCTGCGTCCTCCTCAGCTGCCACCTCAAATGGCTGCAGGGTGGCCAGGGCAGGCTCAGGCACTCTTTCTGGAGCACCAACAACTATTACTGTTGGTGCCTCAGCACCTCCATGACCTGTGGAGAGGCTCTTGGTCCGCACTGCAAGTAATGTACGAGGTAATGAAATGGGTGTACAAATGAGCGATTATTAAACGATGGAGATCTGACAGATGGTATCTTTTTCCTTTCATAGACTAGGGAGTAAATATGGCACACAGTGTTATGGAAATGGAAGGCATACTTCTTACTAAATTAACAATTAAAAAGGTTTAGAAGACTTGCATACCTTTGAGTCGATTTACATTAATTGTGAAGTACTATGAATCAAGGTAGGATTGCATCAATTGATATAAGTTGATGTTGATTCAGGTATAGTTAACTTGACCTAAAGCCTTTAAACAATATATTCCACCAGTAAAGTAACGTCATGTTTCCTTTGATTGGAGACACCGACAGTTTTGAAATTCTTTCTCAGTATATGGACTTCGTCCCTATACAACATTGCAAGCTGGAGAGATTCATCTTCTCCCCAGTTTGCTTTCCTTTGCCGCTTAGGTTGGGGTTCCATGCCTTAAAGACCTTCGTAAACAATGCCAGGTGAGTGTACATTTGTTTACACACTTTTCAACAGGAAAGTCGAGAATACGTTTCAGCGCATTTTCTCAAAAGCGAATTCCTATTTTACTATGTCTAACTTCCCCAAAAGTCGTAATATGAAGTTAAAACAATTTAAATCCAAGAAAATAATGCCGAACCTATTTCATTCCATAAATTTAAAGTTGACAAATTGTGAGCGGTGCGTTCTAGCAGCTGACGACTTCCGACGGCCATAAGACTGACGGTCATAAATTCTGTTAGCTATGACGGTTAGCTAGGGTCGACCTTAAGCATTATGCAGAATACAGGGGGTTAACTCACTGTTATGCTGGTGTTTTTTAGGCGACTTCTCGTCCTAAAAACACTAGCTACTGAAGCGGGGTTCTCTTTCTAGACCGGAAGTAAAGCACCAACAAAGGAACAGGACATAAAAACCAGGCAGTATACCTTAACACATCTATTACCTTAATTCTAACCGTAACAATACACGTAAAGTGATATTTGAGATACAGGGGCACAGATTCACAGAATTAATACTTAGCACCACAAAATAAAGTTATACTGAATACACACTACAATGTTCACACAGGGAGATCGTGAATTATGTACAATATTACTAAAATGCCCACCGTGCCCGCCGCAGGACCTCCCACCTCACCACCCCCCACACCACCACCGAGCCGCCACCCCACCACCACCCCAGGACACACCGGTGAGGTTAGTAGTTCCGGGCAAGAGGGTCATCGGGGCATCCCGGCCCTGAGCCCCTATTCCTCACAAGTGCCCCAACCCCAGGTGTTCAGGGAAACCGAACTACTGTGCGGGCGGGGTAGTGATCGTCAGACCAGGGGTGGGACTGAAAAGAATTCAGTCCCAGGTAACACCGTATTGACGGTTTTGTTACACCCTCTAGGGCAGGAGGCCCAAGGGCAGGAGGCCCAAGGCTACGGCCTAAAGAAAGAGAAAGTGATAGACATAGGCTATGGCCTAACAGAGTGTGTAGAGGGGAAGGTGACCCCAGGCTCCAGCCTTAACACACTGAGGAGAGAGAGTTGCCTGTGTGCATCCCTCTCCAGTTGCTCTTTGGCTACGGCCAGAATGCGGTCCAGGGTAGAGAGACCCTGCTACCGTACGTGTAGCGCTACCCAATTAAGGGAGCGGCGTCCCGGGGTCGGTACCTTGCCGCAATGGACGGGCGAACCAGTTCACCCGTTAGTCGCTTTCCATACGGGCAGACACTCTGCTCCGGCCGGGGCACGTACCAGGGTGGAGAATCCCCTGCAGGTAGGATCTGTCTGTATTGGAGAGAGTGCGGCTTCTGAGCCCCTCACTCCGGCTTGTCTCATACTGCGGGAGGAACACCACGCCGGCGGTCCCTTGCCACGGCGAAAGGGCGACCTCGATCACCCTATAGGTGTCCCCCGTATGCCGGGCAAGTTCACGGCTACAGCCAAGGTGCACAATAGGGGAAGGAGAGCCCCGACTCAGACCTATAGACACACTCAAGGGACCACGAAGAGCGTGAGTCTCCCTTTAGCCTCTTTCCCTTCGGGGAGCCCTTCGTCGCCATCCAGGCTTATAGGCCCGGAGGAGACACTAGAGTGGTGGCAAGGCCCGATAACGGAACTACCGCCCACACCTGGGAGTTCTTTGACCCTGCCGGAGCCCTGCAGGAGATGCTGCCGCAGCCCAGCCCTGATGGCGCCTCTCCCCCTGAGCACCTGCAGTCCCAGGACGCCCAGGCCCGCCGCCGCAGTCTACAACGACGGAGATCCGGCTCCCTCACTCCCCGGAGGCAGAGGAAGCAGGCCCGACTGCTTCGGCTGTTCGGCCCTAGTCCCGAGGGCCCCCCGATCAGGTCGAGGCCCCCAGACCACAGGGCCTCCCTGATAGTAAGTGAAACAGTGATCTAACAACCCAGGAAACATGGGTAAGACAGTGACAGTGACAGTGATCCAGAGTACAGTGACAGTGCTTACACAGAAAATATATTAAACAGTGGCCTAACAGAAACTCGTGCCATCAGGGTAAGAAGTGTCTATTGATAAATAATTCAATCCCTCCCTGCATCAAGGAACCAGGGAGTTTTCTGTGAATCTAGAGGTAGGTGCGCGGGTGAGCCGAAAGGCCAGTGTATGTGTCCCCGCGACCTGGTGACAGTGTCGAGTGTCGTTATCTGCACCCTACCTCTATTATGGTAATATCCTCGAAACAGACTCCCAATCTCAGTGATCTTAAGTGAACAGCCCCAGTTTATTATTATCTTGAAGTGACATAATAATTAATTCAAACGAACAACCCCAGTTGCATAATTACCCTCCAGGTGACATTAAAGAATATCCGCGATCTCCCTGTGCCATAGTGTTGATATATATGTGATCATTCTGTGAAGCCAAGTGTAATCCTGTATCTCTGTTCCCCTATATGCTAAATATCATTGTATGTACACTGTAATGAGTAGGACCTAAGTAATAGATGTGATACGGTATACTGCCTATTTTTATGCCCTGTTCCTTTGTTAGTGCATTACATCCGGTCTAGCAAAAGGACCCCGTTCCAGTGCTCGTGTTTTTACGACGAGAAGTCGCCTTAAAAACACAGCATTAAACTGGTGGCAAGCGGTGGTTCTAGATCCGAGTAACGCACGGAGGAACGCAGAAAGGGAACTTACAATGGCAGCCAAACCACACATCCAATTGCCGAGGTTCAACCCGGACCAGTGCGACATAGCTGTATATTTAGACATGGTCAAACCCCTCCTGGACATAGGGTTCGACTCAGACAGAGAAAAGATCGCAGTCACACTACCTAACCTGGGTAAAATAATCACTAGTGTCCCACCAAAAATCGTCCCAGAACTGTCATGGGACCAATTCTCACAAATAGTGAGACAGGCATTCACGCCATCAATAGGCCGAGTTGTCGCTCTCTCTCAACTTGACGCCCTCACCTACGACGGAAACCTGGATGACACATTCACTCAGGCTCGGCGCCTTGTCAGCGCTGCCTATCCTGAGGCACCTCCAAATGGACGGGATATCCATACATTCAATGCTCTATTGAGGATCCTCCCCAGCATAGTCAGGGAGCATTTCTCAATCTACGACCCCTCAGGGGACATGGAAAATAACCTACAACTCGTCCGACGTCTGCTCGCCACCCGCCCCACACCACAGCCACTCCACGCGGTGACACGGTTTCCAACAAAGCAACACCCCCCCTCCAAACCTAAGCTGCCGCCTCACCAGCCAACTACTGAGCCGCCTCCCACAGTCCCTAGAGCTTACCCGCAGAAGAAGCGACCAAACCCCAGGGAACAAGGAAACCTCATCACTATTAATCCCTGGGAATACACGGCTTGCAGTCGCACCTGCCCTCTACACGACATTAGGGAGCAGCTTAAATCTAGCAGGCACAGAACCTTTCAACAAGGGCGCAAGAAAGTCTCCTCCCTAGACAACGACGCCCTGGAAGACGACGCACCGCAACAACTTTACTCAGGAACGGACGACGACGACCAAGAAGACACCACTCCACAACAGATGGATTTTTAGGCCCGCCCCCGCACCTCCCCACGGTGGCGGGGGCCACCTCACAGAACTACAGCCCCCAGTTTACGACAAGATTTGGCTAAACGGGGTCAAGGCACGTCTACTAGTGGATACGGGAGCAGCCAGATCGTGCCTCTACTCCCACTTCTACTCCCGCCACATGGATGCATTCGGCCCTCTCTTCCCCACATCAGCCAACCTCGTCGACGCGGGGGATGGCCCCCTGCCTATCCGTGGGGAAACTCAGGCCCTTCAAACCCACACCCACCAGCAAATATCCACTAGCCACCCATTCATCATATTCGACTCAACATGCAGTCAATATGATGGATATTTAGGGCTGGACTTCCTCCAGAAATTACACGCCACCATTGACTGCCATCAACGCCGCCTCCTCTTCAGTCCAGCCCAACCCAACCAATCAGCAGTCAAGAAGAAAAAAGAAGAAAAAAAGAAAAAAAAACAACATCGAAGGCACAACAAGAACACCCCCCCTCACACACTACCATCAAACACTCACCTGTCCCATACCACACACACACCTAAACCAAACCCAACCCCTCACACCACTAGACCCCCGTTACCACCACCCACCACACATCATCTGCATCCCTCCCCATCTTTTCCTGCCACTGTCGCCTCCTCTATCACCATTCCACCACACCATGAAGCTTGGGTAAAACTAAACAAACCTTCCCATACCTCCGTTCTCTTCTCACCATCCATCCCCACCGGACCACTCTCTTCCTGCTTAGTAAGCCCCACCTTCCTCCCCCCACATGCCCATGAAATCTGTATCGCCAACCTCGCTACTACCCCACTAACCCTACCAAGAGGACTCATCATCGGCGATACTGAAGAAGCCGAACCATGCCAAACGCCACCCCCAGACCCGCCCACTCTCCCCGCCCTACCATCACACCTATCCCCTACCCAAACCAACAGCCTCCAACAACTCCTCCTGGATTTTCAAGACCTATTCTCCTCCGGCCCAACCGACCTTGGCCATACCACCTATCTCAGTCATGAGATACACACGACCGGACCTCCAATTCGCCAACCATCGCGACGAAAGAATCCTAAGGAACGAGAGGAAGAAGTCCGGCAGGTCCAGGACATGCTAGATGCCGGCGTAATCTCCAACTCTACTAGCCCATGGTCCTCTCCGGTGGTACTCTTAAGGAAAAAAGACGGGACAATGCGTTTCTGTGTTGACTACCGCCGAGTCAACGATGTCACAATCAAAGATGCCACTCCCCTACCACGCATCGACGACTCACTAGACTCGTTACATGGCTCGACATGGTTCTCCACCTTAGACCTGCGGTCGGGTTACTGGCAAGTCCCTGTACATCCCGACGACAAACACAAAACCGCCTTCTCCACATCGAATGGCAAACATTATGAATTCAATGTCCTCCCTTTCGGGCTCTGCAACGCCCCTGCCACATTCTCCCGTTTGATGGAGTCCATCCTTAGTGGATTAACCTGGGAGACTTGCTTGGCGTACCTCGACGATGTCATCGTTTTTAGTCGTACATGGACCTACCACCTTCATCGCCTCAAGCAAGTGTTTCACCGCATACGCCAAGCAGGACTAAGGCTAAAACAAACGAAATGCGTATTGGCGGAGAGATCCGTGTCTTTCCTGGGACATCTTATTAATGCCGAAGGCATCTCACCAGACCCAGATAAATTTCGAGCCATCACAGACATCCCCCAGCCCTGCGACGTGCACGAGATCAGAGCCTTCCTGGGGTTAACATCATACTACAGGCGATTCGTCAAAGGGTTCGCTTACATCGCAAAACCCCTTCACGAGCTAACAAAAAAAGTGAGCCTTTTGTGTGGACCAAGACAAGAAAAACGGCCTTTACCACCCTCAAATCAAAATTAACCACCGCCCCAGTAGTCGCGTTCCCAGACTACAACCTTCCATTCCACCTGTATACTGACGTGTCCCTCATCGCCATAGGAGCTGTCCTTGCACAAGTACAAAATGGGAGAGAACACATCATCGCCTGTGCCAGTCGCACCCTGAATACGGCAGAGCGAAACTATGCGGCCACAAAGCATGAGTGCCTAGGGATCATCTGGTCCCTAGAATATTTCAAGTCCTACATCTCAGGCACCCATGTAGTAGTCATTACGGATCACCAATCCCTACAATGGCTACGGCAATCAAACACCAACAATGCCCAACTGATACGCTGGCGAGAAACCCTCGAAGAGTATGACTTCAAAATCGCATACCGACCAGGCAAACTCCACACCAACGCCGATGCCCTATCCCATCTCCCAATCAGTGCCATCAAGACAGAACCCGACCTGGTCCAAATGTGGAACAATAAACAACGCCCCACCTGAATTCCACAGACCACATTCACTAAACTCCACCCACATGGCGAACATCTCTTTGACCCGAACAGACACATTGTCCTCAGCCCAGCCACTGCCCACGACACCATGCTCCACCTCCATGCCCACAACGGCATCCACCTGGGAACGAAGAAGCTGCTACAAGTCTTTAACGATATGTACTGGACCCCAAACCCATCCACCATCGCAAAGAAGATCATACAATCATGCCGAGCATGCGCCCTTGGAAAGGACATCACCCGTACACCAGGCCCTACAGGAAAACTCACAGCACAAAAACCGTGGCAACTACTCTTCCTAGACGTCGTCGGCCCCCTCACACCAAAAGCAGGCTACAAGTACATAATTACCTTCGTGGATGTATATTCTAAGTTCATCATCGCCTGCCCCGCCAAGGATCACACCGCACTATCAGTCGCCGACGCCCTCACCCGACATGTTTTAACTTATTTTGGGATTCCACAGGCCCTTCATTCGGATAATGCTCCAGAATTTACGGGAAAAATCTGGGAAGAACTAGCTAGCATATTCGGATACAACATCTCCCACTCATCCCCCTACTGGCCCCAAGGCAACAGCATATGCGAGAGAAGCCATTGCTCCCTCATGAATCAGGTCCGCACACGCATTATGCAAATGGGGAACGAAGACTGGCCTGCACACGTCAAGATCATACAATTGGGACTAAATACGTGCCCAAGAGAAGATGGAATAACCCCGCACGAGAGAGTCTTCAGAGAATCACCCCTACTCCTACCACTCCGCCACCACCTACAACCGCCCACTCCACCCTCCACCACCGACCCTCTCCACCACCTCAAACGCCGCCTCCACCACCTACACTCAAAACAAGACTTAGCACCTGACACAACCCACTCCAACCCATACACACCTGGCCAGTCTGTTGTTGTTGCAAACCTTCCTACCCCACCAAAGACCTCCCCCCAATTCAACGGACCTTACAAAATTGTGCGAGTACCCAACCCATACCAAGTCACTGTAGATCAACAAGGACAACACCGCACATATAGAAACCGCCACGTGCGCCCCTTCCACCCACCCGACACCACCCACCCCCGCAGTAAGCCTACCTCCACCCCGGCCCGCACACCTGGCCACCCTGACCTTTCTCAGAATCACCCCCCAGACTCCTACTCCTACTCCTTCTCACCCCCCTCCTCAAACTCTCCAGCAACCAGCCCACCCCCCGATACACCACCACCACAGCCTGAAACCACCACCACTACTTCACAACCTGACATTCACCCACCGAACACCCCTCCACCCACCACCTCTCAACCCACTCCACTCAGGCCGCTCTCATCACCACAACCGCCCCCCCCCCCAAAAGCCACGCCACCCCCACACCCACCACCGCCCTTCCTCATGACCACTCCCATTATACGCGCCACACTGCACCACCAACCATCCCCCCCCCTCACCATCGTACACCCTCACCACCACCGCGCACTCAACCAGCCTCACCACCCACACCCACCATAACCACTACCACCACCAGATCAGGACGACTCTCACGCCCACCTGCAAGATACACCCCGACACCTCCACCCAGCACACACACACCCCAAAACCCACCCTCCCCACCCACCCCCAACACCTCCCCCATAACCCTCCCCCTCCACCAAGCACGTTGCAACTTTCCCAATTCCCAATTCCCCAAAGGACAACGCTCCTCCCACCAAATTAGCCCAAATAAAACCACCAACCTCCCATCACTCTCCAGCATTCAAATTTCATCTCCCCACCAGGCACCATTCCCCGAGATGAAGGTGACGAAAGTCCGATGGCAACCGTACAACCACCCACCAACCAGAGTCAGAGGCACCAACCACCTGCTACGCCTCCTACGCCGGACCAACCAGCCGTCCTCCCTCCACCTCACGCTCAACCCCCACAAGGAGCCCAACCAATTCACCACTCACTGGGTCAGTCTCACCCAACACCTTACCGCAGCCTACCAGACAGCCACCTCTACCACCTACCACCTCCAGTCACGGGGCCGTGACTTCAACGACGCGGAGGGTGGTAAAATGCCCGCCGTGCCAGCTGCAGAACCTCCCACCTCACCACCCCCCACACCACCACCAAGCCGCCACCCCACCACCACCCCAGGAGGACACACTGGTGAGGTTAGTAGTTCCGGACAAGAGGGTCATCGGGGCATCCCGGCCCTGAGTCCCTATTCCCCGCAAGTGCCCCAACCCCAGGCGTTCAGGGAAACTGAACTACTGTGCAGGCGGGGTAGTGATCGTCAGACCAGGGGTGGGACTGAAAAGAATTCAGTCCCAGGTAACACCGTATTGACGGTCTTGTTACACCCTCTAGGGCAGGAGGCCCAAGGGCAGGAGGCCCAAGGCTACGGCCTAAAGAAAGAGAAAGTGATAGACATAGGCTACGGCCTAAAAAAAGAGAAAGTGATAGACATAGGCTACGGCCTAACAGAGTGTGTAGAGGGGAAGGTGACCCCAGGCTCCGGCCTTAACACACTGAGGAGAGAGAGTTGCCGGTGTACATCAGTTGCTCTTTGGCTAAGGCCAGAATACAGTCCAGGGTAGAGAGACCCTGCTACCGTATGTGTAGCGCTACCCAATTACGGAAGCGGCGTCCCGGGGTCGGTACCTTGCCGCAACGCACGGGCGAACCAGTTCACCCGTTAGTCGCTTTCCGTACGGGCAGACACTCGGCTCCGGCCGGGGCACGTACCAGGGTGGAGAATTCCCTGAAGGTAGGATCTGACCGTATTGGAGAGAGTGCGGCTTCTGAGCCCCTCACTCCGGCTTGTCTCCTACTGTGGGAGGAACACCACGCTGGCGGTACCTTGCCACGGTGAAAGGGCGACCTCGATCACCCTATAGGTGTCCCCCGTACGCTGGGCAAGTTCACGGCTACAGCCAAGGTATACAATAGGGGAAGGAGAGCCCCGACTCAGACCTATAGACACACTCAAGGGACGACGAAGAGCGTGAGTCTCCCTTTAGTCTCTTTCCCTTCGGGGAGCCCTTCGTTGCCATCCAGGCTTATAGGCCCGGAGGAGACACTAGAGTGGTGGCAAGGCCTGATAACGGACCTACCACCCATACCCGGGAGTTCTTTGACCCTGCCGGAGCCCTGCAGGAGACGCTGCCACAGCCCAGCCCTGACGGCGCCTATCCCCCTGAGCACCCGCAGTCCCAGGACGCCCAGGCCCGCCGCCGCAGTCTACAACGATGGAGATCCAGGCTCCCTCACTCCCCGGAGGCAGAGGAAGCAGACCCGACTGCTCCGGCTGTTCGGCCCTAGTCCCGAGGGCCCCCCGATCAGGTCGAGGCCCCCAGACCACAGGGCCTCCCTGCACCCCACCGGCGCGGCCCTAAGATAGGAGCCGCCACTCAGGTCGACGCCCCAGACAGGTGAGCCTCCCTGACAGTAAGTGAAACAGTGATCTAACAACCCAGGAAACAAGGGTAAGACGGTGACAGTGACAGTGATCCAGAGTACAGTGACAGTGCTTACACGGAAAATATAATAAACAGTGGCCTAACAGAAACTCGTGCCATCTGGGTAAGAAGTGTCTATTGATAAATAATTCAGTCCCTCCCCGCATCAAGGAACCAGGGAGTTTTCTGTGAATCTAGAGGTAGGTGCGCAGGTGAGCCGAAAGGCCAGTGTATGTGTCCCCGCGACCTGGTGACAGTGTCGAGTGTCGCTATCCGCACCCTACCTCTATTATGGTAATATCCCCGAAACAGACTCCCAATCTCAGTGATCTTAAGTGAACAGCCCCAGTTTATTATTATCTTGAAGTGACATAATAATTAATTCAAACGAACAACCCCAGTTGCATAATTTCCCTCCAGGTGACATTAAAGAATATCCGCGATCTCCCTGTGCCATAGTGTTAATATATATGTGATCATTCTGTGAAGCCGAGTGTAATCCTGTATCTCTGTTCCCCTATATGCTAAATATCATTGTATGTACACTGTAATGAGTAGGACCTAAGTAATAGATGTGATACGGTATACTGCCTATTTTTATGCCCTGTTCCTTTGTTAGTGCATTACATCCGGTCTAGCAAAAGGACCCCGTTCCAGTAGCTCATGTTTTTACGACGAGAAGTCGCCTTAAAAACACAGCATTACAATTGCTTATACGTCACTTTGAGGCAGGATATAAATAGAATTGTTCACATAAGGAATAAACAAGGTTGGAAGTCCATATGGGGAATATTACTATAAATGAGGTAGGGTGCGGATAGCGACACTTGACGTTGTCACCTTGTCACGGAGACACATTTAGGATTTTGATTGGTCCGCGCACCCTTACCTCAGGTGTTCACAGAAAACTCTCTGACTCTCTTACATGGGGGGGACTGGGATAATTACACAAAGTTCACTTTCTGCCCTGTCAACACTGAGTTCTTGTAGGCCACTATTGACTACTCTGTTTCATACGGAGTCACTGTGCACTGTTCTTTTTTCCCCAGTTTTTCTTGACACAAAGGGGGGGGTGAATCACTCGTAGGTGAGGTGCAGGGAGGCTCTCCCGTCTGGGGGCCTCGACCTGGGAGGCGGCCCTCGTACTAGGGCCGCGCTGGTGGGTGCAGGGAGGCCCTCTGGTCTGGGGGCCTCGACCTGATAGGTGGCCCTCGGGACTGGGACCAAACAGCCGGAGTACTTGGGCCTGCCGTTTTTGGCTCTGGGGAGTGAGGGAGCCCGGATTGCCTTCGTCAGAAGCTGGAGAGTCTGGCCTGGGACTGCGGGCACCAAGGGGGAGAGGCGCCGTCAGGACTGGGCTGTGGCAGCGTCTCCTACGGGGCTCGGGCAGGAACAAGAAACTCCCGGGTGTAGGCGGTAAGCCTGATATCGGGCCTTGCCACCACTCTAGCATCTCCTCCGGGACTATATTCCCAGGTGGTGACGAAGGGCTCCCCGAAGGGAATGAGGCTGGAGAAGGACTCACGTTACTTGTGTCCTCTCGAGTAAGTCTGGAGGCCGGAGCCTGGGGTCGCCTTCCCCTGTTATGTACTCTGGCTGTAGCCGTGGATTTGCCCGGCGTACGGGGAACACCTGCAGGGCGTACTAGGCAGTCCCTTCGCCGTGTATCTGGACCGCCGGCGTGGTGCTGTTCCTGTAGTAGGAGACAAGCCAGAGTGAGGGGCACAGAGGCCACACTCTCTCCAATACGGATTGCATCTACCTTCAGGGGCTTCTTTACCCTGGTACGTGCCCCGGCCAGAGCCGAGTGCCTACCCGTACGGAGAGCACCTGCAGGGCGTACTGGACCATCCCCTCGCCGTATATCTGGGCCGACGACGTGGTGTTGCTCCCGTAATAGGGAAGTGCTACACGTACGGTAGCAGGGGCTCTTTACCCTGGTCCGTACTCTGGCCGTAGCCGGAAGCTGATCTATCCGATCAGGAACAACTGACGGGCCTACTGGGCCGTCCCTTCTCCGCCGCGTATCTGGGCCGACGACGTTTAGTTGCTCCTGAAGGAGAGAACAGCAAGAGAGTGATGCGCTGGGGCAACTCTCTCTCTCTGGTGTGCTAAGGCCGGAGCCTGGGGTCACCTTCCCCTTCACACACTTTATAAGGCCGTAGCCTTGGGCCCTTGGGCCTCCTGCCCTAGAGGGTGTAACAAAGCCGTCAATACGGTGTTACCTGGGACTGAATCTGGTTCAGTCCCACCCCTATTCTGGCGATCATTGCTCCTCCCGCAATGTAGTCTACTTTCCCTGATCACCTGGGGTTGGGGCAATTGCGGGGAACAAGGGCCCAGGACTGTAATGTCCTGATGACCCTCTTGAACGGGGTCACTAACCTCACCGTTGTGTCCTCCTGGGGTGGTGGTGCGGTGGCCTCCCGGTGGTGGGGTGGGGGGTGGTGAGGTGGGAGGTCCGGCGGCGGGCACGGCGGGCATTTTACTCACCCTCTTCAGGCCCACAGTGAGGGGCGGAGGGACTTTGGTTACAAGATTGTGACAACGTGAGTTAACTTTTACTTAGTTGTGGTGTAGTGGTATGCTGCCTGGCTCTCAACTGAGAGTCCTGGGTTCGATTCCCGGCATATTGGTAATTTCTCTGATGATTTTTCCTGTGTAAAAATACAGGTTCTCTCTTCACATAAAGCCAAAATAAACATATTTTCAGAAACGAAGAAGAAAAAGCAATCACAGAAATCAAAACTAGTTCATGCTGACGAGGAAAACTTAGATAAAGAGGACATTCTTTGTTTAGTGTGCATGGAGCCTTTCTCCCATAGCAAGCCACGAGAAGTGTGGATCTAGCGTAGTGTGTGCAACTTGTGGGCCCACGAAGATTGCGCCGATAATGATTTGTTTTATACATGCCATAACTGTGATTCAGATGATGATTTAGATTGTCAATTATCTTATATGCCATTATGATCTGGAAGTATAATTATTTTCACCTCAATATACAAGAAAGAGTTTTTATTTATTTTATAATAAAAAGTCGCTTACATTCATTACTAAGAAAATATTTTTTTGTTACGTTGGAACTGGATCTTCTTGAAATTAAGCTTTACGGATACTCTGTGTCTATACTCACATTTACATGGGTCAAGTTTGCTATTTATATGTGATGTGCCAATTTACCCCATAGTGTGTGCCAACTTACCCCATACCTATATAGGGAATGTTGGCACAGTTGAGTATTTTTTTTTTTCTAAAGAATGCTCTGCTTTAGTTTGGAAAGAAAACCATGCTTTTCTTTTATGAAAAGTAAGAGGAATGTTTGTATTTTTCAATGAAAGCAATAAAAAGCCAAAATTCTTGGTAGTTTTTCTTCCATTACCGAAAAAGTAAAAAGTGTGCCAACTAGCCCCGGTTTCCCCTAATCAAGTTTGGTAAAAGTGGAAATAGACCTGATTGGGATTATACGTTAGGAAATAAAACCCTACACACATCAGAAAGAGAGAAGGACCTACGTGTGATTATCAATAACAGACTATCTCCGGCTGATAACATCAGTGAGAAGGAACGGAACGTGTATACACTGCTTGCAAATATGAGAATAGCATTCACATACATATATGAAGACATGCTAAGAAAGATAACATCATTCATCAGACCAACCCTGGAGTATGCATCAGTAGTCTGGACTCCTCATCTCAAAAAACACATAGACAAGATTGAAAAAGTTCAAAAGGCCACTACAAGATGGGTACCAAACTTAAGGGATCTAAGCTAAGTAAACTGAATCTACCAACACTACAGAAAAGAAGGAAAAGAGGTGACCGGCTGCGTGTCAACAGCTGGAGCGCCACGGAACGTGACAGTGCTTTCGAGAGCGAAAGTGTGGGAGATGAAGGGGTGGTTGTCGCGGCCTCCATCGCGGTTGGAACTATATGGTGAGGTGGGTCTCTCTGGCGACATCTGACAGCTGTAAATGGTTTAGATCACAGTCGTGTAAAGGATAACAGAACTCTCAATGCCAGGGTATTATTCTGTGTAATTTGGGAGAGTGAACGGATTTTGAATATTGTCATAAACGAAAAGATTTGTTGCAATACCCTATTCATTTCAATTAAATATTGATTATCGGCTTAGTGAAAGTAAATCCAATGAGTACGGACTGAGAGTTTGTTTCCATTCATTCCCGCAAAAATTATACTTCCATGAAGTACCCTCTCACCTCTGCGCAATGATCATTGTAATGCTGTGTTTTTAAGGCGACTTCTCGTCGTAAAAAAAACACTAGCTACTGAAGCGGGGTCCTCTTTCTAGACCGGAAGTAAAGCACTAACAAAGGAACAGGACATAAAAACCAGGCAGTATACCGTATCACATCTATTACCTAGGTCCTACTCATAACAGTACACATAGAATGATATTTAGAATACAGAGACACAGAGATACAGAATTAACACTTGGCTTCACAGAATAATCGTATGCACTACCATTATCACACAGGGAGATTGCGAGTATTCTTTAATAGGGTTCTTATGTCACTTGGAGGTAATATATAAATGGGGTTGTTCACTTTAAGCTCTTTAATGGGGTTCTTATGTCACTTGGAGGTAATATATAAATGGGGTTGTTCACTTTAAGAATACACGAGATTGAGAGTCTGGTTCAGGAATATTACTATAAAAGAGGTAGGGTGCGGACAGCGACACTCGACTCTGTCACCTGGTCACGGAAACACGTACACTTATCTTTCGACTCGCCCGCGCTCCTACCTCTAGACTCACAGAAAACTCCCTGGTTCCTTAATATGGGGAGGGACTAATACAATTCACAAAATGCACTTTCTGCCCTGATAGCACTAGATTCTAGTGGGCCACTGTTTACTATATTCTCTTGGGTAGTCACTGTCACTGTTTTCCTCTGTCTCCTGATTACTGTCACTGTCACTGTTTCCCCCTGTTTCCTGGGTATGGTCACTGTCACTGTTGCACTTTAGGGTACAGGGAGGCTCTCCCGTGTGGGGGCCTCGACCTGAGAGGCGGCCCTCGTCTTAGGGCCGCGCCGGTGGGGTGCAGGGAGGCCCTGTGGTCTGGGGGCCTCGACCTGATAGGTGGCCCTCAGGACTGGGGCCGAACAACCGGAGTAGTCGGGCCTGTTTCCTCCGACTCCGGGGAGTGAGGGAGCCTGGATCGCCTTTGTCGTGGGTTGTGGAGTCGAGCCTGGGCGTCCTGGGACTGAGGGTACCAAGAGGGAGAGGCGCCGTCAGGACTGGACTGCAGCAACGTCTCCTACGGGGCTCCGGCAGGAACAAGGAACTCCCGGGTGTGGGCGGTAGGTCCGCTATCGCGCCTTGCCACCACTCTAATGTCTCATCCGGGGCTATATTCCCGGATGACGACGAAGGGCTCCCCGCAGAGAAAGAGGCTAGAGGAGGACTCACGTTGCCCGTGGTCTCTCGAGTGTGTATGGAGGCCAGAGCCGGGGATCTCTTTCCCCTATTACACACCTTGGCTGTAGCCATGAACTTGCCTGGTGTACAGGGTACACCTATAGGGTGATCGGGGTCGCCCTTTCGCCGCGGCTCGGTACCGCCAGCGTGGTGTTTCTCCCGTAGTAGGAGACAAGCCGGAGGGAGGGACACAGAGGCCGCACTCTCTCCAATACGGACTGATCCTACCTTCAGGGAATTCTTTAGCCTGGTACGTGCCCCGGCCGGAGCCGAGTGCCTGCCCGTATGGAAGACAACTACCGGGCGAACTGGTTCGCCCGCACGCTGCGGCTGGGTACCGTCCACGGGGTGTCGCTTCTGTAATAGGGAAGTGCTACACGTACGGCAGCAGGGGCTCCTTACCCTGGTCTGTATTCTGGTTGTAGCCAAAGAACAGCAGGAGAGGGATGCACTAAGGCAACTCTCTCTCCCTGGTGTGTTAAGGCTGGAGCCTGGGGTCGCCTTCCCCTTTACACACTCTATTAGGCCGTAGCCTAGGTTTGTCTTTCTCTTTTCACTTTTTGTTAGGCCGTAGCCTTGGGCCTCCTGCCCTTGGGCCTCCTGCCCTAGAGGGTGTAACAAAGCCGTCAATACGGTGTTACCTGGGACTGATTTAATTTCAGTCCCACCTCTATTCTGTCGAACACTGCTCCGCCCGCACAGTAGTTCAGTTCCCCTGATCACCTGGGGTTGGGGCGCTTGTGGGGAATAGGGGCTCAGGGCCGTGATGCCCTGATGACCCTCTTGCCCAGGGTCACTAACCTCACCAGTGTGTCCTCCTGGGGTGGTGGTGGGGTGGCGGCTCGGTGGTGTTGTAGGGGGTGGTGAGGTGGGAGGTCCTGCGGCGGGCACGGCGGGTATTTTACCACCCTCCGCGTTGTTGAAGTCACGGCCCCGTGACTGGAGGTGGTAGGTGGTGGAGGTGGATGTCTGGTAGGCCGGGGTCAGGTGTTGGGTGAGACTGACCCAGTGAGTGGTGAACACGTTGGGCTCCTGATGGGGGTTGAGCGTGAGGTGGAGGGAGGACGGATGGTTGGTCCGGCGTAGGAGGCGTAGCAGGTGGTAGGTGCCCCTGATTCTGGCTGGTGGGTGGTTGTATGGCTTCCAGTGGACTTTCGTCACCTTCATCTCGGGGAATGGTGCCTGGTGGAGAGATGAAATTTGAATGCTGGAGAGTGACGGGAGGTTGGTGGTTTTATTGGGGCTAATTTGGTGGGAGGAGCGTCGTCCTTTGGGGAATTGGGAATTGGGAAAGTTCCAACGTGCTTGGTGGAGGGGGAGGGTTATGGGGGAGGTGTTTGGTGGGGTATGTAGGGAGGGTGGGTTTTGGGGTGGGTGTGCGATGGGTGGAGGGGTCGGTGTGTATCTTGTGGGTGGGCGTGAGAGGCGTCCTAATCTGGTGGTGGTAGTGGTTATGGTGGGTGTGGGTGGCGAGGCTGGTTGTGTGCGTGGTGGTGGTGAGGGTGTGCGGGGGTTAGGGGGGGGATGGTTGGGGGTACGGTGTGGCGCGTATAATGGGAGTGGTCATGAGGGAGGGTGGTGGTGGGTGTGGAGGTGGTAGGGTGGCGAGTGGTGTGGTTTTCGGGGGTGGGTGGTTGGTTGTGGTGATGTGGGTGGCATGGGTGAAGTGGGTTGGGAGGTGGTGGGTGGATGGGTGTTAGGTGGGTGAATTTCAGGTTGTGAGGTAGTGGTGGTTTCAGTCTGTGGTGGTGGTGTGTCAGGGGGTGGGCTGGTTGCTGGTGAGTTTGAGGAAGAGGGTGAGAAGGAGTAGGAGTAGGAGTCTGGGGGGTGATTCTGAGAAAGGTCGGGGTGGACAGGTGTGCGGGCCGGGGTGCAGGTAGGCTCAGTGCGGGGGTGGGCGGTGTTGAGTGGGTGGAAGGGGCGCACGTGGCGATTTCTCTATGTGCGGTGTTGTCCTTGTTGATCTACAGTGACTTGGTATGGGTTGGGTACTCGCACAATTTTGTAAGGTCCGTTGAATCGGGGGGAGGTCTTGGGTGGGGTAGGCAGGTTTGCGACAACAACGGACTGGCCAGGTGTGTATGGGTTGGAGTGGGTTGTGTCAGGTGCTAGGTCTTGTTGTGAATGGAGGTGGTGGAGGCGGCGTTTGAGGTGGTGGAGAGGGTCGGTGGTGGAGGGTGGGGTGGGTGGTTGTAGGTGGTGGTGGAGTGGTAGGAGTAGGGGCGATTCTCCGAAAACTCTCTCATGTGGAGTTATTCCGTCTTCTCGTGGGCACGTATTTAAACCCCATTGTATGATCTTGACGTGTGCAGGCCAGTCTTCGTTTCCCGTTTGCATAATGCGTCTGCGGACCTGGTTCATAAGGGAGCGATGGCTTCTCTCGCAGATGCTGTTGCCCTGGGGCCAGTAGGGGGATGAGTGGGAGATGTGGTATCCAAATATGCTTGCTAGTTCTTCCCAGATTTTTCCCGTAAATTCTGGAGCATTATCCGAATGTAGGGCCTGTGGAATCCAAAAAAAAGGGAATACATGTCGGGAGAGGGCATCGGCAGCTGATAGTGCGGTGTGATCCTTGGCGGGGTAGGCGATGATAAACTTAGAATATACATCCACGAAGGTAATTATGTACTTGCAGCCTGCTTTTGGTGTGAGGGGGCCGACGACGTCTAAGGAGAGTAGTTGCCATGGTTTTTGTGCTGTTAACTTTCCTGTAGGGCCTGGTGTTCGGGTGATGTCCTTTCCAAGGGCACAGGCTCAGCATGATTGTATGATCTTCTTTGCGATGGTGGATGGGTTTGGGGTCCAGTACATGTCGTTATAGACTTGTAGCAGTTTCTTCGTTCCCAGGTGGATGCCGTTGTGGGCATGGAGGTGGAGCATGGTGTCGTGGGCAGTGGCGGGGCTAAGGACAATGTGTCCGTTTGGGTCGAAGAGGTGTTCGCCGTGTGGGTGGAGTTTAGTGAACGTGGTCGGTGGAATCCAGGTGGGGCGTTGTTTGTTGTGCCACATTTGGACCAGGTCTGGTTCTGTCATGATGGCGTTGATTGGGAGACGGGATAGGGCATCGGCGTTTGTGTGGAGTTTGCCTGGTCGGTATGCGATTTCGAAGTCATACTCTTCGAATGTCTCTCGCCAGCGTATCAGTTGGGCATTGGTGGTGTTTGATTGCCGTAGCCATTGTAGGGATTGGTGATCCGTAATGACTATTACATGGGTGCCTGAGATGTAGGACCGAAAGTATTCTAGAGACCAGATGATCCCTAGGCACTCACGTTTGGTGGCCGCGTAGCTCCGTTCTGCAGCATTCAGGGTGCGACTGGCACAGGCGATGATGTGTTCCCTCCCATTTTGTACTTGTGCAAGGACAGCCCCTATGGCAATGAGCGACACGTCAGTATACAGGCGGAATGGGAGGTTGTAGTCGGGGAACGCGACTACTGGGGCAGTGGTTAACTTGGATTTGAGGGTGGTAAATGCTGTTTTCCTTGTTTCGGTCCACACGAAAGGCTCGCTCTTTTTTGTTGGATCTTGTAGGGGTTTGGCGATATCAGCGAATCCTTTGACGAACCGCCTATAGTATAATGTTAACCCCAGGAAGGCTCTGTCTCATGTACGTCGTGGGGCAGGGGGATGTCTGCGATGGCTCGTAGTTTATCTGGGTCTGGTGAAATGCCTTCGGCGTTAATTAGGTGTCCCAGGAAAGACACTGATCTCTCGGCCAAGACGCACTTTGTTGGTTTCAATTTTAGCCCTGCTTGGTGTATGCAGTGAAACACTTGTTTGAGGCGGTGAAGGTGGTCGGTACAGGTACGACTGAAAACGATGACGTCGTCAACATACGCCAAGCAAGTCTCCCAGGTTAGTCCACTGAGGACTGACTCCATCAAACGGGAGAATGTGGCACGGGCGTTGCAGAGTCCGAAAGGAAGGACGTTGAATTCATAGTGTTTACCATTCGATGTGGAGAAGGCGGTTTTGTGTTTGTCGTCGGGGTGTACAGGGACTTGCCAATAGCCCGACTGCAGGTCTAGGGTGGAGAACCATGTCGAACCATGTAAGGAGTCCAGTGAGTCGTCTATCTGGGGCAGGGGAGTTGCATCTTTGACTGTGACGTCGTTGACTCGGCGGTAGTCAACACAAAAATGCATTGTCCCATCTTTTTTTCTTACGAGTACCACCGGTGAGGACCATGGGCTAGTGGAGTTGGAGATCACGCCGGCATCTAGCATGTCCTGGACCTGCCGGTCTTCTTCTGCCCGTTGCTTTGGATTCTTTTGTCGTGATGGTTGGCGAATTGGAGGTCCGGTCGTGTGTATCTCATGGCTGAGATAGGTGGTATGGCCAAGGTCGGTTGGGCCGGAGGAGAATAGGTCCTGAAAGTCCAGGAGGAGTTGTCGTAGGCTGTTGGTTTGGGCAGGGGATAGGTGTGATGGTAGGTCGGGGAGAGTGGAATGGTCAGGGGGTGGTGCTTGGCATGGTTCGGCTTCTTCTGTGTCGCCGATGATGAGTCCTCTTGGTAGGGTTAGTGGGGTAGTGGCAAGGTTGGTGATACGGATGTCGTGGGCATGTGGGGGGAGGAAGGTGGGGCTTACTAAACAGGAAGAGAGTGGTACGGTGGGGATGGATGGTGAGAAGAGGACGGAGGTATGAGAAGGTTTGTTTAGTTTCACCCAAGCTTCATGGTGGGGTGGAATGGTGATTGAGGAGGCGATAGTGGCAGGAAAAGATGGGGAGGGGTCCAAATGATGTGTGGTGGGTGGTGGTGATGGGGGTAAGGTAGTGTGAGGGGTTGGGTTGGGGTTAGGTGTATGGGTGATTTGGGACAGGTGAGTGTTTGATGGTAGTGTGTGTTTGTGTGGTGTGTGAGGGGTGGTGTTCCTGAATTGTCTTCGATTTGTTTTTTTTTTTCTTCTTTCTTGTTGATTGATGCTTGGTTGGGATGGGCTGGACTGAAGTGGAGGCGGCGTTGATGGCAGTCAATAGTGGCGTGGAGTTTCTGGAGGAGGTCTAGCCCTAGATATCCATCATACTGATTGCATGTCGAGTCGAATATGATGAATGGGTGGCTAGTGGATATTTGCTGGTGGGTGTGGGGTTGAAGGGCCCGTGTTTCCCCACGGATAGGCAGGGGGCCGTCCCCCGCGTCGATGAGGTTGGCTGAGGTGGGGAAAAGAGGGCCGAATGCAGCAATGTGGCGGGAGTAGAAGTGGGAGTAGAGGCACGATCTGGCGGCTCCCGTATCCACTAGTAGTCGTGCCTTGACCCCGTTTAGCCAAATCTTGTTGTAAACTGGGGGTCTGTAGTTCTGTGAGGTGGCCCCCGCCACCAGGGGGAGGTGCGGGGGCGGGCCTAAAAATCCATCTGTTGTGGAGTGGTGTCGTCTTGGTCGTCGTCGTCCGTTCCCGAGTAGTGTTGTGGCGGTGCGTCGTCTTCCGGGGCGTCTTCGTCTAAGGAGGAGACTTTCTTGTGCCCTTGGTGAAAGGTTCTGCGCCTGCTAGCTTTAAGCTGTTCCCTAATGTCGTGCAAAGGGCAGGTGCGACTGCAAGCCATGAATTTCCAGGGATTAATTGTGATGAGGTTTCCTTGCTCCCTGGGGTTTGGGCGTTTCTTCTGCGGGTAAGCTCTAGGGACTGTGGGAGACGGCTCAGTAGCTGGCTGGTGAGGCGGCAGCTTAGGTTTGGATGGAGGGTGTTGCTTTGTTGGAAAACGTGTCACTGCGTGGAGTGGCTGTGGTGTGAGGCGGGCGGCGAGCAGACGTCAGAGGAGTTGTAGGTCACTTTCCATGTCCCCTGAGGGGTCGTAGATTGAGAAATACTCCCTGACTATGCTGGGGAGGATCCTCAATAGAGCATTAAATGTATGTATATCCCGGGCATTTGTGGGTGCCTCGAGATAGGCAGCGCTGACGAGGTGCCGAGCGTGGGTGAATGTATCATCCAGGTTTCCGTCGTAGGTAAGGGCGTCGAGTTGAGAGAGAGCGACAACTCGGCCTATTGATGGCATGAAAACCTGTCTCACTATTTGCGAGAATTGGTCCCATGACAGTTCTGGGACGGTTTTTGGTGCGACAGTAGTGATTATTTTACCCAGGATAGGTAGTGTGACTGCGATCTTTTCTCTGTCTGAGTCGAACCCTATGTCTAGGAGGGGTTTGACCATATCTAAATACACCTCTATGTCGCACTGGTCCGGGTTGAACCTCGGCAATGGGGTGCTTCTGAAAAGGCTAGTATTCCGTCAGATGGCTCCACTGTAGCAGTAAACACATTCCCGCGCTGTATAAAAAGCATAATTTTATTTGTTAAATATTTACACTGTTGTGTGAAAATGTGAATCATGGTAATGTCATATGCCGTAATATAAATAATACAAATAGAACACGTATATATAACGTATCATGAACTGTTTATATTTATTATAAACTGAAATTAAAATATCACTGATGGCATGTGATGGCAATCCACCATTTCAGTGGTCCTATATTATTTAAGTTCTGCTACATTTAGTGCAAGTTAGATTCTTAATACATAGTTTGTTCAGAGTGTAAAGTACGCCTAGTGGGTATCTTGACTCATCCAGTCTCTATGTGGGCAGAAATTTAATGTTGAGTAAATACTGGCATTCACCATCATAAATCATCCGGTCTGAGGAACCGTCCCAAAACCAAGATCGTTTACGCATCATTCTTTGCCCGGTCTCACCGAGGACAGACGACTGTGGAAGGTACACAAGCCAAGACATCGCCTCCAAGTGATCCACAAGATTCACACGGAGTCAAGTTCAGTATTTACGCTTATATATATATATATATATATATATATATATATATATATATATATATATATATATATATATATATATATATATATATATGATTCACACGGAGTCAAGTTCAGTATTCACGCTTATATATATATATATATATATATATATATATATATATATATATATAATATATATACAGTATATTATATATATAATATATATATAATATATATACAGTATATTATATATATAATATATATATATATATATATATATATATAATATATATACAGTATATTATATATATATAATATATATATATATATATATATATATATATATTATATATATATATATATATATATATATATATATATATATATATATATATATATATATATATATATGATTCACACGGAGTTAAGTTCAGTATTCACGCTTATATATATATATATATATATATATATATATATATATATATATATATATATATATATATATATATATATATGCAAACGTGAGAACACATCAGTAAATACTACTGCATCCTCTTAAATGTCTACCCCCAGTGAGATTGCATCCAGGTCAAGAGGACTGGTATGTGCACAAGCTACTGACTCAGTCAGTGGAAGATCTTACAAACATATGTGTGTGGACAGGTGGCCTGGAGACAGTTCTCACATGACCATACCATTAGGGACTTGCCAAGAGGGGGCAATGTGTGTGAGATATTGATGATAAGATGACCTTAAGGTTATTTATTTGGTAGGCACTCGGTGAAATGTAAAAATTAAAATAACCACTAGTTCTCAACAGAAAAAGACAAAACTTCACTGTAACACTTTATTTACAAAAAGCTACAATGATACATATGAATATGACTCACTCTTGGTGCAAGGAAGCTGCAGGGGAAGGTCTCTCTCTCTCTCTCAGCTCAACAGTCAGGAACTCACATTACTGAACTATATGTGTTTGTGGGTGTGTCCATTTACGACAGTAATGTAACCAACGTCGGGTACAGGGACATGAGAAATCGGCGTAGCTTAGTTCACAGCTAGAGAGGCAAGAAGTGGGAATGACAATCACACAAAGATACCGCTCAGTGAAACACACTGCCTGTACATAGTCACTTATGAACCAATGACGAATGTTATGAATTTAGCATGTTTCTACTCTGAGTGAATCCGTGACATTACACGCCATCAGAATAAAAATTTTCCTGGAAACTTGACATCCCGCGTGAAAAAACTTAAACACGGGACTGTCTTGTGGTGCGCATGCGTGAAGGAAGCGCGCAAAATGTTGAATGCCAGTATTTACTCAACATTAAATTTCTGCCCACATAGAAACTGGATGAGTCTAGATACCCACTAGGCGTACTTTACAGTCTGAACAGACAATGTATTAAGAACCAAATTTGCACTAAATGTAGCAAAATTAAATAATATAGGGTCACTGGAAGGACGGGTTGCCATCACATGCCATTAGTGATATTTTGATTTCCGTTTATGATAAATATAAACACTTCACGATACGTTATATATACACGTGTTCCATTTGTATTATTTATATTTCGGCATATGACATTACCATGATCCACATTGTCACACAACAGTATAGATATTTAATCAAAGAAAAATATGCTTTTTAAACAGTGCGGGGAATGTGTTTACTGCAACAGTGGAGCCATCTGGCGGAATACTAGCTTTGAAAGCACCCCATTGAATGTGTGGTTTGGCTGCCATTGTGTAAGTTTCCTTTCTTCGTTCCTCCGTGCTTTTACTCGGATCCAGAACCACCGCTTGCCACCAGTGTAATGCTGTGTTTTTAAGGCGACTTCTCGTCGTAAAAAAACACTAGCTACTGAAGCAGGGTCCTCTTTCTAGACCGTAAGTAAAGCACTAACAAAGGAACAGGACATAAAAACCAGGCAGTATACCGTATCACATCTATTACCTAGGTCCTACTCATAACAGTACACATAGAATGATATTTAGGATACAGAGACACAGAGATACAGAATTAACACTTGGCTTCACAGAATAATCGTATGCACTACCATTATCACACAGGGAGATTGCGAGTATTCTTTAATAGGGTTCTTATGTCACTTGGAGGTAATATATAAATGGGGTTGTTCACTTTAAGCTCTTTAATGGGGTTCTTATGTCACTTGGAGGTAATATATAAATGGGGTTGTTCACTTTAAGAATACACGAGATTGAGAGTCTGGTTTAGGGATATTACTATAAAAGAGGTAGGGTGCGGATAGCGACACTCGACACTGTCACCTGGTCACGGAAACACGTACACTTATCTTTCGACTCGCCCGCGCTCCTACCTCTAGACTCACAGAAAACTCCCTGGTTCCTTAATATGGGGAGGGACTAAGACAATTCACAAAATGCACTTTCTGCCCTGATAGCACTAGATTCTAGTGGGCCACTGTTTACTATATTCTCTTGGGTAGTCACTGTCACTGTTTTCCTCTGTTTCCTGGTTACTGTCACTGTCACTGTTTCCCCCTGTTTCCTGGGTATGGTCACTGTCACTGTTGCACTTTAGGGTACAGGGAGGCTCTCCCGTGTGGGGGCCTCGACCTGAGAGGCGGCCCTCGTCTTAGGGCCGCGCCGGTGGGGTGCAGAGAGGCTCTCCCGTCTGGGGGCCTCGACCTGATAGGCGGCCCTCGTGCTGGGGCCGCGTCGGTGTGGTGCAGGGAGGCCCTCTGGTCTGGCGGCCTCGACCTGATAGGTGGTCCTCGGGACTGGGACCGAACAGCCGGAGTAGTCGGGCCTGTCATCTTTGGCTCCGTGGAGTGAGGGAGCCTGGATTGCCTTCGTCAGGAGCTGGAGAGTCTGGCCTGGGTGTCCTGGGACTGCAGGCACCAAGGGGGAGAGGCACCGTCAGGACTGGGCTGCGGCAGCTTCTCCTTCGGGGCTCGGGCAGGAACAAGGAACTCCCGGGCGTGGGCGGTGAGTCCGATATCGGGCCTTGCCACCACTCTAACATCTCCTCCGAGGCTATATTCCCGGGTGGTGCCGAAGGGCTTCCACAAGGGAAAGAGGCTGGAGAAGGACTCACGTCACTCGTGTCCTCGCTAGTAAGTCCTGAGGCCGGAGCCTTGGGTCGCATTACCGTGGTACATACTCTGGCTGTAGCCGTGGACTTGCCTGGCGTACGAGGAACAACTGAAGGGCGTACTAGGCCGCTCCTTCCCCGCCACGTATATAGACCATCGGCGCGGTGTTGCTCACGTAGTAGGGGACAAGCCTGAGTGAGGGGCACAGAGGCCACACTCTCTCCAGTACGAACTGAAACTACCTTCAGAGGCTTCTCTACCCTGGTACGTGCCCCGGCCGGAGCCGAGTGCCTACCTGTTTTACTGAGAACAACTGAAGGGCGTACTAGGCCGCTCCTTCCCCGCCACTTAGGCTATATAGACCGTCGGCGCGGTGTTGTTCCTGAAGGGGAGAACAGCAAGAGAGGGATGCACTGGGGCAACTCTCTCTCTGGTGTACTAAGGCCGGAGCCTTGGGTCGCCTTACTCTTTGTACACTTTGTTAGGCCGCAGCCTTGGGCCTCCTGCCCTAGAAGGTGTAACAAAGCCGTCAATACGGTGTTACCTGGGACTGAATCTTGTTCAGTCCCACCCCTATTCTGACGACCATTGCTCCGCCCGCAATGTAGTTTCCTTTCCCTGGTCACCTGGGGTTGGGGCAATTGCGGGGAACAAGGGCCCGGGATCGTGATGTCCTGGTGACCCTCTTGATCGGGGTCACTAACCCCACCGTTGTGTCCTCCTGGGGTGGTGGTGCGGTGGCGGTCCGGTGGTGGGGTGGGGGGTGGTGAGGTGGGAGGTCCGGCGGCGGGCACGGCGGGCATTTTAGTAAGGAAATTTAGTTTCCCAAATAGAGCAATTGATCAGTGGAATGCACTACCGAATGAAATAGTGTGTGCAAAAAAAAAAAAATCCACAATTTTAATGATAAGTACGATAAATATGGTTTACGACACGGGGCAGTACGAGCTTGACTCATTCCTGTAAAGATAAGAACAATTGGCAGGTAAGAACACACACACACACACACACACACACACTCCTAACTAAAGGGCAACATTCATAACGTGAAGTAATATGGTCGCCGTCCTTCTGAACATTCCTCTTTTTATAAGAGATTACATACATTAAAACATTTGAAAAATCTAAGTATTTGAAAGTATACGTTTAGAATTACTTCCAGGGCACTTAGAAATACATGGAACTTTGCCAAGTTCAGGTGTTATATCAATGGAAGTGGTATATGGAGCGGAAAAATGGCGGAGTCAGCATCAGTGACGTATGATTGTTTTCGTTGTTGTAGTGTCACCGCGTCAGCTCAGTTGTATGATTCCAGTCATTGGTTAGGTGTTCTTGATGATTTCGTCAAGACGATTGTGTGAAGAGGTTTCACTCAGTCGTTCAGGGCTAGTCACCACCAGTAGGTTAGTGTGTTTTCGATGTCTTTTAAGTAAATTAGAAATCGTTCATTTCGTTTCGTTTTTGAAGGCTTCAACATGCATGCGTCAGCCTTGGCAAGGTGTGTATAGAGTTGTGTGCATGTGGAGCTGAAAGAAATTCTATCTATCTATTGCCAGACGCCTCAATCCCGTTTGGGGTGGCCACAAACAAATCGCCTCCAAGTCGCCCTGTCCCCCGCCATTTCACTGCCCTGCTCCCAACTCACACCCCCCTCTCTCATATACCTCTCCACCCCATCCCTCCATCTCATCCTCGGTCTCCCCCTCCCTCTTCCACCCTCCACCTCACTCACATACACTCTCTTCGTCAGTCTTTCACCCTCCATCCTCTCCACATGGCCAAACCACCTCAGTGTGTTCCTCACAACGCTTCCTATCACATCCACATCCACACCACAACGCTCCTTTATATCCTCATTCGTCAGCCTGTCTCTCCACGTGACTCCACAGGCTCCTCTTAAATAACTCATTTCCACTGCTCTCACTCTTGACCTGTGTCCTTCCAACAATGTCCAAGCTTCACTTCCGTACGTTAGAGTTGGTATCACAATACTGTCATGTAGTAACTTTTTTACTTCCATGCTCACTTCCCTGTTTCTTATCACTGCTTTTAAGGAACCAGCAACCTTTCTTCCCTGCTGTACCCTTTCAAGCACTTCACCCTCCAAACCTCCATCCTTACTCATCACACTACCCAAATACTTAAACGTACTCACATTTTCCAATTCCTCACCATCCAACCTTGCTGTACATTCACTGACTTCACCTCTCTCAAAGACCATCACTTTACTCTTCCCTACATTCACCTTTAGGTTCCGTTTCTTACACACTCTCTCAAACTGTTTATTATTTTTATTTTTATTTTATCGAGGTGAAGATGTACTTGACAGGTTGGTGATGATTGGCTGAATGCAACATGTCCGAACATCGTTGTATTTCAAATAATTACCAGTAATTATGTATAACTGGTAATTATTTGAAATACAGTGATGTTATTCGGGCATGCTGCATTCGGCCAATCATCACCAAACTGTCGAGTGCATCTTCGCCTCGATAAACAATGAGTATAGTTAGCATCTTTTACCCAGGCCCGCCCTGGCCACGTCCCCTTACCACAAACTATTCATACATGCACAGAGATACACGAAGCTGTTAGCTTCCTGGGGGAAAAAACTTGGATAAAACTGTTACTGCAGTTATATTAGCAAAGGCAATATGCAGTTTAGGAGCCTGCAGTAACTTGGTAAGCCTAGAAACAAAACCAACTGAAACTAAGGGGGGAAAAAAAAAAAGTCCTAACTAATTCTCGCTCCGTCATGCTTTCCTGTAATTACAAAGCGTAATCTGAAAGACTTCATGTCAAGCTTTGTGATAAGGAAGGCATAGGCTAAGGCATTACTGATAAGAACCTTGTTTATATAATAATTTAAACAACAACCAAATGTTGTTAATTACACAGTAGCAAATCCCTGTTACCTACTGTACAGCAGTGGTTTCCACCCTTTTCTAATCCTGGCCCCCCCTCACTGAATGACGCGTTCCCTGTGCCCCCCTTCCTCAAATACTGTATTTTACTGGCATAGTTGGCAAATGTCAGTAAATATCATAGATTCTTAATCTTTGAAATTGTTTATATATTCAGATAGCTAGATTTCTTATTCATATCTGAAATATTTTCTCCATACCCGGTATTTAGAAATTACTGAATTCCATCATAATTCATAGTTTCCAAATATAATTACCCTCTTTATCAAACCTTCGCACCCCCCCAGGCAGCCCTTTGTGTCCCCCAAGGGGGGCGTGCCCCACAGTTTGGAAACCACTGCTGTACAGGGTGTCTAACGAGTTTTGTCTTTAGCAACTGGTGATGATTATTCGGTAAGTTTCAACAAGTTGCCAGTACACCTCCCAGATTGTGCAGTATATTTTTCTGGTAGGTTTTCATGAGATCTGAATGATTTTGACCTTCACTTTTGTCGGAAATGCTTGCCTCTTTTCCAATCATGAACTTTGACTGGATGGGGAAGTGAAATGAAGCATTTTCGACAAAATGAAGACAAAAATAATTCAGATTGTATCAAAAACCACTAGAAAAATATGCTGCACAACCAGTTAACCTAACCAAACAGATCTAACCTAACCTAACCTGCTGCAGTGGAATGCTTGCCTTAGAGATACAATGGTCCAGGTTGTGCAGTATATTTTTCTGGTAGTTTTTGTTGAGATTTGAATGATTCTGACCTTCATTTTTGTTGGAAATGTTTCATTTTGCCTCTTCTCCAATCATGAACTTGACTGGATGGGAAGGTGAAATATACTGCGCAACTAGTTAATCTAACCAAACAGACCTAGCCTAACCTAACCTAACCCAACCCGCTACAGTGGAATTCTTACTTTAAGCGGGCCACACACGCACAGCCGAGCCCGTCCAGTGGCCTGAAGAGGCCGGCTTTAACGAACAATGCTGTGCCGTCACACGATTCAGTCGGCCTCATGTCTCAGCTCAGTTGCAAGCAAAACGCCGTGGCGTGAGGGTGGCCATCGACGCTCTGCTGCCCATAGATGACCGGGAGCTGCATGATATTGGGTCTGTTGCTGCGGCCTATATTACAAATAATAGAAAGAGGAGGAAAAAACGGACCAAATGGGCAAAAGACTGGTTGATGAGGAGTAAATTGCCCCATCTGACTCTGTTGAAAGAATTGCGGTGCAAGAAGAATAACTTGTTTAATTACTTGAGGATGGACGAGGATTCCTACCTGCAGCTGTTGTCACTGGTTTCCCTAATAATAAAGAAGAAGTACGATACCTGTATGAGGAGTGTTATTTCGCCTCATGAAAGACTGACAGCCACACTGAGGTTTATTGCCACAGGCTGCTCGTATGAGGATTTAAAATTCTCCCGCACAACTGACACAAGACTGACGCCTGACGGCCTGCGGTACCCAACACACGCTCAGTTTGCCTGAACCTGACCACGAAAATCTGTCCGCGACAGATCCCAGGACGACCGTTGAGGCCGCCTGCGCAGGCGCCTGCTCCCTACCCACACACGCCCAGGTTTGCCTGAACAGGCCGGCCACTTCAGGCCGCCGTACGGGCTCGCCTGTGCATGTATGGCCCGCTTTAGAGATACAGTGGTCCAGGTTGCCCAGTATATTTTTCTGGTAGTTTTTGACGAGATATGAATGATTTTGACCTTCATTTTTGTTGGAAATGCTTCATTTTGCTTCTTTTCCAATCTTGAACTTTGGATGAGGAGGTGAAATAAGCATTTTTGATAGAAAATGAAGGCAAAAATCACTCAAATTGAATAAAAATCCACCATAAAAATGTACTGCACAACTGGTTAACCTAACCAAACAGACTAACCTAGCCTATCTTGACCTAGCCTAACCTAACCAGCTGCAGCGGAATGCTTATCTTTGAGATATGATGATCCAGGTTGTGCAGTATATTTTTCTGGTAGTCTTTGATGAGATTTGAGTGAGTTTGGCCTTCATTTTTGTTGGAAATGCTTCACTTTGCTTCTTCTCCAATCATGAACTTTGATTGGATGAGGAGATGAAATGAAGTATGAGCCTAACCTAATACTGTATGTGACATGTGCTCTCAGGGCCAGACTGCAACCAAAACAAGCAAAGATAATATATTTGATGCGAACAAAAATGCTAGAAGTGAAGGAAAACCATAAGAAGTATGAGCCTAACCTAATATCGTATGTAAATGAAAATCAACATCATTTATTCATACAGTATATGAAGCATACGATGTACAGTATGGTTCCGAGACAATTCACCGTCCAGTCAATTTGCCCGTAAGATAATTCCCTCTCAAAACATGGATGATTTCCCGTCAGGACAATTCACACCCTGGACGATTCCCCGTCATTCTATAAATATATTTATTATTATCTAATTGATACTTTAATAACATGAAGATATAATGAGAAATTAAAGGAAGAGAATCAATAGTAAAGTAAAACAAAGTGAATTACAGGTGGTAGCAAATACAGTTGGCAGAATACTGAAACGAAGTGAAGTACGGTAATTATGAATATAAGGAGCAACATAGAAATGAGCAATAGAGACAGAAAAAAAATAGTCATGTTGTTTAAGGACAAGAGCTCCTGGATGAGAGTAGGTACCAACAACAAGCCATGTACAAGGAGATGCTTTGTTGTCGGCGGCCATCTTTCGACTGTCCTTCCAGCAGCCAGCCCTCTACAGCCATCCTGACCATGATTGTGTAGACAAAAATGGAGGACTCATGGCTCAGAATCATGAGATCATGTAACTCATCAGGTTGGAGCTAATGCAGATGCAGCGGTCAAGGAAGACCCAAGATATGATCTACCAGTTTTCCAAGCCTGTGCCCTGTAATTCTGCCAAGAGGCTACTCACAGTCAGAGACCTCCAATGTGTCCTTGGCATCAACATCTTTAGCCAGCCTCCAATTAGCCTCATGATCCAGTAGTACAGCCTCCAAGACCCCAATTCCCAGCACCTCAGGACTCCATATCAGATGTGCTATGAGAAACTATCTTTGTCAACATTAACCCGCGCCGTCCCAGCGACGTGAATTAACGCGGCAACATTGCAAGGTCCCTAGTTTGCACAATTTTCAATTTTCGCGAGTGATTTCGCGAGTGATTTTTGGCACGTATACACGGGACACCTTCCTCTATTCCTCTACAAGATGCCAAGCAGGAACAATGCCTTACACCGCATAACCTCTCCCCCCCCCCTGCACGCCATTGTCTCGGCAATTCACCTGTTACCAGTGACCTGGCCAATAAAGACATTCAGGGCCAGAGTGATTCCCCAATCGATGAGAATGTGGAGGACAATGTTTACATAGCATTAGAGGAAGAAACAGTCAGAAATGATGATCAGGTAATGTGGGAAAAAAAAGGTCATGAATGGTGATGAGTTAGTGAGTGAACCAAGCCTATAATGCCTATATTACTGTTTGAAAACCAACATACTCTTGTACTACATATAATTCGTAATAAGTAAATAAATAAATACTGTTTATGAGTGGATAAAATAGTTACCCTCCCATAGTACTCGTTTTCTTTGGTGCCAGCCTGTTAGAAAACCCAGTCAGGTAAGGAAGGACTTGTACCTAAATCGGGTATTTTAAACCTCAGGTGAGCGATTTCTCTATGAATTTTCGATGTTTCTCACCAAAAGCGGATGTTTGAGCCAAAAAAAAAAAAAGGTCCAAAAACGTCGGGATGGGGCGTGTTAATGATGATTGACAGTTAACTCAGTCTGAAACATATGAGAAAAATAGGAGTGTGAGCAGTGTACACTTATTCCTTGATTATCGCACATAACTGGTACTTAACTTGGTGCATGATAATGGATTTGCACGATTATGAATGCACAGTACCTGTGGGATTTAAACTAATTGGTACCTGTCACTACTTAATGCTTTTCTTTCCGTTAAGGTGGCTTTACATTGAGTGACAAGCCAAATGGTTTCCTGTAAGCCAAGAAACCATTTACAACGCTGGTTGGTAACCATACAATCAAACCATACGTGCTCCCTACGTGTCAAGTAGGTTGGTGGAGGGTTAGTGCCCCTCCCTGTAAAATAAATAACTCAGAGTCAAATGGCCACCCCATACGGGATTATGGCGTCTGGCAATAGATAGATAGATAGATAGGTACCTGGCACCCCAGGTGGAAGCCCAATTTTTCCCTTTTATGACAGTTTAGATCAGTGTTTCTCAAACTTTTTCACTTACTTCCCACTTCTGGGGATCTGAACCTCCTCGTGGACTCCCTTCAGTTGGAAAATAAAGTTGGTCTATCTATCTATTTATAGCCCGACGCCCTAATCCCGCAAAGGGTGGCCGCAGACAAAACGCCTCCAAGTCACTCTGTCACCTACCATTTGACTACCCTCCCCCCAACTCATCCCCCCTCCCTCATATACTTCTCGACTCCATCCCTCCACCTCATCCTCGGTCTACCCCTCCCTCTCCCTCCCTCCACCTCACCTACATACACCCTCTTAGTCAGTTTTTCATTCTCCATTCTCTCCACATGTCCAAACCACCTCAGTGTATTTCTCCTAATCTTCTCAACCACATCCACATCTACCCCACAGCGTTCCTTCACTTCTTCATTCGTCCCTCCACGTTGGTGCTTTCCATTTATTTTAATGCTTACAATTGTCAATCAGATTTAATATTTTGTCACATATCAGTAGGATGGATGACAATATTTGCTTGCAGCCAGTTGATTGATTCAGGTTTGTCTCTGATAATGTATATTCATCTCTGGGTACACGTGCAACCAGTTTTGGCTTGCACTTTTTGTGTGTAGATGGGTGAAGAAACCAGATTCACATAAATATGTTGTGGAAAATGGCAAGAGGATTCTAAGCATGATTTCACAGAAACACACTGATTTACTACTTACACTAGCTTGCCATGGCCCCCATAAAATCCTGTTTTTGTCCTTTTAGAGGACGTGGCACCATCTTTGAGACCTACTAAATACATACACACCCTTACAGTATGTATCAGCAACACATACAGGCAGGGTTAGGTTAAAAGAAAATGATCAGAAGGGCACGATAAGGGTGAATATTTATTGTTTCTGCATACACTTACCTCATCAAACCCTCGGCCAGCCACTAGCATTGCACCTAACTGTTGACTTGTTGAGGTAAATGTATGGTTCAGTTTAAACAGCAGTAAGGCTTTACCAATTCACTTTTTACACCTATTCTTAAAGTTTTTCTTTCTTTATTTTTATTATTTTTATTATGGTGTGAACTCCCTGCAGTTTGGAAATATTACGGTATAAGCTGAGCATTTACCCAACTTTTTTTTTTCTTTTTTTTAAGGAGACTAATTCAAGGAATCATAAATTCGTAACTGCAACACATAGAACTTTCAGTTAAAGATCATTATACAGTACTCTTTAATCCTTCATCTCTGCATTGCAAGTGGCCCCAGGTCTTTAGGTGGAAGCATCAAGGACATAGGCGATGAATTGAGGCAGTTTGAGGGGTCACAGAAGGCCATGTTCATATGAGCTCTTAACTTGATCTCTACAGCTCGCAGGTCTCATGCCTGCCTAGGCCAGATGGGGATACCCCGCTTGCACTTGCTCACACTCCCCGTTGTCCCACTTGGACTTGACATTCCCATCCACTGCCCTCAGACACTGTTGCATGAATAAATCACCATCCCTTGTGTGTCAAAAGACCACTTATACTTTCCTGCAGGTAAGTTTTCTCATGTTGTGTAAGATCACTTTTGTTATCCCAGAGTCTTTTCATTCTTACACCCATACTTTTCTTTATTTTCTAAACCACTAATTAGCTACCTTTCAACAGGCTTTATCACAGACATATAAATTGTTGGATATTGTAATGCCTATTTGTAGTTTTTCTTATCTTCTGTTGATTACCATATTTTTTTCTACAAATTTAATTTATTAAATGAATATCAGTCATTACTTTCATCAACACTTATTCTCTTCACTGAAATTGTCTTTATTTCACTATGTCACTTTTATATTTTATGTACAAATTTATATTATGCTACACTTCTCCACACACCTGCTAAGTGTCAGACTGGGGTGATATGGGTGGTGGTAAGAGAGTGATGAGGGTAGGTGCCACGAAAGTGATTGGAAGGAGGTGGGAGCCCGCAAGGGGTGACCAGTGCCTGTTACATAACACTCTGTAAAGCAACCCCCACTCACAGACATTTTCTTTCCACTCAGTAATGGTGACACTGTCTTTTGTAAAACTCTCCCAATTGAACTATCACTCACCCACTCCCTGGCATGAGTGGGAGGCAAGGCAAGGATGGACATGGCAGGGGCCAGGCAGCTGCTTGCGGTGGCACGCAAATCGGACTATGTGTATTCAGAGAACATTGCTCTAATCCTTCCTGATTCCCTTGAAAGTCTGGTAGATTAGCTTACCCACCTCCTATGTGCCTATGCTACACACTGGACACCATAGAAAATGGGTAGGAATTCAAACTCTGGTGGGAAATGCAAAGTGTCTATTGCCATCATCCTATCTACCCTGACAGCCTATTTCATGTGGGATATGGCCATTATTCAAGCTGCACTGACTACCTATTTCATGAGGGACATGGCCATCATTCGAACCACTCTGACTACCTATTTCATGAGGGATACAGCCATCATTCGAGCTGCCCTGACTACCTATTTCATATATTCGAGCTACCCTGACTACCCTTTTCATGAGGGATATGGCCATCATTTAAGCTGCCCTGACTGCCTGTTTCATGAGGGATATGGCCAGTATTTGAGCTGCCCTGACTACCTATTTCATGAGGGATATGACCAACATTCGAGCTACCCTGACCACCTATTTCATGAGGGATATGGCCATCATTCGAGCTACCCTGACTACCTATTTAATGAGGGATATGGCCAATCATTCGAGCTACCCTGGGTATATACTTCATGAGGGATATTGCAAACATTCGAGCTGCCCTGACTTCCAATTTCATGAGGGATATGGCCATCATTCAAGCTGGCCTGACTACCTGTTTCATCATTCGAGCTACCCTGACTACCTATTTCGTGAGGGATATGGCCAACATTCGAGCTGCCCTGGCTACCTGTTTCATGAGGGATGTGGCCAACATTCAAGCTGCCCTGACTACCTATTTCATGAGGGATATGGCCATCCTTCGAGCTTTGGGAGGAAAACAGTTGTCACAATGGTGATAAACTATGTTTACAATCCCAAACAGCACCAAAGAGATGGACTCCATCTTAAGCTGTGCTGAAGACAGATGGACACCATCGTCGGAGGAAGACGTCCTTTACCGGTGCTTCATACCAGCTCAACACGGCCAGAGGCATTACCCAAATAAGTATCTTTGAAATGAGTCAAGCTCTGTACCAGGTTAGACTAAATGATTTTTCATTAGTAAAAGGAAAAGAAATAATAAGTTTAAATAAGACTGATTCAAACAACAAAGAACCACGATGCGTTGAGTCAGCTGGGTTTGTTTATACTACAGCAACACGCGGAAAGTGTAAGTACATACTCTTCATTTAGTACCGGGTATTACAAAATGGATACATACTTCAGTAAAACAAATTTGGAAAAGAAAAGGGATAAAAGTAAAAAGCAAAATGATGATTTCTACCAAGAACTGGTTGAAGTGGAGACTCACAATAGACTGGTTGAACGTGTACACAAACTAGAAATGGCTTTCAAAAATGAAATTGATGAAATAAAGAAGCAAATGCACTTGCAAAAGGAAGAGATAGAAAAACTGGGAAGGGAGGACAATAAGAAAGACACAACCATCAGTGAACTAACAGTGGAATTGAATACGCTTAGGAAGAAAGTGAGTGAAATGGGAAGTACAGTAGTTAATCACGAGAGTGTTATGGAAGAGTTAAAAAATGACACAGAGACAATTACACAAGCAAGCAGTCTTATGGACCAGAGCAGTGATATTGAGGAGAAGATAACACAGGTGAATGAAGCTGTGCAAAGCTACAAAAATGATGTAGAAACCACGTATGCTGAAATGGTGAAAGTAAAGAAAGACTTAGAAACAAGGGTGGAGGAAAAAAACATTAAAAAGGAAGTGAAAAGAATAATCCAAAACAATCCAAAGTTAGTCAGAGATTCAGAAGAAATAAATAAATCAATAGTAATCACTGGTATAGAAGAGGAAGAAATTAAAAACAAAATCACTAGAGACAAAAAGGAGATGGCAAATGTAATGAGCTTACTGAAAGAAGTATCAGAGGAAATCTGTAGTAAAGACATAGAGGAACACAAAAGGTTAGGGAAATACGAGAAAAGCAAGACAAGACCTCTAAAGGTGACTTTCCAGAGTGTAAACACTGTGGAAGAGATACTAAAAAATGCAAAGAATCTTATGGAAAAAGAGGAGTTCAAAAATGTATGGATAAAAAGATGCCTAACACAAGAGGAACTGGAATTACTGAAAGAGAAAAGGGAGGAAGCAAAAACAAAAAATGAGGGAAGATCAGAAGAGGACAAGAAGAAATTTTTTTTACAAAGTAATAGGATTGCAGGTACGAAAGTGGTACACAAACAGGATGGAAGAAAAAGGAGGAAGTTAGTAGAACCATGTCAGGTCAAGTATATAAACAAGATGATAAAGTTGATGTACTCAAATGTGGATGGAATGGTATCTAAATTACTAGAGATGAATGATTATGTCAGAGAAAATGAACCACAAATAATATGCCTAACTGAGACAAAATTAACACCAAGGATATCCAATGACATACTAAACTTAGAGGAATACAATATATGGAGAAGAGACAGAAACTTAAAAAAAGGAGGAGGAATTATAATATTAACTAAGAAAAATCTAAAAGTCAAGGAAATAAACCTAGATATACCATCACAAGTAGAACTGATTGCAGTAGAGATTGACACATCTGAAGGTAAAGTAATTGTAGCCAATTTGTATATGCCACCCAGATCAAACACATGGGAAAGAGACGAATATGAGGACCTGGCAGAGAGTACAATTCAGAGTATAAGATCCTTGCTACATAAAATGGAAGAGAAATCGGAAAGAATTATACTAACTGGGGATTTCAATACAAATATAAATTGGAATACTCTAGATATAAATAGCCAAGAAAGCTGTTGGGACCAAAAGCTCCTGGATCTCGTACAACATGTGAGGGAAACCACTAGAAAAAGAGGACTTGATGTACCTTCAGTGCTAGATCTAATAATTACTTGGTAAGAAAATGACATTGACAGTTTAATATATCACCCTCCACTCGGCAAAAGCGATCATGCAGTACTAAATTATAACTTCAGGATAGCATATGACATAGTAAACAGCAATGACAGTTACAAAAAGAGCCCAAACTATAAAAAGGGAAATTATCAAGACCTAAAGAAGTATTTCTTAGAAGTTGATTGGGAAAATGAGCATAGAGGACAAGATTTAAATGCTGTATATAAAAAATTTTGTGAATTTTATGAAATAAGAGTCCAGAAGTACATCCCACAGCACAAAGAAGCAGATAAGAAAATACAGAAATGGTTCAATACAGAATGTAAAAAATCAAAAGAAAGAAGAGATTTGTTGTGGAATAGATACAGAAGACACAATAGTGAAAGGGCGTATAATAATTACAAACAGGCAAGAAACGACTATACAAGAATAAGGAGGGAAGCCCAAAAACAGTTTGAGGAGGATATAATAAATAAAAGTAGTGATCAACCAAAGCTGTTTTACAGCTGTATCAGAAGCAAAACCAAAGTAAAAGATATAATACAATCCATCACGGACGAGGGAATCACTTATACACAAGAGAAAGATATTTGTGAAGCACGAAATAAGAATTTCCAATTAGTTTTTACAGAAGAAAAAAATTTTGAGAGGGAATATGTGGAACACGCATGTCCACACATACTACCAGATATACAAATAGCAGAAAAAGTAATACAGGAGGAGTTAAGTAGATTAGACAGAGGAAAAGCAGGTGGTCCTGATGAAATTTCATGTTGGGTGTTACGAGAATGTGCAAAGGAGTTAAGTAAACCATTATTTTTAATTTTCAAGAAATCCTTGAGACAAGGGAAACTACCTGATATTTGGAAAAAAGCAAATATAGTCCCCTTATTCAAGAAAGGAAATAGACAAAATCCTCTCAACTACCGACCAGTATCACTGACCAGTGTTGTAAGCAAGGTATTAGAAAAACTTATAAGAAAAGCTTGGGTAAATCATCTAGAAGAACACAGTATGATAACAGAAAGACAGTTTGGCTTCAGAAAAGGAAAATCATGTGTTACTAATCTGTTGAGCTACTATGACAGAGTAACAAACACAATACAGGAAAGGGAAGGATGGGTGGACAGTATCTATTTAGATTTCAAGAAAGCTTTTAACACAGTACCACACCAAAGACTTTTATGGAAGCTGTACCATCAAGGAGGAATTCAAGGCAAACTGTTTTGTTGGATGCAAGACTTTCTCATAAAAAGAGAAATGAGGACAGTACTAAGAGGAAACTACTCATCATGGAAAGAAGTGACTAGTGGAGTACCACAGGGTTCGGTGCTGGCACCAATCATGTTTCTGGTGTACATAAATGATATAAACAGTAACACTGGAAATGAGATCTATCTGAATATGTTTGCAGATGATGCAAAAATACAAAGGAGAATTACTAACACAGACTCTTGTAGGGAGCTACAAGAAGAATTAAATAAACTTCATGAATGGAGTAGTACATGGCAAATGGAATTCAATGTGGACAAGTGTCTTGTAATCAAGTTTGGTAAAAGTGGAAAAAGACCTGATTGGGATTATAAGTTATGAAATAAAACCCTATACTCATCAGAAAGAGAGAAAGACCTAGGTGTGATTATCAATAATAGACTATCTCCGGCTGACCACATCAGTGAGAAGGTACGGAACATGTATACACTGCTTGCAAATATGAGAATAGCATTCACATACATAAATGAAGACATGCTAAGAAGGATAATAACATCATTCATTAGACCAGCCCTGGAATATGCATCAATAGTCTGGAGTCCTCATCTCAAAAAGCATATAGACAAGATTGAAAAAGTTCAAAGGGCCGCTACAAGATGGATACCAAGCTTAAGGGACCTAAGCTACGAAGAAAGACTAAATAAACTGAATCTACCAACACTACAGGAGAGAAGGAAAAGAGGTGACATGATAATGCTATATAAGTGCATATCAGGAAAGGAGAAAATAGACATAAATGATTACTTAACATATGGAGAAGCATCAGCAAGAGGACACTGCAAAAAACTGCATAAGAAGAGAGGTGATAAAGACGTAAGGAAATTCAGTTTCCCAAACAGAGCAATTGATCAGTGGAATGCACTACCGAATGAAATAGTGTGTGCCAAAACAATTCACAAATTTAAGGATATGTACGATAAATATGGTCTAAGACACGGGACAATACGAGCTTGACTCATTCCTGTAAAGATACAATTAGGTAAGAACAATTAGGTAAGAACACACACACACACACACACACACACACACTTACTGAAAGAAGTATCAGAGGAAATCTGTAGTAAAGACATAGAGGAACACAAAAGGTTAGGGAAATACGAGAAAAGCAAGACAAGACCTCCAAAGGTGACTTTCCAGAGTATAAACACTGTGGAAGAGATACTAAAAAATGCAAAGAATCTTAAGGAAAAAGAGGAGTTCAAAAATGTATGGATAAAAAGATGCCTAACACAAGAGGAACTGGAATTACTGAAAGAGAAAAGGGAGGAAGCAAAAACAAAAAATGAGGGAAGATCAGAAGAGGAGAAGAAGAATTTTTTTTACAAAGTACAGTAGAAGTCCGATTTTTCGGCATCTATGGGACCAGGCAAGTGCCGAAATATCAAAATTGCCGAATTATCGAAAACCCTACCCACTCAGTACCTTATATGTTTCGGTGAACACTATCATCATTACTCATATCATTACAAATGTGTTTGGAGAGAGTACTGTATACTGTTTGATACTGTACAATATTGTAATGAATACAGTACTATACATGAATATGAAAAATAAAGAAATTAGTGAACATACTGTATATAAATGTAATGGTACAGTAGGCCTACAAGTTCACATGCACTTACCTAAACTTATAGTAGGTTCTTTATTTACATATGTACAATAGAAGGGGTTGATTGGAGTCTGCTACTGCTGGAAGAAGTCCCCAGCAGTAGAGGGTCCTGCAACAGGCTCTAAGGACTCTTCTCCCTGTTGCTGCAGCAGTAGAGCTTGAGGTTCAGAGACTGCTGTTGGTGATGGAGAGGAGGGAGCAGAGGAGCTTACGTTAAACTCATCCATAATCTGTTTCCTACTCATGCCAGCCTCTAATTTTTTCAACAGCTTAATTTTCCGAGCAATAGTCAACATCTTATGTGTATGCTTCTTGCTAACACCAGTTAACTTTCCACACGTGGAGGCCATTTTCAAAGCACGCAGATGTTTATACTGTTCACAACACACGGCTGGTCCACTCACGTGTTACAAAGCTCCTGTCTGATGTTACGGTGCTTACAGCACACTCGAATAGTAATTTCAGAGGTATTTCGGTACGAAGTTCACAAAGCACACAGAAGAATCAAGAGAAGTCGGCAGCAGCACGGCAACAACTCGGAAGAATGGCGAAACAGATTCTCTTTCCTATGCTAGACTCACTACATGTTTGTCCTCTCTTTATGCTATAGGAGAAAGAGCTAGCCTCTGAGCTTCATGGCAGTGGTAGACTCGTTCCATCACTTTCACTATCTCACTCACTAAGGCGGGTAAAGGCGGGTAGCTAGCTGGCGAGCCTCATGGAGAATTTCAAGACTGACGAAAAAAATCGGAGAATCTGCCGAACGATCGGAGATTTTCGTAAATGGGACTATTTCTCAAAACTGCCGAAATGTCAGATTTGCCGGGGAATTGGATGCCGAAATATTGGACTTTTCCTGTAATAGGATTGCAGGTACGAAAGTGGTACACAAACAGGATGGAAGAAAAAGGAGGAAGGTAGTAGAACCATGTCATGACAAGTATATAAACAAGATCATTAAGTTGATGTACTCAAATGTGGATGGAATGGCATCTAAATTATTAGAGATGAATGATTATGTCAGAGAAAATGAACCACAAATAATATGCCTAACTGAAACAAAATTAATACCAAGGATATCAAATGACATACTAAACTTAGAGGAATACAATATATGGAGAAGAGACAGATATTTAAAAAAAGGAGGAGGAATTATAATATTAACTAAGAAAAATCTAAAAGTCAAGGAAATAAAACTAGATATACCATCACAAGTAGAACTGATTGCAGTAGAGATCGACACATCTGAAGGTAAAGTAATTGTAGCCAATTTATACATGCCACCCAGATCAAACACATGGGAAAGAGACGAATATGAGTACCTGGCAGAGAGTACAATTCAGAGTGTAAGATCATTGCTACATAAAATGGAAGAGAAATCGGAAAGAATTATACAAACTGGGGACTTCAATACAAATATAAATTGGAATACTCTAGATATAAATAGCCAAGAAAGCTGTTGGGACCAAAAGCTCCTGGATCTTGTACAAGAGTTTTTCTTAACGCAACATGTGAGGGAAACTACCAGAAAAAGAGGACTTCAGTGCTAGATCTAATATTTACAAGGCAAGAAAATGATATTGACAGTTTAATATATCACCCTCCACTCGGCAAAAGCGATCATGCAGTACTAAATTATAACTTCAGGATAGCATATGACATAGTAAACAGCAATGATAGTTACAAAAAGAGCCTAAACTATAAAAAGGGAAATTATCAAGACCTAAAGAAGTATTTCTTAGAAGTTGATTGGGAAAATGAGCTTAGAGGACAAGATTTAAATGCTATATATAAAAAATTTTGTGAATTTTATGAAATAGGAGTCCAGAAGTACATCCCACAGCACAAAGAAGCAGATAAGAAAATACAGAAATGGTTCAATACAGAATGTAAAAAATTAAAAGAAAGAAGAGATTTGTTGTGGAATAGATACAGAAGACACAATAGTGAAAGGGCGTATAATAATTACAAACAGGTAAGAAACGACCATACAAGAATAAGGAGGGAAGCCCAAAAACAGTTTGAGGAGGATATAATAAATAAAAGTAGTGATCAACCAAAGCTGTTTTACAGCTATATCAGAAGCAAAACCAAAGTAAAAGATATAATACAATCCATTACAGACGAGGGAATCACTTATACACAAGAGAAAGATATTTGTGAAGCACTAAATAAGAATTTCCAATTAGTTTTTACAGAAGAAAAAAATTTTGAGAGGGACTATGTGGAACACGCATGTCCACACATACTACCAGATATACAAATAGCAGAAAAAGTAATACAGGAGGAGTTAACCCCTTAAACGCGGATCGTCTCATTTGCGACGCTCGGCCAAAAGGACATAACAGCTGATCGTCGCGTTTGCAATTCTAGTAAATTTTGAATAACCGCGGGCAAGCAGGCTCCAGCTGGTATTGTCTATCAGTACCGCCACCCTTGAGCTACTTTTAGCACACTTGACCTTTGTACTGCTGACCTCAGTTGTTGCCAAGTTTCATTTTTTTTTACCCACCCACGCACTGCTGCCCGGCCCTCCCTCGTCGTGCGATATGGCAGCGCGCGGACAGCTCATACGTGTCAATCTGCGCCTTCCTCTCGCAAGCACTTTATGCTATTTGGAAACACTTGTTTCCCCAGTTGTCACACTAGCATTTTTTCGCGCGGTTTACCCCTGTTTAGCGTCAGTCCACGCGAATCTTTCAAGGTGACACCATGTCAAACTCAAGCTTTTCCGAGTCTGTGCCTTCCAGCCCTCCGAAAAAGGGTTTTGTGACCTCCACCCCGTACAAAACCTTACAAGGAACTGTTAAGGGACTTAGTGACTCGGCTATAGCTAGTGAGTTCTTGAAAGCATCCATGGATTATGGAAGTGACATCGGTGTATTGTCTAGCCTGGCAGAGTCGGACACGCAATCGAGTGCTGAGTCTGAGGTGCCAGAAGTGACTATTCCTGTGCCAAGCACCTCAACAGGCAAGGCTCCTGTGAAAAGGGGCCTAGAATATGGAAAGGGGGCCAAGAGGAAAAGAAGTGGTGACCCAGCTTCCCAGCCATTGTCCCCTACACCACGTCACGCCACCGCCAGCCCGCCACGCACACCCAGCCCCATTCTCTCGTCGTCATCTTCAGCTGCCCTTTCTCCGGAGTCTTCGGAGTTGCCTTCACCACCTCGGAGGGGAAGTAGGCAGTCTAGTTTACGTAGTAGAGGTTTCCGTAGGCCCAGTGTTCTGCTAGTAGGGCTAGAACTTTGTCCCCTAGTGTAAGGCTAGCTCCTAAGGTTACTCGCACTAGGCAACTTGCCAGTCACGCCACTGCGAGTGACCTTGAACCCTCTGCTTATCTCCCCACCACCACCACCACTACACCGACACGACCTAGGACAGCCTCTGCCTCACGCACTGCCTCACCGCCTGCCTCACCCACTGCCACACGACCTGCCTCACCCACCGCCGCCCCCAGCACCTCCCAGCCTAGGTAGGGCACTCTGGATGCCTTCATGTGGTCAGAGGGCTCAGATTTTGTGCCGGAAGATCTGCCCTTTGATGGCAGTGGGTGTGGAATACAGGCTGACTTCCCTGTCCCAGTGGATGGTGAATGCTTGGACTACCTGTTGGCCTTCCTGGATAACGAAGCAATGGAGCAGATTTGTACCGAGACGAAGGTACGAGGGGCAATCTGCTGCAGTTCGTGAAGGAGGTGAAGCTGCAACGCCATCCACGTCGCGGATGGCAGCATGGGTTCCTGTAACGATCAGGGAACTGTTTGTATTTATTGGTTTGATGTTATTGATGCCCCACAATTGGAAGCATAAGCTCGAGGAATACTGGAGTTCAGACGATCTTTGCCCTACACCCATCTTCAATAAATACATGAGTCGCGATCGTTTCAGGCAGCTCATGACTTACCTTCACTTTGCGAACAATGATGAGCCTTCCCAAACTGACCCATTATGGAAAGTGAGGGGAATCCTGAACTTGATCAAGGATAAGTTTACGAGGTTCCTGCGCCCTTTCAAGAAAGTGGTGATTGACGAGTCCTTGGTTTTGTTCAGGGGCCATCTTCGGTTTGTGCAGTATATTCCTAGCAAACGCCACCGCTTTGGAATAAAGTTTTTCGTGCTGTGCGACTGCAAGACGGGGTTCATCTTAGACTTCGTTATTTACACCGCCAGCAATGTCGATTTGGACAAGACTGACCCCCTTGGATTCTCTGGTTCTGTGGTGAAAGTGCTGTTGGAAAAGTACTTTGGCGAGAATCATGTCCTGTATACGGACAATTACTATACAGCTCCAAAACTCGCCAAGTACCTTTCTGAACATGGCGTCGGATCATGTGGCACTGTCAGGAGCAATAGGGCACACTACCCTGCCTTCCCCGAGGCTGAAAAATTAAAGCGGGGAGACGTGCACCTGAAGAAAACTGACAAGATGCTGGCGATCAGGTGGCACGATAAGAGAATCGTGAATGTGCTCACCACAGTTCACAAGGGGGAAATGCTGGCCACAGGGAAGGTCGACAGAAGGAATGGCGAGCCTGTGATGAAGCCTGATGCTGTCATTGACTACAACGTCAATATGCGGCTGGTGGACAAGTCTGACATGATGATCGGAGAGATAGACTGCCTGAGGAGGAACTGTCGCTGGTACAGGAAGGTGTTCTTGCACTTGATTGATATGTGCATGCTGAACGCTTTCATCCTGTATAAGATCAAGAACAGGAAGCCAGCAAACTACTCTCTCCGACGATTTTCAAAGACTTGTGTGTACCAGCTGCTTCAGCGTTTTGGGCAGGTACTGCCATCAGGTCCCAAGCGCCACCCACAGACACCTCCAGACCGCCTACAGTGTCAGGCCTACCTTCAGCGACACCGCCTGGAGCCACTGCCTGCCACTGCCAAGAGGGGAAAAGCACTCAAGAGGTGTCATGTGTGCAGCCACACTACCAGGCAGGACAGAACATTTAGGCGCACCTCCTTGCGGTGCAAAGAGTGCAAAATTCCCCTCTGTACTTACCCGTGTTTCTTTGACTACCACAGCCTGACTGGATATTGAAAATAAGGGTAAGAATCTTGAAAATAATACTGAGAGTGACAGTGATACTAGTGTTTAGTTTTCTTTTACGTACTGACAGTGACAGTCTGATGAGTGTAAATTAGTGTATGTACAGGTAACTCGCACGGAACACGAGGGTTTCGTTCCTACCGTGCCGTGTTAGGTGCGAAATCGCGTATATTTAAACTACTCCATATTTTGCTCCCTAGACCCCCCAAATGTGTTGTTTTGCTGTTATCTGTCACTGGTAATCACTAGAAAGCACTTTAAGTGGTTAGAAGGTTTATTTAATGTTATAACTCACAAATACAGTACTCCAGAGCAAAATTTCAACACACAAATACTGTACGTAAACACAAGGAAACATTCCGACGCCGATCATAGGTAATCATATAAATCAGGTTAACTGGTACCAGTGCTTTAACTTACAAGTACATACCAGAACAGTACATATTTAACTTAGAAATGCAGTACTGTGATATCAAATGATTTCAGTATATAATCTGTTAGGAATGGCTGGAAAAAAAAAATGTTATGAATACATTTTCACCTTTTTGATATATGTTTATGGTAGTTTCGTGTTATTTTTTACGTTATCGTTGTGCCCATGCTTGGAAAAGGAAGCGAAAGAGTTGAATTTTCAGTCCTAAATGAGAAAACTGCACGTCCTCCAAGGCTAGACTCTGCCACGGTAGAATAAAGTGGAGGGTCAGTCCGATTAGCAATAAGGAAGTTGTGTCACAACTTCCAGCTCCCACACCACGAGTATGGCTAATAATAGAATCGTAATGAAGTTTCAGAACTAACAATAAGTCTAATTATTACGAATACAGATACAAAGCAGAAATAAATACGTTTACAGACGGGGAAAACGTACTTCTTCCGTCATAACATGTTCATCTTTCTCTATCATTTTACCTTGTTATTTTTGCAATATATATTGCTGTCTCGTAAACAGGGTGGTTGTTTATATTTTGCAAGGGAGGAAAAAGATTGTATTTTCTGTCTGGGTCGAGATAATGGATGTAACTATGTGTGGTTAGGCATGGCCACGAGCGAAAAAATCGTACATCCACTCATCACGATAGCAGGTGGTGAACTGACAGATGACACGTGAGAGGGTGAAGTCAAGGTCAGTCTCATGTCCCAGATTTTCGTTCACTTCCCGAAAGTTTTCACAGTTTTCTACAATTTGCATTGCATCAAATGATCCAAACCATTACAGCAAACCTGAGCAAACAGGTAAAGATACCAAGACAAAAATGTATTTTTCTCTTATTATAAGTCTTTAACGAACAAACAAAAAAGGCAATATTCCGACGCCGATCATGGGTAATCATATAAATCAGGTTAACTGGTTACAAGGCTTTATTTAATGCTTTAATTGCTTACAAGTACATACCAGAACAGTAAATATTTAACTTACAAATACAGTACTGTAGAAAAGCAGTACAGTAAGAGTTTAACGAACAAACAAAAAAGACAATATTCCGACGCCGATCATGGGTAATCATATAATTCGGGTTAACTGGTTACAAGGCTTTATTTAATGATTTAACTTTATTTAAGTGCTTACAAGTACAGTACATACGAGAACAGTAAATATTTAACTTACAACTACTGTACAGTACTGTGGAAAAAACGAACAAATAAAAAAGGCAATATTCTGACGCCTATCAGGTAAACTGGTTATAAGACTTTATTTCTTGCTTTAACATTATTTAATAGTACTTTAAGTTGCACATAAACTTACCAGAACAGTACAGTACTCTAAATATTTAACTTACAAATACTGTGCTACTGTACTCGGGAATGTCTGAATAATTTCCCGCCTAGATCGTCACGTAATCAAAACAAACCGCGCGCTGCGGTGACGTTTGAGAATTTGATCTTTCAAAGGCCTCTCCTGCGTTAATTTGTAGTTTTCATGATGGTTTTTTAATCTTACGTTGTCTTATATGTATCCCAGCCCTTACCGTGTATAATTGCGAGCGCGTTCCGCGAGATCGTGTACCGTGCGAGTTACCTGTACTTGTAAAAGCACTGACAGTGACTGTGTTTTTTTGTGTAAATAATTGTACATAGTAATAATATAAGTATTGCGAGTGACAGTCACTCCAGTGTAAGAAGTTGAAAGCATATGTTCCTATTCTGTGTTCTGACAGTGACAGTTTGTTGTGTAGAAAATATTATTTTTATAACAATGGACAGTGACACTGATGAATAAGGCAAAAAACTGACAGCTAGAGTGCAAGTGAGCAATAGAAATGAAGTGCGAGTGGCCGACCGGAGCGAGAATAAAGTGCCTGCCGTAAGGCTGAATAAACTCGCGCTGCGGTGGTCTTCCTCATTCCCACTTCACAATACTGGCAGTGACAGTGATTTTTAGGGCCGTAATAGTGCCAAGCGAGCCTTTGCGAAGTACTATGAAGGAAAATAATGTAGTATACGTGTTTTTAGCCGTGAAAAGGGAAATGTGTGTTCAGTGACGGGAAGATCGCCGACGCGCTGCATGTCGGCCGTGTGCTCCGTTCATTATAGCCTTATTTTCAGTGCTTATTGTACAAATACGGATTCCAAACAACCTGTACGTTGTTGTATAAAGTGTACTGTGACAGATTGAGGCTGTGGTAGAAAGAAAACCGGGTTTCTGGAGTTGTGAAAGTGAAGACTTTGTTACCCAACTTTGCAAGTCTTCACAAGTCCTTTGGTAGTCCACGAAGGCTCAACATCTGTCTCAGGAGAAAGCTGAATGTAAGTACTATATGCCATAAAAATTTTAATGTTCTAGGGTTAATCTCTGATTTTTGGCAAATATTTTCCCACAGGTACTCAGACCCCGCTACAACCCCGCTACAGGGGGGGGGGATCGGCCGTACACAGCCGCGTTTAAGGGGTTAAGTAGATTAGACAGAGGAAAAGCAAGTGGTCCTGATGAAATTTCATGTTGGGTATTACGAGAATGTGCAAAGGAGTTAAGTAAACCATTATTTTTAATTTTCAAGAAATCCTTGAGTCAAGGGAAACTACCTGATATTTGGAAAAAAGCAAATATAGTCCCCATATTCAAGAAAGGAAATAGACAAAATCCTCTCAACTACCGACCAGTATCACTGACCAGTGTTGTAAGCAAGGTATTAGAAAAACTTATAAGAAAAGCTTGGGTAAATCATCTAGAAGAACACAGTATGATAACAGAAAGACAGTTTGGTTTCAGAAAAGGAAAATCATGTGTTACTAATCTGTTGAGCTACTATGACAGAGTAACAAACACAATACAGGAAAGGGAAGGATGGGTGGACAGTATCTATTTAGATTTCAAGAAAGCTTTTGACACAGTACCACACCAAAGACTTTTATGGAAGCTGTACCATCAAGGAGGAATTCAAGGCAAACTGTTTTGTTGGATGCAAGACTTTCTCATAAAAAGAGAAATGAGGACAGTACTAAGAGGAAACTACTCATCATGGAAAGAAGTGACTAGTGGAGTACCACAGGGTTCGGTGCTGGCACCAATCATGTTTTTAGTGTATATAAATGATATAAACAGTAACACTGGAAATGAGAGCTATCTGAATAGTTTGCAGATGATGCAAAAATACAAAGGAGAATTACTAGCACAGACTCTTGTAGGGAGCTACAAGAAGAATTAAATAAACTTCATGAATGGAGTAGTACATGGCAAATGGAATTCAATGTGGACAAGTGTCATGTAATCAAGTTTGGTAAAAGTGGAAAAAGACCTGATTGGGATTATAAGTTAGGAAATAAAACCCTATACACATCAGAAAGAGAGAAAGACCTAGGTGTGATTATCAATAACAGACTATCTCCAGCTGACCACGTCAGCAAGAAGGTACGGAACATGTATACACTGCTTGCAAATATGAGAATAGCATTCACATACATAAATGAAGGCATGCTAAGAAGGATAATAACATCATTCATTAGACCAGCCCTGGAATATGCATCAGTAGTCTGGAGTCCTCATCTCAAAAAGCATATAGAGAAGATTGAAAAAGTTCAAAGGGCCGCTACAAGATGGATACCAAGCTTAAGGGACCTAAGTTACGAATAAAGACTAAATAAACTGAATCTACCAACACTACAGGAGAGAAGGAAAAGAGGTGACATGATAATGCTATATAAGTGCATATCAGGAAAAGAGAAAATAGGCATAAATGATTACTTAACATATGGAGAAGCATCAGCAAGAGGACACTGCAAAAAACTGCATAAGAAGAGAGGTGATAAAGACGTAAGGAAATTCAGTTTCCCAAACAGAGCAATTGATCAATGGAATGCACTACCGAATGAAATAATGTGTGCCAAAACAATTCACAAATTTAAGGATATGTACGATAAATATGGTTTAAGACACGGGACAGTACGAGCTTGACTCATTCCTGTAAAGATACAATTAGGTAAGAACAATTAGGTAAGAACACACACACACACACACACACACACACACACACACACACACACACACACATACACCAGGCATCAGAGAGTAAACACATCATATGACCTTGCTCCGAGCTGAACACTCTTGGATACAACTGGCTTTACCTAAATAGTATCTTAATATAAGTCAAGCTCTGTACCAGGTTTATCTAAGTGGTATTATAATATATTAGGCAAATTTAAGCAAAGCGTTGCCCCAATAACAGAACATAACTGGTTAGTCCAGTAATGGGTTGATCATCATAGCTGTTTCGACTACAGTACCACTGGCGAGTTAAGATGCACATTTGTAAGTAAAAACTTTTCTTTTTCTTATTAACACAAAAGGACCAATATATTAAGGGAAGTGAATATGGAACGAGCTGGGAAGAGAGAAGGGGTTAGAAAACAGGATGATTTCTACCAGGAACTGGTCAAAATGGAAACATTCAACAAATTAGTAGAAAGGGTGAACAAATTGGAAAGGGCATTTCAGAGTGAAATGGATGGCATTATAAAAGCAACTGTGCATGCAGAAGGAAGAAAATGAAAAATTAGTAAAGGAATTAAACATTAAAGAGACGGCAGTAGATGAGCTGACAGTTGAGGTAGGTTCACTTAAAAGGAAGATCAGTGAAATGGCAAGTACGGTTGTCAACCATGAGAGTATTATGGAGGAATTCAAAGATGATACAGAGACAGTTAGGCAAGCAAGTAGTCTGAAAGATCAAAATAATGATATTGAAGAGAAGTTAACCCAGGTGAATGAAGTGATGCAAAGTTATGAAGATGATGTTGAAACTACGTATGCTGAAATGGTGAAAGTTAGGAAAGACTTAGAAACTCAGCATTAGAAAGGAAGTGAAAAAAATTAATCCAAAATAACCCAAAACTGGTCATAGATTCAGCAGATATCAATAAATCTATAGTAATCACCTGCATAGAGGAGGAAGAAATAAAAAACAAAATTTCAAGAGACAAAATGGAGATGGCAAATATAATGAACATATTGAAGGAAGTATCAGAGGAAATCTGCAATAAAGACACCGAGGAACACAAAAGGTTAGGGAGATATGAAAGAAGTAAGACAAGGCCCCTGAAAGTAACCTTCCTGAGTGTGAACACTGTGGAGGCAATACTATCTATCTATCTATCTATTGCCAGACGCCATAATCCCGTAAGGGGTGGTCATTTGACTTTGAGTTATTTGTTTTACGGGGAGGGGGACTAACCCTCCACCAACCCACTTGTTGACACGTAGGGAGCACGTATGGTTTGGTTATATGGTTACCACCCAGTGTTGTAAATGGTTTCCTGGCTTACAGGAAACCATTTGGCTTGTCACTCAATGTAAAGCCACCCGTAAAGGAAAGAAAAACAATAAGAAGAGACAGGTAAGATGGAAAAAATAGGAAGAGAGGAGGACAGACACAGAAGAAGAATGATCAAGGCTAAGGAAGAAGTAAGCAGCACTACATCAAGTGAGTGGATGATGGTACTAAAAAATGCAAATAAACTCATGGAAAAAGAGGATTTTAAAAAAGTATGGAAGAAATTATGTCTGACTCAAGAGGAATTGGGAATACTAAATGAGAAAAGGGAGGAGGCAATAACAAAGAACGAGGGAAGATCAGAAGAAGAGAAGAATACTATTTTTACAAAGTTATTGGACTGCAGGTAAGAAAGTGGTACATAACCAACAGGGAACAGAAAGGAGGAAGACAGTAGACTTAAGTCATGGCAAGTATGTAAACAAGATGGTCAGGTTGATGTACTCAATTGTAAATGGAATGGTATCTAAATTATTTGAGATAGGAGACTATATCAAAGAAAAGGAACCACATGTTACCTGCCTAACTGAAACAAAATTAACCCGAAATATATCAGACGATACCCTAAAATTAGAGAAATACAATATATGGACAAGAGACAGAAATTCAAGTGAGGGAGGAGGAACTATAATCTTAACAGGGGAAAATCTGCAAGTCAAAGAAATAAAACTAGATATACCCTCACAAGTAAAACTGATTGCTTTGGAAATTAACACACATGAAGGGAACCTAATAGACGAGTTTCCGGTCAAAATATTTTTGAAGTTAGATACTTGTATGGGTAAAAGATACTCAGAAAATAACTGTGTCAACCATTATATCCAATAAAAATGTGCAGAAACATGAAAAAATAATAGATAAAGAAGCTGAAACATCACGTGACACTGAAACGGCCTGTGATTGGTCATGACGTCACTACTCACACTGAAGCAGCATAGTCTGCTTTGTTAACATTTAGCCAGGATACACTGTGCTTATTTCTGACCTCTAAGAATGTCCAGTGACAAGAGGAATAATTGCTAATGTTTCGTTCCAGTGTGTAAGTGCACTGACAAAAGCACAGTAGGGAAATTTTTCCTCTGTATACTAGCCAATAACAATACACGAAAACAGTGGTGGCTGGCTGCTCGTCGGAAGTTCCCAGTGCTGGAATGCAGTCTTTACTGTTGTGAAAATATTATATTCTTCACCATATAGGTTCATACACACCTAATTATCTGAAATTCAGTAAAAAAACTAAGCTTTATTTAATTATTAATAGAATATTAGAAGTCAGAGCGAAAATGTGCTAATGTTAGTGGGTATTTCTACTTTAGATCGCCAACATGCCTTGACAGACTTGTTTTGCACAGATACTGATTTAAAGTGCAAATAAGTGCATTTGTATGTTAAGGGGGACGCCCACTTTTTACTCTTGAGGGGCAGGTAATTTTTAAGGTATCATAACCATTTTTGGCACAGTTATAGGGGTCCATTAGTAGTTAAAACTGATACCAAAATAAATCGGATATGTCTAATAGTTTTCGAGTTATGGCCAATTTTGTGTCGAAATTTTCGTAAAAAATAGTAAAAGTAATACACTATCTAGACATACCAAGATGTTTTTATTGTAATTTCCTTAGGACACATTGCATATCAACACTATTACTATAATTGTGCGCTAGGGATTTCATTTACCTGCTCTAGTTTCGAAATTAGGGCATTAGGAAATTAGTGTAATTAGAAAATTAATGTTTTTTGCTAAATTTCGGACTTTGAGTACTTCGTGTGAACGAACAGAGAAGATTAGGGGAAAATCCCTGTGTGTATTTATTGTATTTTTTACGCTGATTCCAATGGTATCATTAGTTTTTATGTAGGTGCATTGGTTCTCGAGTTAATAGACTCGAAAGTGCTATAACTTACATTTTGAGAAAATCGCTGTCAAAGATTTTCGAAGGTTTTGAACACGTATACTGTGCGTTTTAGTAAAGATAGGTTTATGAAATTGCTAGTAGAGGTACTATACACTATTCTCATTGTATATGCAACATGGATTTACACATATAGGCAAGTAAATACAAGGTACAGGCAAGAATGTGCTGATATACTGACTGGCACCTGGTCCCCTCATACTAAGTATAGCCCTCGATTAGAAAGTTATTGTTTCTAACAAAAGAATTCACATAATATGATAGTATAAGGGTATCATGGGTCGCCCCTCCCACTCATTGTAGCCAGGATTGTCATATTAGAAGGCCCCAGGACTGTAAAATTCATCGTCATCATCATCGGGTGTCTTTCGTTTCTGGCGGGTGTTGGTCCTCCGAGGGGTGCTGGTCCTCACGCACTCTTTTTGGGGATATTGAAGGTTAGCTAGCTTATTATCTGTGACTCCAAAACCAAGGTGTGCTAGCAAATAAGCCGCCTCATAGCCAAAGTTGTGTTCTAGGGACACCTGGTGAGCTAGAAATGTGACACGTCGAAGGCCAACATACTTGGACTTTGAGGTCTTCATCCATAGCTTGTGATGAATGCTCTCGTTGGGATTTTGGGTCCGTCCTTTCAGGCATCTACTAAGCAGTTTCTCATCAGTCAAGTCCAGGTAAACCTGTTTCACCATCTTCCTTTCCTCGTCTGACAACTTGCTCAGGTATCCAGGCTTATCACTGTGTTTGCGACATGGCTGGGTCTTGTCTGCCTCCCACCTCTTGTAAAAACACCAAGAATCATAATCAGGAGGAGAGGTAGGTGTTGTGGAGAGGTAGGTGTTGTGCCTGATGTAGAAGGTTGTGAGGGAGGTTTGGTGGGAGGTGTAGGCGGGATGGGTGATGGTGGGCGTGGCAGGACATCTGTCATGCGTAGCTGTTGTAGGCGTAATGCACGCATTCTAGCATTCTTGGCAGGCTTCTTTGGCATCTTAGCTGAAGCTGTTGGTATGCCCAAAAGAGAATAGAAAAATATATCAAGTAAGGTGCGAGTGTCAAGGGGAATGATTGAGACGTGGGGCATAGACCTACTCTGTACAGGGACTCACCCGGCACTGAATGATGTTCTCTCTCTCTTCGTGACAGATGACAGTGTGAGGGAGGGATTGCCAAATGTTACTAGACAGAAGGCTGTAGTGATAAATACATACGTTTTTGTCAATATAAAACAACTGTCAGAGTATTTGGGATGGCAAACAACTTTGCAAACAATATGTTGGTTATAAACACGTTTCTGGCGTGCGTATTAGCTCGAGATACCTTCAAATAAGCCTGAATTTACCAGCTTTAGAATGGGTTTTCACCCTTATGACTCCTCATGAGGTTAGAGGGGGTGTTAGACTACCCCCTGGATGGCATAACAAAAAACGGCCAACATCATCGAAAATTAGCCTAAAAAGGTGGTCGGCCCCCTTAAATTAATAATTATACAAAGGAGAAGTCTGCCAAGGCAAGCTGTTCAGCTAATGGAAAACACTTCCGCTAATTTTAGCCCGTTTTCGTTGTGAATCCGGATTTTTTAAAAGGTAAAATTAAATTTAAAAATTTGACCAGATTTCGAATAATTAGGTGAGTATGAACCTCTATGGTGATAAAATCTATAACACTTACCAATTAACCCGCCCCATCCCGACGTTTTTGGACCTTTTTTTTTTTGTGGCTCAAACATCCGCTTTTGGTGAGAAACATCGAAAATTCATAGAGAAATCGCTCACCTGAGGTTTAAAATACCCGATTTAGGTGCGAGTACTTCCTTACCTGACTGGGTTTTCTAACAGGCTGGCACCAAAGAAAACGAGTTCTATGGGAGGGTAATTATTTTATCCACTCATAAACAGTATTTATTTAATTACTTAGTACGAATTTATATATAGTACAAGAGTATATTGGTTTTCAAACAGTAATATAGGCATTATAAGCATTGTTTCACTCACTAACTCATCACTATTCATGACCTTTTTTTTCCCACATTACCTGATCATCATTTCTGACTGTTTCTTCCTCTATTGCTATGTAAAGATTGTCCTCCACATTGTCATCGATTGGGGAATCACTCTGGCCCTGAATGTCTTTATTGGCCAGGTCACTGGTAACAGGTGAATTGCTGAGACAATGGCGTGCAGGGGGGGGGGAGAGGTTAAGCAGTGTAAGGCATTGTTCCTGCTTGGCATCTTGTAGAGGAATAGAGGAAGGTGTCCTGTGTATACGTGTCAAAAATCACTCGCGAAATAACTCGTGAAAATTGAAAATTGTGCAAATTAGGGGCCTTGGAATGTTGCTGCATTAATTCACGTCGCCGCGACGGCGCGGGTTAAAAAGTGTTAATTCGGTGTTGATTCGGTAAATGACCGCCGATTCAGTATTTTGTCACACTCCCCTGAAGTACTGTAGTTGAGTCACTGAAACTGTTTTTTTTTCTTCAGAAAACTAATAATGAAGAGGTCAGATATTAAATATGAGCATAATACCATCATAAACTCATACAACTGATACTGTACTGCATACATTTAACACTTCCCACCTCATGAGGTATGAGCATCGCTCGGGAATGGTGTAGCTGTAAGCTATTTCTGGTCGATTTCACCACAATTTACGTATCTAACAGGTACCACCCATTTACACCAAGAAAAATATTCCTTCACAACATACCTGAAGGGGGTAGTTTGGATCTACGGTGGCCATGTAGGTACAACTATCATCTCTGTTACTGGTAAAGTATTGTGTGATGGATTGGAGCGTTGTCTGCGGTGTGAATGCTGACGTCATCGCCAACATGGCGGTTCCTTCCCTCCAACCGCATAGAATTAAAGTTATCACGTCTTGTTCAGTGCAAATGATAAATTAAATTAAAAGATACATATACCGTAAGTTTCTAAGTACATGACAGAGTGCACTGGCCATGTTTACCCACAACCGGCAACACGTCTATTGAGACAGATTTATACATGCCACCTAGAACAAACACCTTGGAAAGAGGCGAATATGAAGACGTGGCAGAAAGTACAATGCAGAGTTTAAGAACATTATTACATAGAATGGAAGAGAAATCTGAAAGATTTGTATTAACTGGAGACTTCAATTCAAATATAAAGTGGAATACTCTAGATGTTAAAAGCCATGAAAGCAGTTGGGATCAAAAGCTCTTAGATCTTATGCAGGAGTTCTTCCTAACAGAGCATGTAAAGGAAAACACCAGAAAAAGAGGACTTGATGATCCATCCATACTAGACCTTATATTTACCAGGCAAGAAAATGAAATTGACAAATATATATCACCCCCCCATTCGGCAAGAGCGACCATGTAGTATTAAATTGTGCCTTCTGGATTGCATATGACGTTACCAGCAATGGACTTTCTGACCACCACTTGGTGATGGTCAGTATCAAGGTCCAAGTAAAATGGAGAAATAGTAGAAGGGAGGGACGGGAGGAAGGAGTATATGCAAGGAGAGTGGAAAAGTTACAAGAGGATGAGAAAGAGGCAGAATATAAGAGAAGTGGAGGAACGATCGGGTAAATATGAATTGGAGCAGATGGGGGACGTGGAAGATGTGTGCAAGATATGCACAGAAGAAATATGTGCAGCTTGTGAGGTGGTAGGTGGGGTGAAGAGAAGATGAAAGGGGGTGCAAGGAACAGCATGGTGGAATGAAAAGGTGAGACAGGCTGTGGCACAAAAGAAAAAAGCATATAGCGCGTGGATGAGAAATAGGGGCGAGGAAGAAGTTGAGAGACGGAAGAGAGAGGTATATATAGAAAGGAAGGGAGAGGTGAAAAGATTAGTAAGAGACAGTAAGAAGAGAGTGAATGAGGAATTTGGAAGGAATTTGATTGTCAAATGGAGGGAATGTAAGAAAATGTTCTGGAAAGAGGTAAAGAGAATCAGGCAGGGTGGCAGTGAAGTTAGTAGTGAAGTGAAAGATAAGAATGGTAGATTACTAGTTGAGAAGGGAGAAAAAGTGAGCAGATGGAGAGAACACTTTAATGAATTGTTGAACATAGAGAATGAAAGTAATGTGAGTAGAAGTGGCTGGGGAATGGCTGGGAGAAGGAGGGAGGTGAGAAGACAGGAAGAAATCAGTAGGATGGAAGTTGTGGAGCAATAAAGAAAGTCAAAACTGGGAAATCCCCAGGAATTGATGGATTGTGTGGTGAAATGCTGAAGCACGGGGGAGAGATAGTAGTAGAATGGATGTGGAAGATGTGCAGATTGGCCTGGGAGGAAGGTAGAGTCCTGGAGGATTGGAAGTCAGGTATAATTATTCCCTACAAAGGGAAAGGGGAAAAAGAAGTGTGTGGTAATCACAGGGGTATTTGTCTTCTTAATGTAATGGGAAAAGTATGTGGTAGGATACTTATTGACAGAGTTAGGGAAATAACAGAGGAATTAGTTGGAGAAGAACTGGGAGGCTTTAGGAAGGGAAGAAGTTGCATAGATCAGATAATCATTCTTAGATCTTTAGTGGAAAAGTTTCTAGAGAAGGGAAAGAAGTTGTATGCTGCATTCATGGATTTGGAGAAAGCATATGACAGGGTGGATAGACAAGGTTTGTGGAAAGTACAGTATTAAGAATATATAGAGTAGATGGGAAGTTGTTGAACCTTTGAAGAGTATGTAAGAGGGTGCTGAGGCTGCAATGTGTGTGGATAGTGAACTGAGTGAGTTTTTCTGTTTGAAGGTTGGGTTAAAACAGGGATGTGTCATGTCTCCATGGTTGTTCAATCTGTATATGGATGAGGTTATAAAAGAGATACAAGGTAGGGCAGTGGATGTTGGAGTGGCCCTGGTGAGAGAGGGCAGTGTTTGGAAACTCCCTGTACTGTTGTTTGCAGATGATGCTGTGTTAAGTGAAGACGAAGGGGAGCTGCAAGGCTTGGTGGATGAGTATGGGAGAGTGTGTAAGAAACGGAATCTAAAGGTGAATGTAGGGAAGAGTAAAGTTATGGTCTTCGAGAGAGGTAAAGGTAGTGAATATACAGTGAGGTTAGATGATGAGAAAATGGAAAATGTGAGTATGTTTAAGTACTTGGGTAGTGTGATGAATAAGGATGGAAGTTTGGAGGGTGAAGTGCTTGAAAGAGTACGACAAGGAAGAAAGGTTGCTGGTTCCTTGAAGGCAGTGATAAAAAACAGGGAAGTGAGCATGGAAGTGAAAAAGTTATTACATGACAGTATTGTTATACCAACTCTTAACGTATGAAAGTGAAGCTTGGACATTGTTGGAGGGACACAAGTCAAGAGTGAGAGCAGTGGAAATGAGTTATTTGAGAGGAGCCTGTGGAGTTACATGGAGAGATAGACTGACAAATGAGGATGTGAAGGAGCATTATGGTGTGGATGTGGTTGTGGTGTGGATGTGGATGTGGTAGGAAGTGTTAGGAGAAACACATTGAGGTGGTTTGCCCATGTGGAGAGGATGGAGAGTGAGAGACTGACGAGGAGGTGTATGTGAGTGAGGTGGAGGGGGAGAGAGGGAGGGGAAGGCCAAGGATGAGATGGAGGGATGGAGTGGAGAGGTATATGAGAGAACGGGTGTGTGAATTGGGAGCAGGGAAGTGAAATGGCAGGGGACAGGGTGCTGTGGAGGCGATTTGTTTGTGGCCACCCCGTATAAGGGATTAAGGCATCTGGCAGTAGATAGATAGATAGAATTTGGTTATATTCTTACCAGTCAGAGTTGTAGTGGTTTCCTTGGTTATAGGGAATTGTTACGCTTGTCACTCTGCATTGAGCTACCTGATATGGAAAGAAGAGTAATAAAAAGTGACAGAAAGGGAAGAGAGAAGTAAGATGAGAGGAAGGCAGACACAGAAATAAAATGAGATTGGGGAAGAGAGAAGTAGGCAGCACTACCATTCAGAAAGTGAGTGAATGATCATTGCCACCACCTACTACCTTCACTCAGTGTTTAAATTAAGTAATTACAATTGCTGTATTTATCTTTCTTTTTAGGAATACTTGACATTTAAGCATTACTGGTTTCTGTATTTCCTCAGGAAGTACACATTAATCTGCAAATTCATGTCCAGTGACTTCTAATACTATTATGTGGTTCCATTGATGTAACATTAAGTACTTGTCCACTAGATAGTTTGCTGTTCTGTATGTAATTAAGTGATCCATGATTCAGGTGTGTGGTAGGAGAGCAACTGGACATGCACAAGGTAGCATGCAGTCAGTTCATCGGAGGAGCTCATGTGGACCCTGCAGACCCCAGCCAAGAGGTAATGATTGTGTGAAGGCTCAAATCTTTATGTTGATGTTTCTGGCACTGCCTTTATAAAGTGTTGTCCTGTAAGCCATCGTTTTGCATGGCTAATGTATTCTCAAGTTTTACTGTACATTGTGCAAATGGAATCTGCAAAAAGAAAAGCTTAAGAATCCCCGTTTTATTGGTACTGGGGAAAATTGAATCAGAAATTTTCTCAAAGGTCCCTCTTTTGGCTCTAAAAAGTTTTTATCATTAATACAAGAATGATATACAGTACACTTTGGCTTACTGTCAAACTGTGCCACCATTGATGTTCTCCATGTCTCTGATGCACAGTAATGAGGTGGCAGGAAATTCTAAATACATTCCAAAAGTAGTAAGGCTACTTGATCATTACTCATAGAATCAACATCACATTTTAAGGGTTAAAGATGTATTGAACATGAATGTCACAGTAAAGTGATATTAAATGTTAAATAAATTGTAGTTTTTGTTTATAACAGGTAATATTGTACACAGAGTTTTGCAAACCAGTCCTTGATAATACTGAAAGAGACAGCATTTTTTCATTAGCCGTTTTTATATACATTTCCTTATATCTTTTATTGCTGTGCCAATTGAATAACCATAAAAATGAATCTGAACAAATAGTCAAGTTGCCTAAGGCGCGGCTAATTGGTTCTGGACCAAGCCCGCGCCATACAAATAACTAAACCTATGGGAAAAATGGAATTTGGTTCTGGACGTTCACCCAAAGTCCCCCTTTTCACCCCACTTTTCCCCATTTTTCCCCACTTTACACACGCACACAAGCAATCAGGCAGTGCATGTACAACATGTAACAGTAGGCACAAAAAATGGGAGGGTGATCAACCTTGTCTACTTGGACAATACCATGTGCTGCAGATTGAGCAAAAAAAATGCTCGGCCAAGTAGACACAGATCAGCTGACTGACCAAAACATTATTGTACAGATGGCGGAGGCTGCCTGGTCAAGCACTGATTGAAGAAGTTTATTTGATAAAGTTTGTATGCTCAAGTGTCAACAAAACTCACATTTAACACATTAATAAACATTTTTATATACGTGATCAAGATAATGGGAGGCATTATACTTCGTGTTAGCTCAGGGATGGGTGCTTCGTCACTAACTCGTTCATAGTGGTTTTACAAACAAACCTATAAACTAGTCACAGTACCGAAAGAATCTTTAATGTTTCATTACATAACACAATGATTTTGGTGAAATTTAACCTCCTCATAAGAGAGAAAAAAGTCCACAGTTGGAGCACTTGTAGTATGGAGCTGAAGTGGTTGCCATCTTCTTTGTTTACAAACGGGAGCGCACCACCAAGGGAATTTGCCCACGCATTTCAAACTTTGCTGTGCCCGCGCTATAGGTAGTTTATGTGCATGGTTCGTTTGGGGGAGTCTGGCACCTTGCCATGTCATAGAAAACCGTGCCATAGAAGTCCGCGCCACAGGCAACTTGACTGTATATGTATATTTTTTTCCACATAGCATAAATGAGCATGCAAAATTAGGGTTCACTGGACAATATCATTAACTTCATGGAGATGCTGGTTTAATGGCAGCTGTTGTTCCAGGTTCACAGCAGAAGTCAGAGCAGTAAAGCAGTTGTAAACAATGTCGTCATCAGGATCCTGTCTGAGTAATAGATAATCAGTATAAAACAGGACTGAAGGCACATCTTGTGTTAGCACATCCAACAAGAAGTACCTTGGCCAAGAACTTACGGATTATACTCCATGTAGTGTCATCTGGAAGAATCCCCCCCCCCCCCCAACATAAGAGATGATCTTGGAAGATTTACTTGCTGTGGCATCCTGTGCAGTATCTGTTGCTGCAGAGACAATAGTTAACAACTATTGAAATAGGAAGATGGTAATTTCAGTCTGAAATGACAGGTTGACTCAGCAGTGATGGCCAGCATCATTATCTAAAGTTATGGTTCAGATGCATTTGCATGTATTATTAATTGAGTGTATATTTAAAGGAATAATAGTCTGTGTTGAAATTTTATCATTTTTATGTAATTACAATTTTAATACAATAATAGTGATGAATTTTTGACAGTTATTGTTCAGTTGTAATGGGAGCATCATAAAACTTAGCATTGGTACAATAAAGGTAAGGCATCCTATTGGTGGTAGACAGTAAGATTGACAGTAAGGTAAAGTAGTTGCAGTATGATGAAAATTGAGAGAAGTGGAAGGAATGATAAAATGGAGGTGGTAAAGGAAGAACCAAATGTAAAGGTAGAGTGTGAGGTGAGTGATAAAGTTATGGAGGTGGTAAAGGAAGAACCAGATGCAAAGTCAGAGTGTGGGGTGGGTGAAGAAGTGTTCCTCAGTGAGAAAGTGATTAGCCAAGACACAGTGTCCCTCACACCTGAATTTCAGCAGTTCAGATGTTTAGAGTCTGATAAAGTGTTTCATTTTAAGAACAAGCATATGCAACATGCAATGGATCATTCAGGAGTGAAGAATTTCAAGTGTGATGTGTGTGGTATTCTTTGTCGGTGGAAAAGTGATTTCACCAGACACCTATTAATTCATTCAGCAGTGAAAACTTTCAAATGTGATGTGTGTGGTAAACTGTTTGCTCAAAAAGGTAATCTTACCAAACACCTATTAATTCATTCAGAAGTGAAGAATTTCAAGTGTGATGAATGTGGTAAACTGTTTTACCGGAAACAAAGTCTGGCCGAACACCTATTAATTCATTCAGGAGTGAAGAACTTCAAGTGTGAAGAATGTGGTAAACTGTTTGGTGATAAAAGTAATCTCAACAAACACCAATTAGTTCATTCAGGTGTAAAGAATTTCAGGTGTGATGAATGTGGTAAACTGTTTTCTGAGAAAGGCAGTCTCACCAAACACCTATTAATTCACTCGGGAGTAAAGAATTTCAAGTGTGATGAATGTGGTAAACAGTTTCGTCAGAAAGTTTCTCTCACCAGACACCAATTATCTCATTCAGGAGTAAAGAATTTCAAGTGTGATGAATGTGGTAAACTGTTTGGCCGGAAACATACTCTGGCTGAACACATGTTCATTCATTCAGGAGTGAAGAACTTCAAGTGTGATGAATGTGGTAAGCTGTTTCATCAGAAATGTGTTCTCACTAGACACCTATCATTTCATTCGGGAGTGAAGAATTTTAAATGTAATGCATGTGGTAAACGGTTTGCTTTGAAGAACAGACTCACCAAACACCTATTAATTCATTCAGGATTGAAGAATTTCAAGTGTCATGAATGTGGTAAACTGTTTACCAAGAAATGTGATCTCCACCAACACTGTTTAATTCATTAACTATCATCCCACGGGTCATGGTACATCACATGATGTTATGGGGTTGTAGTTCCTCTAGTTCACAAGATTTGACATGATACCTGCTACATCATGGTTTGAAGAGCACACTCGTAAACATGGTGTCAGGTGGCCTCTCGCATCTCATTAACCCTTTCACATTGAATGCCATGTCAATGTGCCACAAAGGAAATGTCTGTAGCCATCAGGTGGCATGTATACATGTTCTGGACTTTTTATATTTGCACACTAGTACTGGGGGCCCAGTAGTGGTTCAGTATCAGGAGGTAAGACAGAGGAGTTGCCATCACAGGAGGACTATTTTATTGTCTATTACTGTATTTTCATCACATGCCAGAAGTATGTCGATTTGTGTGGTACGAGATGTTTTGCTGCTGTAGTGGCTTACTTGGATCTGATGGAAGCAGTCTGATGACTCAGATTATGTTGTCAGGTGAAAGTGAAAATGAAAGTGCTATTATAAAAGAAACAAAAGAACAGCATTGAGTTTATCATTATACCGTACCGAATGACACGTCTGGCAGTGAAGGAGCTCAGCACTACCGGTTTTGACAGCTCACCACACAGGTAGTTATTATTATTTTTATTATTATTTTTACATTATGTTAGACATCACTCAGGAGATCATGGTCTGTTTTTTGGTGTGGAATATTTTATCAAACAATGGACGAATTTCTGGTCAATTTTTTTTTTTTAAGTTATATACTTGTATGGGTAGAAAATATGCAGAAAATAACTGTGTCAACCATTTTTTCCAAAAAAAATATGCAGAAATATGAAAAATAATAGATAAAGTAGCCAAAAAACCACGTGACTCTGAAACGGCCTGTGATTGGTCGTGACTTCACTACTCACACTGAAGCAGCATAGTCTGCTTTGTTTACGTTTAGCCAGCATACACTGTGCTTATTTCTGACCTCTAAGAATGTCCAGTGACAAGAGGAATAATTGCTAATGTTTCGTTCCAGTGTGTAAGTGCACTGACAAAAGCACAGTAGTGAAATTATTCCTCTGTATACTAGCCAATAACAAAAAACGAAAGCAGAGGTGGCTGGCTGCTCGTCAGAAGTTCCCAGTGCTGGAATGCAGTCTTTACTGTTGTGAAAATATTATATTCTTCACCATATAGGTTCATACACACATAATTATCTGAAATTTGGTAAAAAAAACTATGCTTAAATTAACTATTAATAGAATATTAGGAGTCATAGCGAAAACGTGCTAAGGTTAACGGGTATTTCTACTTTAGATCGCCAACATGCCTTAACAGACTTCTGTTTTGCACAGATACTGATTTAAAGTGCAAATAAGTGCATTTGTATGTTAAATTAATATTTATACAAAGCTGAAGTCTGCCAAGGCAAGCTGTTGAGCTAAAGGAGAACCACTTCCCCTAATTTCAGCGCGTTTTCGCCGTGAATCCGGATTTTTTAAAAGGTAAAATTAAATACAAAAATATGACCAGATTCTGATAATTAGTTATGAACCTCTGTGGTGATAAAATATATAACACCAATTAAAAAGTGCCAATTCGGTGTTGATTCGGTAAATGACCGCCGATTCGGTATTTTGTCACATTCCCCTTAAGTATTGTAGTTCAGTCACTGAAACTTTTTTTTTTTTTTTTTTCTCCAGAACTCTAATAATGAAGAGGTCAAATATTAAATATTCATGAGCATAATACCATCATAAACTTATACGACTGATACTGTACGGCATACATTTAACACTTTCCACCTTATGGTATGAGCACCGCTGAAGAATGATGTAGCTGTAAACTACTTCTGGTCGATTTCACCACAATTTACTTACGTAACAGGCACCATCCATTTACACCATGAAAAGTATTCCTTCACAACATACCTGAAGGAGGTAGTTTGGATCTACGGTGGCCATTTAGGTACAACTGTTATCTCTGTTACTGGTAAAGTATTGTGTGATGGATTGGAGCATCGTCTACAGTATGAACACTGACATCATCACCAACATTGCGGCTGCTTCCCTCCAGCCGCAAAGAATGAAAGTTATCACGTCTTGATCAGTGCAAATGATAAATTAAAAGATACATATACCGTAAGTTTTTAAGTACATGGCAGAATGCACTGGCCATGTTTACCCAGAACCGGCAACATGTCTATTATCTTTATATATCTCAAAACTCCCGTGTGTGGGACATCCAGCCAAAAAAAAGAAAAAAGAAAAAAAGAAAACCTGAAATAGAAGGATTAAAGTAAGTTGTGTGCTTATCGGTCAGCATCGGTCAGGCACTTGCCTCTGTAATGGAAAATTACACTGTCACATAGTTTACTTCATTACCTGCCTACCTCTGATGTACCACTATCACCCCTGCCAAGCCAACACCACCACCGCTGTCCCCTCCCTCCCTCCCTCCCAGTTCATTATCCCAAGAGGAGACGTATCATATGGAATCATGGCGCCAACCTAGCTCCCCTCCTCTCATGTGGTGCCTTGCTGCCCTCTATACCCTTCTCTCCTACGATACCTTTCCTGGTCCGAAGTTATGTGTTTGTGTGTTTCTTACTGGGTTTTCACTCCCACACTGTGAATTGTGTACTCCAGTGTTTTTGGTAAATAGGTTACAGCAGTGATGTTAAAAAATATTGTACATAAGTGATGTGCAAGTAGCAGGTGATGTGAAGAAAGAATGTGACAGTGATATAGCAAGTGACGTGCAAAGAAGAGCAATGGTGACATATTTCACAAAAGTGATAGTAAAATAATGTGTGCAGCAGTGACTTCCATATATTTTACAGTTGATGTGTGAAGGGGAGAGCAGTGGTGGTTCAGACAGAGCATTTCCTGAGAAAGATATGGGACTTAGGGCCATGAGGTCTTTCGTGAAAATGCAAGAGTTTGTTTGCTTCTATGACACGGAACCTCAAACCTACAAACGTCACACTTTTTGATGCAGGACACGTTTTTTTTGCACCTCCAGTGTTATAATTTGAGTGTATATCGTAAGCTCTCCCTCCATGAATGTGTCAAGCTGCAAGTTATACATTATTATGGTAAATCTGTGTTGCATGTACAGTAGAACATATTGTTAACAAGAACGAATGTTAAACTTTCTCGTGTGAAATTTGAGGGTACCTATCACTTGGCTATATAGATTTAGGTTGATTTGGACATTTGAGGAGGAGGATGGTTTGTCAGTGTCTGGACTACAATATGGCTGCAATATGCACTAAAAAGTCTCAAGTCAGTCAGTCAGAAATAGGGAAATAAATATATAAAACAAGATATTAAGTTTCTCTCGCAATCTGAAATAGAAGTGAGAAGTGAAGTCAGTATTCCAGATAGGGAGTGTTGAGGTCAATTATGCATCATTTTAAGGGGAGTAACAGATTAAGTCAGTCAGTTATCCATAAATTTGATTAATTTTATTTCTATTTAAACAAAATATGCTTTGGAACAGTTATGAAAGCATTAATTTGGATGTTGGAGTCAAATTTATGCCTGCGAGAAAGAGAGAGAGAGTGAGACAGAGGCAGACAAAGAGAGAGAGAGAGAGAGAGAGAGAGAAATGAGGCCAAATATGCATCATTTTAAAGAAGAAAGTAAGAGGCAAAGTCAGTTATCCAAAATTCTATAGATGTACTGTATCTGTCAATTGCCAGATGCCTTAATCCCATAAGGGGTGGCCACAAACAAATCACCTCCATGTTGCCCTGTCCCCCACCATTTCACTGCCCTGCTCACCCCCCCCCCCTTCTCTCATATACCTCTCAATTCCATCCCTCCATCTCATCTTTGGCCTCCCCCTCCTTCTCCCCCCTTCCACCTCACTCACATATGCTCTTGTCAGTCTCTCACTCTTCACCACCGCAGTTTATTTCTCCTAACGCTTTCTATCACGTCCACATCCACACCACAATGCTCCATCACTTCCTCATTTGTCAATCTGTCACTCTATGTAACTGCAAAATGCTCATCTAAAATAACTCATTTCCATTGCTCTCACTCTTAACATGTGTCCTTCCAACAAGGTCTAAGCTTCCCTTCCATGCATTAGAGTTGGTATCACAATACTGTCATTCAGTGGCTTTTTTACTTCCATGCTCACTTCCCTGTTTCATATCACTGCATTCAAAGAACCAGCAACCTTTCTTCCTTGTCGTACCCTTTCAAGCACTTCACCCTCTGAACTTCCATCCTTACTCATCACATTATGCAAGTACTTAAACACACACATACATTCCATTTCCCTCTTATCCAACCTCACTCTACATTCAGTGACTTCATTTCTATCGAAGACCATAACTTTTCTCATCCCTATATTTGCCTTTAGATTCCATTTCTTACACACTCTCTCAAACTCATTCACCAAGCCTTGCCAGTTCCCCTTGTTATTCACTAACAGTACAGTATCATTTGCAAACAACAGTACAGGGAGTTTCCAGTCACTGCCCTCACTCATTATGGCTACTCCAACATCCACTGCCCTACCTTGTATCTATTTTATAACCCTATCCATATACATATTAAACATCCATGAAGACATGACACATCCCTGTTTCAGTCCAACCTTCAAATAGAAAAATTCACTCAGTTCACAGTCCACATGCATTGTAGCCATGGCACTCGCATACATACTCTTCATGGGATTCAACAACTTCCCATTTACTCCATGTATTCTTAATACTTTTCACATTCCTTGTCTATCCACCCTGTCATATGCTTTCTCCAAACCCATGAAAGCAATGTACAGCCTCTTTCCATTCTCTACAAACTTTTCGACTAAAGACTTAAGAATGAAAATCTAATCTATGCAACGTCTGACCTTCCTAAAACCTCCCTGTTCTTCTGCAACTAATTCCTTTGTTATTTCCCAAACTCTTTCAATAAGTATCCCACCATATACTTTTCCTGTTACACTAAGAAGACAATGCCCCCATGATTACCACACACTCCCCTTTCCCCTTTTCCTTTGTACAGGGGAATACTTACACCTGACTTGCAGTCCTCTGGGACTCCACCTTCCTCCCAGGCCAATCTACACATCTTCCACATTCATTCTACTATGATCTCTCCCCCATGCTTCAGCATTTCACCACACACGCCATCAATTCCTGGGGCTTTTCCCATTTTGAATTTCTTAATTGCTTCAGCTACTGCGGTCATACTGATTTCTACCTCTGTTCTCACCTATCTTTTCTTCCAGCAATTCCCCAGCCACTTATGCTTACATTACATTCATTCTCTGTGTTCAACAATTCTTTAAAACGTTCTCTCCATCCTCTCACTTTTTCTCCCTTCTGCACCAGCAAGCTATTATTTTAATTTTCATTCCCAGACTATTTTCTTTATCACCCTGTCTAACTCTTTTTACCTCCTTGCAGATTTTCTTACATTCCCTCCACTTTACACTCAAATTCCTTCCAAATTCCTCATCCATACTCTTCTTACTCTTTTATATTAATCTTTTCACTTCTTTCTTCTCTGCATATGTCTCTTCTCTCCATGCCCCAGTTTCCCATCCACCCTCTATATGCTTTCTTCTATTGTGTCACAGCCTGCCTCAAGTCTTCATTTCACCATGCTGTTCCTTGCACCCCCTTTCATCATCTCTTTACCCCACACACCACCTCACATGCTGCACAGATTAACTCCGTGAATATCTTGCACACATTTCCACGTCCCCCATCTACTCGAAATCATATTTACCCAATTGCTCCTCCAAAATTCTAGTGAAGCTTATTTAAGTTTTAAGATATTATTTTTTTAACAACTACAGGTATACCTCAGTTTAACGATACAGTTGGCTAGGTAAACACCCTTCGTTAGACGGGGTATTGTATATCGGGGTAGGTTTAACATGTAAAGTAATGGGATGCTTTTTTTCAGCTATGGGTTCCTCCCCCCTGCTAAGTCCAAAACCCACCCAAATGAGCCCAAAAACAAGTTTAAAGCCAATCTAAATGGCCTAACAGCTGTAAAAGACGCTAACTTAAAGCTAACACATGTTAATACCTCACTGAAACCAACAAATACCATCTGAAAATCGTCAATTTTAAGTCTGGAAAAAAGTAGGCATAGTAAATTGTACCCCCAAATGACAATGTTTACCTCACCTGTGGCTAAAATATATCAGTCTAAGTCTAAAAACAGTTTATAAATCAACCTAAACACACAAGTTTAGTCTAAAATATCATCAAAATCAGTAAAAAAAAATCAAAACCCATCGTTACACCAGGGTTTGGCCATCATTAGACGGGGAATGGTGGTATTTCTACCCCCACAGTTAAGCCGGGGTATCGTTTATTGAGGTATATCTGTATGAAGAGGTTCATTTGGGTTCTGAAATTTAATTTTCTACTTTAGGAAAATAAAAATTCTTTGGATTTTATTTCCAGTCGGTCACATTATTTTTAAGAATGTGCCAAGTAATACATGTAACCAAACCATCCCACCCTTCTTCTGAACCATCACCACTGGTCGGGATGGTTCGGATGACACAAATCTTGTGTTTCGTTAACTATAGCTTAAAACTGAAAAGAGCTAAGGGTTTGATATTATCAGGCTGAAGACCCAAATGATGAGGCAAAATTTCATTATAAGCATGATTACACTAAACATGAATTATTAGGAGTACCGTATTTTGCGGCATGTAAGACGCAGCATTGTGAAAGACGCACCCTAATTCTGGCAGGGCAGTTCTGTGAAAAAAAAGTTTGCCCCAACCAATACTACAGTAAGGTTTCTTGATATGAGCCATTACCACGCAGATACACACTCACGTTTCAGAAACTATTCATTACTGATCATCAGCCTTTGGTTTCTTTTTTTTACATACAAAGAATGGTACAGGAATAGAAAACAAAACCCCTTCTTGATGAAACGTGACTGATATGAGCCACTATCACTTAGATACACACTCACCTTTCAGAATCTATTCAGTTCTACTCATCATCCTTTAGTTTCTTCTTTTATGTACAAAGATTGATACAGGAAAAAAGAAAACAAATCCCCTTCTAAACAAACCGTAGACTTCAAACCACGAGGCCATCTCAACTTTAGACGTTTTTTGTTGCACCTCGGAAAGTCAAAGGGGTTTGAGATTCCGCTGTTGGAAAGTCAAACTCCTCACCAAGAAGTTTGCCTCTGCAGTGGTGCATACCCAAACTACCAATCAGCGTGTTGTGTAGTGGAGTGTAGCCAGTTAGGGAGTTTAGCATGTTGTTTAATTCGCAATATCAGAAGATAACTATTCATTTTTTATATTATAATGCATAACAAATAATCATGTTAATGACTCTATGACAATAAGGAATTCTAACAATGTACTTTATTACGAAAATCAATGAATTTATATGTTCCGTCTCACACCAGCTCGAACCTCCAGCCCCAAAATGGCCGACGCGACCAATGAATTGACTGTGGTTTTGGCTTCGTTCCAACGAAAGTACAAAATTACAAAATTCTTACGTAACGTCTCAGTCAGTCATAAGTATATTCGTGTTATGTGTTTTTTGAGGGATATAGATGCATTTCCAAACCGTGAAATGTGCTTGGATCCCAAAATTTTCCAGTTTATCATACGTCTTACCGCGGCCATTGAAACAAGTTTACAAATCAACCACGAGGTTGGGCTTACTTGAAAAGAGTAGGAGAGTAAATGGTTTCTACTGGCCTTAATTTCTGCTTCGGAATGGAACAAAAACTGTAAATAATGCTCCTACGTTTATCTTAGGAGCATAAAATGTCATTATGAAAAAGTTGTCATCTCATTTCCTTGCAAACTGGCTATGTACGACAGTTCTTTCAGGGCTCACAGTGCTCGTTCGTCTGGCTATGCTATTGCTTAGCGTTCTGTAAACTCCACCAGAGGAAACCAAAACCCTTTTGACTTTCCGAGGTGCTACAAAAAACGCATTTTGTTTATGTTTGTGAGGTGTCCGATTTCTTTCATACAATAATCTGAGAATGATAATCTTCAAAATATAATAAATATATCAGTAAATAAACATAAACACTATTTTTAAATTCTTATGAATTTAAAACCACAAATGAAGTCAATAAACTCTGTTCTTTCATTCACTGACGAAAACATAAAGGCCATTAAAAGTAGAAATACACTTTATCTCCAGATCAAGTGCTTGTATGTTGATTAAAATTACAGACAACACAAACATAATACAAAAATAAAGTACAATGAATGTTCACATCAGGGCTGCGTTTCAACAGCTGGAGCGCCACGGAACGTGACGGTGTTTTCAAGAGCGAAAGTGTGGGATGAAGGGGTGGTTGTCGCGGCCTCCGTCACTGTTGGAACTATTTGGAGAGGTGGGTCTCTCTGGCGACATCTGACAGCTGTAAATGGTTTAGATAACAGTCATGTAAAGAATAACAACTCTCAATGCCAGGGTATTATTCTGTGTCATTTGGGAGAGTGAACACATTTTGAATACTAACATGTCACAAATGAAAAGATTTGTTACAATACTCTCTTCATTTCCATTAAGTATTGATTTTCGGCTTAATGAAAGTAAAGGCTATGCGGATCTAAAGAGTATGGACTGAGGGTTTGTTTTCATTCATTCCCGCAAAAATCATACTTCCATGAAGTACCTCCTCACCTCTGTACAATGATCATATCTTCCAAAGTCATCTTGTTCCACTGTAGTCTTGCATTGCTGGGTTCATTTCGTCTTCAAAATCGGAGGAAATTACAAGAGGAAGCAGCTGTGGCGAAGGCAGGATTTGTTATGGTTCTTCATTACGGCTTAAATATTTCCAAAGTATTTCGGCAGTATGCATTTACAATTATATTTTGCTGACAAATATTCATGTAACATTAATACTGTTGTTAGTAATGATCAAATATACATAACTACTAAGCATTCTGAATGAAGGATATCTACAGTAGAGTAAAAGCGAATTCGCGCTCCAAGTATTTGGTGGTTTCATTGCTACCCCCACTACCCCCGGACCGCTCTGGGGCGCTAAGGCCTGTTGAAACGCAGCCCCCAGTTCATTTATCCTAAAAGAACCCTATCATACTCCACACCTCTGTTACAGAATTTCCTCACATTGCCTTGACTCAAGTGTCATATCAGACTACTACCATCATTAATTATGCACTCTCACTAACCTCTAAATACCTTCACAAATAATATAAAAATGTAGCACTTATAAATACACATTAAACAATAAAATTACAATGTTGTACAACCAAAGTTCAATATAGTAAGGCTGTTTGGGAACAGGATTGACAGCTCTCTCTACCCTCTTCTCTCAGTATCACTCCCTCACTGTCAGCTATGTTTGCCTTGCAGCATCAACGATTAAAAATGCATGCTTCACTGATCATAATTTACTATAAACAGACATTCATTTCAAAACATACTGAGTATGGTGAAAACATCCATTGTTACACATTAATAACACTGCTGCCTCCCAGTCGCTAGACAGCAGTCTCTACCCCCTCCTCTCAGTATCACTTCCTTACTATGTCAGCTATGTTTGCTGTTATGCTAGGTGAAATTAGGCTCGACTTCTCGTTCCCACTTCACCTAACGTGGAGCGGGGTCCTCTTTCGAGACCGGAGCTAGTGCAATAAAGAGAGGCAGGACACAAAAACTCGAGGCAACAACCTTTACACGTATATTACTACAGTCAGACACAGGACAAATCAGCAGATATTACAGCACAATATGTAGCAATATAAAACCTTATCTAGAATATGTGTATCTCGCAGGATACTTGCTTCTCTGATACTAATGACAACACAGACAATCCTAGTATATCTGGAGTGCAGTAAGTGTAGGCGCGCGCGTGAGGGCGCGGGGAGGGGGTTGAGACTCACTAGGAGGAGGTAGGGGATGTGCGGGGAGTGACTGGTGACGGCTAGGGGAAAGTTATGGTAATACTGGAAGGCGGCAGATATTAGCCGTGAAGTTTATATGGTTTCCACTAGCCAAAATACTTTGGTAATTGATTTTATCCTTGATTTACACTTACTTGAGATATGGGAGTGAGAGCGGGTAGTAAACAAGATTTATGGGTAGCGTGGGGGAAGGAGAGAATACCATTAATACTTCCTTTCACAATATTCCTTCACAGTAATGGGGGTATGTCTTTATAGGCACAGGCTTATTAATTATATAACAGAGATGTCACTCACACGTATAGTCAATCAGATCTTGTTCCACACTCTCGTCCTTTAACTTCTCACTGTGATCTGATTTACCCCGATATTCACTATATGAAAACACTGCACAATACTTACATTAGGGGAAATCACACTCATGTTACAATATCACACGTATTCATCAGGGGGATAGACAGGAACATGTCATCGGTGATCATGCTGGGCTAGGGGCACCGTCAATGCGAGGCGTGCCGAGAGGGCACGGGATAGCTCGTAAGGGCGTCCTCTCGCGTCCTGGACTTCCCGTGGCTTCCGGACTTGGCTCCGGCGTGTGGCCCTCGGGACTGGGGCCGAATAGCTCCAGGAACCTCTGTGATAGGTCCCGGCGTCGTGGGGGCGTAGAGAGATCACGCCCGGGTGTCCTGGGGAGAGCCGAGAGAGACTGTGGGCTGTGGTCTCCAGCGTCTAGGGGCGCCGACAGGGGAGAGCCGCGGCAGCGACTTCCACTGGGGTCCGTCAGGTGCGTCTGCTCTAGAGCCAGGCGTAGGGTACAGAGACCAAGGGAGGCTGGGAGGCCTGTCTGGGTCACTCTGGGACAGGAGGCCTGGGCTCCAGTCTCCTGCCGTGGGGACGTCTCTCTACTCTGCATGCCCTGGGAGTGACCATAGATCGTCTCTACCGGAACACCTTGGGAGCGACCATAGATCGTCTCTACCTGAACACCTTGGGAGCGACCATTGACCGTCTCTACCAGAACACCTTGGAAGCGACCATAGATCGTCTCTACCTGAACACCTTAGGAGCGACCATAGATCGTCTCTACCAGAGCACCTTAGGAGCGACCATAGATCGTCTCTACCGGAACACTTCGGGAGCGACCATAGATCGTATCTACTGGAACACCTTGGGAGCGACCATAGATCGTCTCTACTGGAACACCTTGGGAGCGACCATAGATCGTCTCTACCGGAACACCTTGGGAGCGACCATAGATCGTCTCTACCGGAACACCTTGGGAGCGACCATAGATTGTCTCTACCGGAGCACCTTGGGAGCGACCATAGATTGTCTCTACCGGAACACTTCGGGAGCGACCATAGATCGTCTCTACTGGAACACCTTGGGAGCGACCATAGATCGTCTCTACCGGAACACCTTGGGAGCGACCATAGATCGTCTCTACCGGAACACCTTGAGAGCGACCATAGATCGTCTCTACCGGAACACCTTGGGAGCGACCATAGATCGTCTCTACCGGAACACCTTGGGAGCGACCATAGATTGTCTCTACCGGAGCACCTTGGGAGCGACCATTGATCGTCTCTACCGGAACACCTTGGGAGCGACCATAGATCGTCTCTACCTGAACACCTTGGGAGCGACCATTGATCGTCTCTACCGGAACACCTTGGGAGCGACCATAGATCGTCTCTACCGGAACACCTTGGGAGCGACCATAGATCGTCTCTACCGGAGCACCTTGGGAGTGACCATAGATCGTCTCTACCGGAACACCTTGGGAGCGACCATTGATCGTCTCTACCGGAACACCTTGGGAGCGACCATAGATCGTCTCTACCGGAATACCTTGGGAGCGACCATAGATCGTCTCTACCAGAACACCTTGGGAGTGACCATAGATCGTCTCTACCTGAACACCTTGGGAGCGACCATAGATCGTCTCTATCGGAGCACCTTGGGAGCGACCATAGATCGTCTCTACCGGAACCCCTTGGGAGCGATCATTGATCGTCTCTACCGGAACACCTTGGGAGTGACCATAGATCATCTCTACCTGAACACCTTGGGAGCGACCATTGATCGTCTCTACCGGAACACCTTGGGAGCGACCATAGATCGTCTCTACCCAAACACCTTGGGAGCGACCATAGATAGTCTCTACTGAAACACTTTGGGAGCGACCGTAGATCGTCTCTACCAGAGGGGCGCCGTCTGGAGTATAGTTTCTAACTCCACCCCTAGCCGGCTTAGCAATTCCACTACGCGAAGGTAGTGTCCTTTTCCTACGGTGGCGGCTGCTTGGTGGCTGCATGTCACAGGGGCGCACTGCCCGGGCTGACATGTGTCGCTGTTGCCCGGAGTGGTGGTGGCTGGTGGCGGCCACCCTGTGGGGTCCGTGTGGGGGTGTCGGCGTATCTGTGGGCACACTACGCTGTTCTTGGCTTGCCCTGTCGTCGGGGGTACTATGGTATTCTCCGGGGACACTGTTTTTCAAGCCACGCATTTTATTTGCTTTACAGCATCAACAGTTTAAAATACGTTCTTCACTGATCACAATTTACTAAAAACATACATTCATCTCAAAACATGTCGAGTATTGAGAAAATATCCCTTAGCAACACAGCTGCATCCCAAGCACTAGACAACTGTTTCTACCCTCTTCTGCCAGTATCACTCCCTTACTGTCAGCTGTTTTCCTTGCAGCATCTGCAATAAAATTTACAGGTGGCTTTACATTGAGTGACAAGCCAAATGGTTTCCTGTAAGCCAAGAAACCATTTACAACGCTGGGTGGTAACCATATAACCAAACCATACTTGCTCCCTACGTGTCAACAAGTGGGTTGGTGGAGGGTTGGTGCCCATTCCCTGTAAAACAACTAATCATTGTCAAATGGCCACCATTTGCGGGATTGTGGTGTCTGGCAATAGATAGATAGATAGATAGATAGATAGATCAACAATTAAAAATGCATATTTCTCTGATCAGAATTTGCTAAAAACAGACATCCATCTCAAATGTTACATAGCCTATGATTTCATCATCCTTTGTGTAATTTTAACGCACAGTATGCTGCATGTTTGATCACGAGAGTGTTCTGCCTCAGTTTCCCCCTTCTACCGTTATAGTAGAGTAAGTCGTCTTTTCTGTTATTCAGTGCGGGATTGTCAACTCTATGTCCCCATGGCTTCATTTGCGCGTCCTGCTTACAAGTTGTATCAGGCTCTGCTGGCCCCTATATATTGAGCTCAGTCTCTGCATCATGGCCACTTAGATCTGCTCCTCATTTTGTTCACATCTCTGTCCTCCCCTGTACAGATATTATTATTGTGAGTGCTCAAGAAGTCTCCAACCATCTAGCAGCTGTGTGTAATTTGAGTATAACTGTTGTTGCATTTTTTCTTGTACTGTATAGCATAAGTTTAATTTGTAGGCCTAGTGAAGTTTGTAATTTATGTAGGGTTCTTTGTCAGTCATTTTTGATAATAGTTTGTATCTGTAATTATTTATCTGGCATTCACTGAGTATTATCTGGTATCTCATTTTATCAGGGCTGACTTAGATAAATTTATTCTTGCTAATTTCGTGTTAATAGAGGCTATTGCAGTTAACCATATATTTAACCTGTTTTTGCCATTACATTATCCCTATGAGTTCTGAATGTTTTGTTGTTAATTTAAGCATTAAACTTTAACTTGTAATTTTACCTAACTCTTTTGTTTTGAACCTGGAACTTTACGGGACAGTGGTGATTTTTAGCATTCTCACTTAAAGTGTACGTTATCTTTCTCTGTTCCGTAACATAAATTTGGCGACCTCATATCAGGATATTCAGGATATTATCATAAGGATATTGCTTGATATTTTGTGACTGTGATATATTCATGATGGCTACTATTTCTACACTTGATGAAGCCAAAGATTTTTTGTCAAATGTGCAAACAGTGTGTGATATAGAAAACAGAACAAAGAATGAACTTAAGCTTGTTGCTCAACAATTGGGAATTGCAGTTCACTCTCATCATTCTAAAGATCAAATTGTTGGCATGATTAATAAAAGCTTGTTTAATGTAACTCCTCCAAATGAGCAAACGCAGATTGAATTAGCTAAGTTACAGCTAGCCCTGCAGGAGGCTCGTGTGAAGGAAGCTGAATTTCAAGCACGTGCTAAGGAGGCTGATGTTAAGGAGGCAAATGCTCGTATTCAAGAGGCACAGGTACAGGCTCAGGCACAAATTGAACTTGCTAGGATTCAGGCAGACCATGAGTATCGCATGAAACAAGGTGGAACTGGATCATCTAGCTCTGATGATTTTGATGTGGCTAAAAATGTTAAACTTGTCCCTCCTTTTAATGAATCTGATTTAACAAAGTATTTTCAGTTGTTTGAGAGGGTAGCTACAGGTTTTAATTGGCCTAAGGAGTATTGGCCAGTACTCCTTCAAACTGTTCTCACCGGTAAAGCTCAATTAACTTATGCATCTTTGCCTCAGGATCAGTCTGATAATTATGATGTAGTCAAGAGCTTGATTCTTAAGGCCTATGAGCTTGTTCCTGAAGCTTATAGAGTAAAATTTAGGACAACTTACAAGCAAGATAAGCAATCCCATGTTGAGTATGCAAAAATCAAAGAAGATTTGTTAGAGCAGTGGTTAAATTCTAAGAATGTGGATTCTGATTTTGACAAATTTAAGCAGATGATTTTGCTGGAGGACTTCAAAAGGTGTATTAGTAAAGATGTAAGCCTATATCTTGATGAGAGAAGAATAGTTAATTTGTCTGATGCTGCAGTTTTAGCTGATGAGTATGTTCTCACTCACAAGAGATATTCTAAAGAAAAAGGGAAAGCTGAGAGTAAGTACGTTGCCTCTACTCAGATTACAGGTAACAGGAAAGAGAATAAGGATGATGTTTCTCAGGAAGTAAATACCAGCTTCACCTCTAGATTTCAGAAAAGTAAATGTACTTATTGTAGTAAGCTTGGTCATACTACGGAGAGATGTTTCAGGAGACAGCGTGATGTGAACAAAAAGGAGTCTTTAAATATTCAGTCAATTGGTCTAGTGTCCACTCTTGAGAGTTCCCAGAATTCTTTAACTGAGTTAACTGAACCTGCTTTGAGGGGTAACTTAAATTCTCATGATGGAGCTCCTCTTTTGAGCAGTAACGTGGGTGACACTCTCAGGAGTTCATGTGCTAATTTCCTGTCTGATGGTTTTGTCAGTCCTCTGGACAGTAATGACAGGAAATCAGTTAAAATATATCGTGATACAGGTGCTTGCCAATCCCTTATGCTGACCAGTGTTCTAGGCTCTAATGTTAATTCCTCTGATGAAACTGTAATCTTACAAGGTGTAGGGAATAATTACTTCTCTGTCCCTCTGTGCAGAGTGAATTTAGAGTCTGGTTTTGTTAATGGTTCCGTTATGGTTGGGTTGGTTGAGACACTCCCAATGTCAGGTGTAACTTTCTTACTTGGAAATGATATTGGTGGAAGTCAAGTGTGTCCAGCTCCTCAGTTGTCTAGTGAGCCAGTGGCTGTGTCCCAGGATTGTGATGTCCCTGATGTGTTCCCTGCATGTGCTGTCACTAGGGCTAAGTCTAAAGTTACTGGTGATTTAGAGGATAATGATGATGATGATGATGTTATCCTAGCTGACACTTTTCTTGCTAATTTGGACCACTCACCAGATGAGGCAGTACCCCGTAGTGTTGATAATTTGTCTCGTCAAGAGTTGGTTGAGTTGCAGGTTGCTGACCCTGAGTTGAAAGGTCTAGCTAACTCTGCTTACAGTGAAGAAGAGTCAGCCGGTGCTTCTACTTGTTATTATGTAAAGTCAGGAGTACTTATGAGGAAGTGGAGACCCCCAACAGCATCAGCCGACTGTGAATGGGAGGTTGTACATCAAGTTGTCATCCCTCGTGTTTGTAGGCAGGATATCATTACAGTGGCTCATGATTCCAGTTTGGCAGGACACCTTGGAGTGAGGAAGACTGTGGCACGCATTTTGAAACACTTCTACTGGCCAGGTATCTTCAGGGATGTTTCCTGGTATTGTAAGTCTTGTCACACCTGTCAAGTTGTGGGGAAGTGTAATCAGACCGAAAAGGTTGCACCTCTAGTTCCCATTCCCCCTTTTGAGGCGCCTTTCACCCGTGTGTTGGTGGATATTGTGGGCCCTCTTCCTAAGACTTCTTCAGGATTTTCTTATGTGTTGACCATGATTGATATGGCTACTCGTTATCCTGAAGCCATTCCACTAGAAACATCTCAGCAAAGAGAGCAGTGGTTAAGGAAATGCTAGGGTTCTTCACAAAGTTTGGTCTGCCCAAGGAGGTACAGTCAGACCGGGAAGTAATTTCATGTCAAATGTTTTCAAGCAGTCTCTGAAAGAGTTGGGCATCACCCAGATCACGTCTTCAGCTTACCATCCCCAGACCCAAGGAGCGTTGGAGAGATATCATCAAACACTCAAATCGATGCTCAAGAAATACTGTTTGGAACATCAGAAAGACTGGGATAAAGGTCTTTCATTCGTTGTGTTTGCTGCAAGAGAATCTCCAAATGAATCACTGGGCTTCTCACCCTTTGAACTACTGTTTGGCCATGAAGTAAGAGGACCCCTTAAGCTACTCAAGGAATGCTGGCTGTCGGGGGAAGATGACGTCAACCTGCTGGAGTATGTGATGAAGTTCAAAGAACGGCTGTCCACTGCTTTACAGCTGGCGAGAGAGAATTTAGGAGCTGCTCAGGAGAAGATGAAGACTTGGTATGACAAGAAGTCCAGGTTACGCCACTTTCAGCCAGGAGATCAGGTTTTGATTCTGCTACCAGTTCATGGGCAACCTCTTCAAGCCAAGTTTAGTGGTCCTTATTTCGTGGAGAAGAAACTCAGTGATGTCAACTATGTCATCGCCACACCAGATCGTAGAAAGAGCAAGCAACTATGTCACATCAACATGCTAAAGTTATATCACAGGCGGGACGAAAATAATCCAGTCTGCACTGTAGCTGTTCCACCCGAGTCTACAAGTGAAGTTCTCCCATGCAGCATGAGCCTGAGTGATAGTTTGGGGAAGAATCCTGATATCATGAATGATCTCCAGACTAAGCTTTCTCATCTACCTCCCAAGGAAAGGCAGGAGTTTTCGGCATTACTGCAGGAGTACCCGCAAGTGTTCCGTGCTACTCCAGGAAGAACCACTGTGTTGATGCATGATGTCGATGTTGGAGACGCAAAGCCAATTAAACTGCCTCCTTACCGTGTGAACCCAGTGAAAGTTCCTCTCATCCAGAAGGAGCTTGGCTACCTGTTGGACCACAAGATGATTGAGCCCTGTCAGAGCGAGTGGAGTTCTCCTGTCACTCTAGTCCCTAAGCCAGGTGGGTCACAGCGGCTTTGCATTGACTACAGACGTGTTAATCAGATAACTAAAACAGACACTTACCCTCTCCCTCGTGTGGAAGATTGCATAGACAAGATCGGAAAGGCTAGGTACATAAGTAAGTTTGATTTGTTAAAGGGATACTGGCAAGTACCTATGACTGAACGTGCTAGGGAGATCTCATGTTTTGTAACATTAGGAAAGACATTTGCATGTTCTGTAATGCCATGTACAGATTGTTTTAGAGTAATAAGAAATTTCCTTTGTAAATTTCTTTTTTCTTTGTGGGGAGGTGTTACATAGCCTATGATTTCATCATCCTTTGTGTAATTTTAACGCACAGTATGCTGCATGTTTGATCACGAGAGTGTTCTGCCTCAGTTTCCCCCTTCTACCGTTATAGTAGAGTAAGTCGTCTTTTCTGTTATTCAGTGCGGGATTGTCAACTCTATGTCCCCATGGCTTCATTTGCGCGTCCTGCTTACAAGTTGTATCAGGCTCTGCTGGCCCCTAGGCTATATATTGAGCTCAGTCTCTGCATCATGGCCACTTAGATCTGCTCCTCATTTTGTTCACATCTCTGTCCTCCCCTGTACAGATATTATTATTGTGAGTGCTCAAGAAGTCTCCAACCATCTAGCAGCTGTGTGTAATTTGAGTATAACTGTTGTTGCATTTTTTCTTGTACTGTATAGCATAAGTTTAATTTGTAGGCCTAGTGAAGTTTGTAATTTATGTAGGGTTCTTTGTCAGTCATTTTTGATAATAGTTTGTATCTGTAATTATTTATCTGGCATTCACTGAGTATTATCTGGTATCTCATTTTATCAGGGCTGACTTAGATAAATTTATTCTTGCTAATTTCGTGTTAACCCTTTAACCGCGGGTATTGTTTTGGTCTGACTGTCCTCTCCCGCGGGGGTTTCAGCCAAATGTAAACAAACCTTTAAACCTTAATAACTCTGCACAGAATAAAGCTAGAGAAAAAAATAAGGTACCATTAGAAAGTACTAACCTTCAGCTTTCCATTGATGTAGGTTTCATGACTTTGTTGACTTTCACAGGACGGGCAGTGCCGTTAGAAGTGAGGGGTGTAAAATCACTATTTTTCGCTCACACATCATTACCTTCGCTCATACACCATTACCAAATGCCAACCTCATTCTGATAATAATACTATAAACATATATGAACACTGCACATACGATAAACACCCACTCTGTGTTCACTGAGGCAGGTAAAAGGCACTGTAATTGCCTGCACTTCACTGCCACATCAACATGTGTTGTCACTCACACAGCTGGACAGATACTGATGCGCGCTTGGTCAGGGGTGGGGTGGGGGGCCCAGGGGGTGGGAGGTGGGGCCCCAGGGGGGGGAAGAGGGAGGTGGGGGTCGGCTGGAGTGAAAGAACTTAATAGCTACTCTCCCTTGAAACAATTGGCGCAAGGAAAAAACGCGGGGTATTCAAAATATTCACAAACATTCGAGAATGACACCCGCGGTTTGGTCCAGTTTTTGCAACGTCACTCTGGAATGACACCCGCGGTTAAAGGGTTAATAGAGGCTATTGCAGTTAACCATATATTTAACCTGTTTTTGCCATTACATTATCCTTATGAGTTCTGAATGTTTTGTTGTTAGTTAAAGCATTAAACTTTAACTTGTAATTTTACCTAACTCTTTTGTTTTGAACCTGGAACTTTACGGGACAGTGGTGATTTTTAGCATTCTCACTTAAAGTGTACGTTATCTTTCTCTGTTCCGTAACACAAAACATTCAAGTACTGTGAAAACATCCATTTTTGGTCTTAACACTGCTGCCTCCTAGTCGCTACGGTACACACACACGCACACATGTACACACCACACGCAACATTCGCTCGTCTTTGAAACATTTACATCAGTCAGTTGTGGAGTATCCAGTGGCCTTATTATATGCCAAAAACATCAAAATGTATTTGGTTGTTCAATATAAATATCATCACTTAAGGACATGAAACATCTCACACAATTTATTCATCCAAACATCGTCAGTGCAAGACTAAAGGTGTACAGCACTACTGATCCTAAATTTACCATGGTTGCATCTGTCATGATCACCTAAAACCTATATTCACTTTATATTACCGACATGGTGAAAATTTCACTCGTCTTCAAATCTTGAGAATTCATCACTATACTTTCCCCAAGTCCTGAAGCATCACTGGAAGTGTCATCACCACGGTCATCATCACTGTTTCACTGTCACTCTCATACAGTAAATGGTCCTCAGTACCATCCATTGAATTGCTTATACCACATTTTTTGAAAGATTTGACAATGACTTCTGTTTTAATGTCCTGCCACGACTTCAGCACCCATTCACACACTTGAGATATTGATGGACGTTTCATCCTTCCAGTTGGTGTCACTTCGTGGTTCCCCTCTGCCATCCATTTATTCCATGCCTCCCGCATGTTATTTTTAAATGGCTTGTTGATGCTCACGTCAAGAGGTTGTAACTGTGCAGTAAGGCCACCTGGAATTACAGCCAGGTCTGTGTTTAACTTCTTTGCTAGTCGTTTGGCATTTTCTGTCCTGTGTGCGCTGAACTGGTCCCACACTAGCAGAGCATTTTTTTGCAGGAGGCCACCAGGACGCTTTGACCACACTTTGCTGAACCATACCTTAACTCCTTCTTCGTCCATCCATCCCTTCTGTTGTGCAATAACATGAATTCCATTGGACAGTTTTTCTTTTGGCAAGGTTTTCCGCTTGAAAATTAACAGTGGCGGTAGTTTAGTTCCATCAGCGCAGTATGATAAAACTGCCGTGTAATGAGTTTTTTCATGCCCAGTAGTTTTAACAGTCACTGATTTCGCACCTTTCACACTTACACTTTTATTTGATGGAACATCAAAAGTCGGAGGAACTTCATCCATATTCCCAATCTGACAAAGTTCGTAGTTTTTCTGTTTTCTAGCGTTTATTACAAATTTATGGAAATGTAATATTTTCTCCTCATATTCAGCTGGCATTTTCTGAGCCAGTTTTGTTCTTGTTCTCAGGCTTAGCCCATTTCGTTTCATGAACCGCATACACCATGACGGAGTTCCTTTAAATTCATGCAATCCCCTTTCTGCTGCCAGTCGTCTTGCTTCTATGAGTATCATTTTTGTCGACACTGCTGTTCACATATCTCGAAGGTCCAGTATCCACCTCCTCAAGTTTTCCTCCAAATCTGGCCATTTTGGAGGTACTTTATGGAGGTTGTGTTATTGTTTGTTTGCTCCCTGAAGTTGTTCTTGTTTCCTCCACATTCGAACCATTTTTTCAGTAGGTGGGGATCCATATTTCCTTCCTGCTGCTCGATTCCCATGGTCTGTAGCATATCGCACCATTTCTAATATAAATGCGATAGTGTAGCAGTGCCTCTTCATTACACCTGCTATGGTTCTGGAACGATGTGACTTTTGTGACTGCCTGCTGGTAAATGAACGTAGTCCGACACTCAAAGTTAAGAAAGCAAATTTCGCGGAATTGGGGAGTTCCCAGGGCACAGTTGCCACGTCCCTGGCCATGCAAGATTGGTCCTAGAAACTGGGTTGGGGGGGGGGGGAGTTAAACGTTGCGGGATGATTTTTCCCCCCTGTATTCTTCTGAATGTGACATTTCAAAGGGGGCTGGTTATATTCGATTAAGCATAAAATACAATAACTTTAACATTATGGCAGTTGATGCTGGCGGAGCTGTAGGTTATTACCGTAATCCTCTTCCACTTCATACGACTTTAACCTGGCAATCGTTTCAACTGAGCTCAGGCGATATTTTTCAGACTTGGAGCATTTGATACAGCCCACATTAATATCCTCAGTACATGTTTCCTGAACTGAATAAAATCATATGGCGAGCATGAATAAACTACCCTATAAAATACGTTGCTGGGCTGATTATCAGTCCCCAAGCCTGACTCTTTCCACTCCTACTTCCTTAACTACACCCACACCACGCTCTCACCCACACCCTTAGGTGGTCGTTTCGGCCTTAACGTCCAAAATGGCAAACGACTTTACAACCTAACCTAACCTAACCTAACCAATTTGGACGTTACGGCCTAAATGATCGCCATCGCCGATCATGAGAGCTTTGCTTAAGCAGCAGAGATGCAGAGAGTGAACGTTGTCAATCATTCTGATCGCTTCATCTACTAAGAATACAGCAGAAATGGCGGTGCCTCTTCATTACACCTGCTATGGTTCTGGAACGATGTGACTTTTGTGACTGCCTGCTGGTAAATGAACGTAGTCCGACTACACCAACTACACCAAGTGAGTGGATGTGCCATCATCGACTCACTTGATGTAATGCTGCCTACTTCTTCCTTAGCCTTTATCATTCTTTTTCTGTACCTGCCCTCCTCTCTTCCTATTTCTCCCATCTTTTCTATCACTACTTATTGCTTTTCTTCCCGTTACAGGTGGCTTTACATTGAGTGACAAGCCAAATGATTTCCTGTAGGCCAAGAAACCATTTACAACGCTGGGTGGTAACCATATAACCAAACCATATGTGCTCCCTACGTGTCAAGTGGGTTGGTGGAGGGTTAGTGCCCCTCCCTGTAAAACAAATAACTCAGAGTCAAATGGCCACCCCGTAAGGGATTATGGCGTCTGGCAATAGATAGACAGAATTTCCATACGTAACGAAAGTCTGTTTTGATGACTGCAGTTTCACTAGCCAGCATCTCTCCTGTATGATTGCTTTGCTAGTTAGTGAATGGATGGCATGCAAAGTGGTCATGATTGCCTTTCAGAAAGTTAGCAGACAGTTCACCGTGAGCATGTACGTTAGCTTGCTGGAATAGGGCGGATGCTAAACTGCTAAACCGCTAAATATCTTCACGGTATTAGCCAGTTGAGCTGTAAACAAATCCGCGAATGTTTTGTGTGTTTCTAATCTCGCGTGTTTCTAAAATCTGCTGCATGTAGACACTAATGTATATAATTTTTAAAAATAAAATCAAGTCTGTATACTGCATAAAACACCTGTGGTTGCCAAGCAGTGAGATGATCATCTTTATAAGAGTTTCTTCTCAATGGAGGCTAGCTAACCTGCCTTGGTCTAGCGTGCAGGACGCATGGGGATATTTTAAGGTAACTTTTAGACAAAAAAGTGTGTCTTACATGCCGCGAAATATGGTATTTAGTAAAAAAGTGTCCGAACCATCACCGCTTTCCCCTATATAGGATTTGTAAATATTTATTTCCAGTGTTAGACACAGATAACTTAAAAAGTTAACTTTGATGATAATCTGATAACCCTAATTTTGAAGTCTGATGTAAATTATCCTATAATTTTAATATCTAGTTATCGGAGATTAACAATAATCCGATAACGATAACTTTTTAAATAAAGATGTAAAAAAAAAGATAAAAGCTTGTAAACCAATAGAAAATGCTTATTTATGCAAAATCCAAGAATAAGTAAGTACCTATTCAGTATGGGAACAGTATAGGGGAAGGAAGGGAGGGGGAACTGGGGGAATTACGGCCATAAAATGCCTGCCGCCAGACCATCCACCCCGCCACCCCACCACCGGGCCACCCACCCCGCCACCCCACCACCGGGCCACCACCACCCCACCACCCCAGGAAGGGACAACGGGGGGGCTAATGACCCAGGGCAAGAGGGTCACCCAACCACCACTGACCTGTGCCCCTTTTCCCTGCAACTGCCCCGACACCAGGTGAGCCAGGATCGGAGACAACCTCACAGGCGGGCTAACCATCGACAGCAGTGGGGTGGGACTGATAAAAAGTCAGTCCCTAGTAGCTTTTTGGCGACGGCCATAGTTACACCCCTCAAGGGCAGGAGGCCCTTTGGTGAGCCACGAGGTGTCCCCACCTCTGCCACAGTGAGCCACGAGGGAGCAATACCCTCTGCCACACCAATAGTGAGCCATGAGGCGCTAGTACCCTCTGCCACAGTGAGCCACGAGGGAGAAATACCCTCTGCCACAAACAGGGCAGGAGGCCCAATAGTGAGCCACGAGGGGCCAGTACCCTCTGCCACAGTGAGCCACGAGGGGCCAGTACCCTCTGCCACAGTGAGCCACGAGGGAACACCACCCTCTGCCACACACCCAATAGTGAGCCACGAGGGGCCAGTACCCTCTGCCACAGTGAGCCACGAGGGAGAAATACCCTCTGCCACATACAGGGCAGGAGGCCCAATAGTGAGCTACGAGGGGCCAGTACCCTCTGCCACCCCAAGGGTAAGAGTCCCTAGTAGAAAGCAAAAAGTGGGTCCCAGGGTAAAACAACCTGGAGCCACGGCTGTGACAGAGACAGGAGAGAGAGTCACGTCCGTGCTGCCCTCCCTGTATATAAGAGAGAGCACGGTCTCCGTGTGCACTCTACCTTCAGCGTTCCCCTGTGGGAATAGCTGGACACCACTCGGGAGAGTTGCCCCGAAGGTGTCACCGAAGCGGAGGCAAAGTCCCAGTCCGGACCTGCCTCCTACTCCTGGGAAATTCTTGTCTTCTCCAGGCACCAGCAGGAGACGAGGCCACAGCCCAACCCTGACAGTGCGTCCCCTGGCAGACCTCTGCAGCCCCAGGACCCCCAGGCGAGCCCAGCAGCCTACCAGTGTGAGTAATGCTGACCCCCTCACACCACAGAGCCTCCGACGCCAGACCCGCCTCCTCCAACTGTTTGGCCCCAGCCCCGAGGGCCACCATCGCAGGTCGAGACCCCAAACAGGCAGGCCTCCCTGCACCATACCGACGAGACCCTGAGCTGAGGGTCTACCCTAGGTCGAGGCCCCAGATAGGAGGGCCTCCCTGCAACTCACCGACGGACCGGACCCGGGTAGTAACTCCCCTGCAGGTAGTGCGTTGCCCGCCACGGGTAGAGTCCCCTGTGGTCCTCCTCCTCGACCAGAGTGACAGAGCGAATTAACCCAGGAAAAACGGGTAGATCAGTGACGCCCCCTTCGACCTATATATACCCAAGAAAGAGGAACAGGAACAGTGACAGAGTGACATAGTGTGATCCAGAGGAAGTCAACAGATAAGTATTATTAATCCCAATAAACTCACATGCCCCTTAAGAGAAAGTAATTCAACAATAGTAAGCAAAGTGTTGCCCCCCTCCCAGAACAGAGGAGTTTCCCCATCAGTGTGAACGGCAGTCGGGTGCGCGGGAAACCTGAAACCCCAAGGAGAGTGTTGCCGCGCCCAGTTAACTGAGTCGAGTGTCATGATCCGCACCCTGCCCTTCTTATAGTAATACTCCTCCCCTAGACTCTTAATCTTGTGTATTCCTTTTACTACTGTGAGTATAGATATTTTGGGCTTTAGTGAAAGACAATCACCCCCACTTATAGAACCACAAGCCATTGTTATATGTGATCATATTGTGTTTGAGTACAATGGTATCCCGTGTCATCCTAACATAACTTTGTGTCTCTGTACCCTATATCCTAAATATCACTCTGTATCATATTGTAACGGTTTTAGAATTAAGGTAATGGATGTGTTAAGGTATACTGCCTAGTTTTTATGTCCTGTTCCTTTGTTGGTGCTTTACTTCCAGTCCGGAAAGAGGACCCTGCTCAGTCGCTAGTGTTTTTAGGGTGAGGAGTCGACCTAAAAACACTCAGCATAACAGGCCATATGCTTAAATCTAATGTAGGGCCTTTCCTAAGGGCCCTATATCAAAACGGTATGCTAAAAGTTTAAGTAGGGAAAGACTTTCCTCAATACCTAGGGGTTGTTCCAACATTTTTTTAAGGGGAGGAATGCTTGGCTTTCCCAAACCCTATATTTAATTATTCGTAACAGTGTAACTCTGTACAGTACCTCAAGAAGGCATAGAATAATGAAAAAAAGACTTTCCTCAATACCTAGGGGTTGTTCCAACATTTTTTAAAGGGGGGGAATGCTTGGCTTTCGCAAACCCCATATTTAATTATTCGTAACAGTGTAACTCTGTAACTCCAGAAGGCATAGAAGAATGTAAATAATTTATATAAAAAATATTTTAACTTGCTAAAAGTGCAATGCAAACATACACGGGAACTGAACCACTGGTTATTAAAACATGTGGGCTGTACCTTACCGAGTAGTAGGTCAAACTCGGACCCGTTTCTGTCCTGGTGGTGACACGCACTGTCATTTTTATTTTATTAAGAGTAGTTAACAGTACATGAGATCCTAAAATTGACATGTGTAAACCACTTTTATACCTTACTAAAATGCCCGCCGCCGGACCTCCCACCACGCCACCCTCCACCCCACCACCGGGCCGCTACCACACCACCACCCCAGGAGGATACAACGGTGGGGTTAGTGACCCAGGTCAAGAGGATCACCGGGACACTACTGTCCTGAGCCCCTGTTCCCTGCAACTGCCCCAACACCAGTTGACCAGGGAAAGTCAATTACCTTGCGGGCGGGACAACCATCGTCAGAATTGGGGTGGGACTGAACCAGATTCAGTCCCAGGTAACACCGTATTGATGGCTATTGTTACACCCTCTAGGGCAGGAGGCCCAAGGGCAGGAGGCCCAAGGCTACGGCCTAAAAGAGTGTACCAGGGTAGAGAGACCCAAGGCTACGGCCTTAGTACACCCCGGAGAGAGAGTTGCCCCAGTGCATCCCTCTCCTGCTGTTCTATCCTATGGGAGCAACACCGCGCCGACGGCCCCTATACGTGGTGGGGAAGGAGCAGCCACTGTACGCCCTTCAGTTGCTTCTCGTCGGGAAGATCAGCTCCCGGCTACGGCCAAAGTACGTATCAGGGTAGAGAGCCCCTGCTATCATATGTGCAGCTTTTCCCTACTACGGGAGCAACACCACGCTGATGGTCCCTCTACATGGCGGGGAAGGAGTGGCCCTGTACGCCCTTCAGTTGCTCCTTGTAAGACGAGTAGGCGTATGGCCACGGCCAAAGCACGTACCAGGGTAGAGAAGCCCCTGAAGATAGCCTCAGTACGTACCGGAGAGAGTGTGGCCTCTGTGCCCCCTACTCCTGTTTTTCCCATACTATGGGAGCAACACCGCGCCAATGGTCCCTATACATGGCGGGGAAGGAGCGGCCCTGTACGCCCTTCAGTTGCCCTTGTACGATGGGTAGGCTCATGGCCACAGCCAAAGTACGTACCAGGGTAAGGCGACCCAAGGCTCCGGCCTCAGGACGTACCGGAGAGGACACGGGCTACGTGAGTCTTTCTGCCTCTTCCTCATGTGGGAGCCCTTCGTCACCACCCGGGAATGTTGCCCCGGAGGTGTCGCTAGAGTGGTGGCAAGGCCTGATATCGGACCTACCTCCTACGCCTGGGAGATCCTTGTTCCTGCCCGAGACCCGACGGAGAAGTTGCCGCAGCCCAGCCATGTCGGCACCTCTCCCCACAGGCGCCCGCAGTCCCAGGACCCCCAGGCCAGACCCACAGGCTCCCGACAAGGTCGATCCAGGCTCCCTCACCCCACGGAGCTTGAGACGACAGGCCCGATTCCTCCAGCTGTTTAGCCCCAGTCCCGAGGGCCACCTCTCAGGTCGAGGCCCCCAGACAGGAGGGCCTCCCTGCACCCCACTGACGAGGCTCCGACTCGAGGGCCACCTCTCAGGTCGAGGCCCCCAGACAGGAGGGCCTCCCTGCATCTCACCGACGAGTGTGACCCGGGCAGTGACTCCCCTGCGGGTGACACTTTGCTCTCTGCAGGCCGGGTCCCCCTAGGGTTCTCCCCTCACGCCACTGTTACTGAGTGAACATTACCCAGGAGATACAGGTAAATAGTGACGCCCCTTGTGCCGAGAATAAACCAGGGGAAATAACAGTGAACAGTGACCGAGTGAAGACCAGTGTAAAACCAGTGACAGTTACTATTAGTCCAAAAGAGCTCAGTGCCCAGCAGGACAGAGAATGAACATTAACGTAATTATATAAGTCCCCCAGTAAAAGAACTTTCTGTGACTGAATAGAGACTAGGGTGTGCGGGTAAATCAAAAGCCTGTGTGTAAGTGTCGCCGCGACTAAGTGACTGTGTCAAGTGTCGCGATCCGCACCCTGTCTTATTTATAGTAGTTTTTCCCCCACAGACTTCCAATCTTGCTTATTCCCTTTGTTGTCAACTCAGTGTATATCCTGCCTAAAAGTGACATATGGATAATAACATAATTCAGGACATCAATGTATGTGCATTGTATTGTGTACTAAGTGTGACTGTATCTTGTGGTGTTGAAGGTTAACTCTGTGTCCCTGTCCCCTGTATCTCGAATATCACTCTGAGTTTTACTGTAACGGTTAGAATTAAGGCAATAGATGTGTTAAGGTATACTGCCTGGTTTTTATGTCCTGTTCCTTTGTGGGTGCTTTACTTCCGGTCCGAAAAGAGGACCCCGCTTCACTCGCTAGTGTTTTTAGGACGAGAAGTCGACCTAAAAACACCAGCATAACACTACCTATGTGATTTAACTGAATAAAGAACGTTCAGTCAATGCTAAAGGTAATAATGTACGTTACTATATGTAACAAGAAAGATACTGTTTGTCGCTCATAGGCCAAGCTATGAAGCGTCTGCCAGCATTGGATTATCTTTGTATTTTAATCTCAGGCACTGCAAACTGTTTTTCATTTTCATATAATACCATTTTTAGTTATTTATCAACAGCATTCTATTCATAATTCTTGGTAATCATTAAGGAGACATAGGACCACCTTATTTTGCCTTTTTTCCTTGATTTAGCCCTTCATGGAAATCTTCAAGTACTCTCGAATTGTGTTTTCAAGTTACCTGTGTTTTTCGTTTTTTTTTAATGTGGTAAAATGTGCTTTAAAAAGTGGTGTTTGTTCATGGACAGCCACTTTGCGGTGCACAAAGACAGATGGACCCCATCTTAGAGCGCCTTATACGATCGAAATTACCCTTGCAAACATACTTGTACAAACCTAAACTTTCATAACAACCCAATCTTATTTCTCCTAACGTTAGCTAACCTATTTTAGTCTAATCTAACCAATTTTATGCTAACCTAACCAAACTTATCCTAACCTGTGCGCGATGACTGACAAACGCCATCTTAGAATGCTATTTTTCAGCGAAATTGCCCTTTATCAGTGCTCATTTACCCAAACCTCACATAAATTTTCGTAATTCAACACAGCCTTATTTATCCTAACTTGTTTGAAGCTAACCTAACCAGTTTTGAGGTAACCTAACCAAATTTATCTTAACCTAACCTGACCTATCTCAAGCGCTAACTATCATATTTACAACATAAGTATTGATTGAAAAGTTTATTACTATAATAGTATATAAAGCATACGTACAAACAAGTGCTGATATATAAAAAAATGACGGGAAATTATTTTGTTTTGGTGCTGATTGACATCGTCTGGACAAAGAGTAGTCACGGCGACTCCCACGGGAGCACTTCCAATGTACCAACTGGTCACAGAGGGCTACCAACTGCCCTCTTTCCCTTAATGTTCTCTTAGCATACTGTGTAAAAATTGAGGGCTTGCTTGTGCTTTCCATAGTGTGTAAAGTAGGGACCAATGTAAGGCCTCTCCATATGTGTTTAAGCATATGGCCGTATGTTATACACTGTCACTTGCAGTAACTAAAGGCTCCTTTCCCTTGGGGTCACACTGAAGCACTCATACTGGGAATTTATCACCATTTCCTCCAGTGGCTCATCATACGATTCACCAGAAAGATTGTAGTCACTGTCCATCATTATCATGGATAAATTAGCCAGTTCACATTCCACAGCAGTCAATTAGTCCTTTGGCCCTTTCCACACAAGGTTTAGTAGGGGTAGAGGTCACAGGGCCCTCTAGAAGCGATGGAAATGGAGGGGCGCGAGTGCGACGTGGCCTCATATCAGAAGACAACACTGATTTGAATGACAAGGCGGATATGGGGCCGCCAAGGGTTGACAATGTCAGCGTAGTGACAGCTGCTAATTTATATGCTGTGAAATGATTGGCAGGAAATCTACACAATACATAATAAATTAGGTAGTTCCAGGTGAATGTAAATATCACTTAGGCTTCTCCTTCCCTTTCTTATATATATTTTTATTATGAGAACAGGTCATACAGCATAATTCAAGGAAAAATAAACAGGGAAAATTGGCGAACGAGTGCATGTGGAGTGTTGCCAGGTGATAATTAGCCAATTCCAGGTGTATGGCACTGTCAATTACCTTTTTTCATTTTTATATATATTATTTTGTATAAGAATAGGGCATAGGGTTCATTTCAGTGGATGAAATGAGTGGAAAAATCCAGGCAAGATTTGCGTAGCGTGTCACAGCTGGGGTAGGCGGGAGGAGAGGGCAATGGAGGGGAGGTAGGGAGGGGAGTCAAAAATGGGGAGAAATGGCTAAATTGTCAACAGTGGATGGGAGTACAGATGACAGCAGCACTGACTACTGTTGGACACTGGCAGAACAGACAGATGATACAAGCAACCACTTGAAAGCCCGAGCGAATTCAAAATAACACAGAATCGCAAAAGTGACGCCCCGAGGTATGATCCATTGCACCCAAGCGGCACAAAAGTTACGCCCCGCGGTTAAGGAGTTAAATAAACCTAACCTAAACTTTCGTAACAACCCAACCTTATTTCTCCTAACCTTACCTAACGTATTTTAGACTAACCTAGCCAATTTTATGCTAACCTAACCAAACTTATCCTAACCTGTGCGCGAAGACTGACAAACGCCATCTTAGAACTCCATTTTTCAGTAAAATTGCCCTTTATCAGTGCTCATTTACCCAAACCTAACATAAATTATCATAATTCAACCCAGCCTTATTTATCCTAACCTGTTTTAAGGTAACCTAACCAGTTTTAAAGTAACCTAACCAAATTTATCCTAACCAGACTGACCTATCTCCAGTTCTATCATGTTTACAACATAAGTATTGATTGAAAAGTTTATTACAATTATAGTATAAAAAGTATACATACAAATAAGTGCTGATATGTAAAAAAATTACAGGAAATTATTTTGTTTTGGTGCTGATTGACATCGTCTGGACAACGAATAGTCATGGCAACTTCCACGGGAGCACTTCTGGGCTGCGTTTCAACAGGCTTTAGCGCCCCAGAGCGGTCCGGGGGTAGTGGGGGTAGCAGTCAAACCACCAAATACTTGGAGCGCGAATTCGCTTTTACTCTAGATATCCTTCTTTCAGACTACTTATCAGTTATGTATATTTGATCATTACTAACAACAGTATTAATGTTACATGAATATTTGTTAGCAAAATATAATTGTAAATGCATACTGCCGAAATACTTTGGAAATATTTAAGCCGTAATGAAGAACCATAACAAATCCTGCCTTCGCCACAGCTGCTTCCTCTTGTAATTTCCTCCGATTTTGAAGACGAAATGAACCCAGCAATGCAAGACTACAGTGGAACAAGATGACTTTGGAAGATATGATCATTGTGCAGAGGTGAGGAGGTACTTCATGGAAGTATGATTTTTGCGGGAATGAATGAAAACAAACCCTCAGTCCATACTCTTTAGATCCGCATAGCCATTACTTTCATTAAGCCGAAAATCAATACTTAATTGAAATGAAGAGGGTATTGTAACAAATCTTTTCATTTATGACATGTTAGTATTCAAAATGCGTTCACTCTCCCAAATGACACAGAATAATACCCTGGCATTGAGAGTTGTTATTCTTTACACGACTGTGATCTAAACCATTTACAGCTGTCAGATGTCGCCAGAGAGACCGACCTCTCTGTAATGCTGTGTTTTTAAGGCGACTTCTCGTCGTAAAAACACTAGCTACTGAAGCGGGGTCCTCTTTCTAGACCGGAAGTAAAGCACTAACAAAGGAACAGGACATAAAAACCAGGCAGTATACCGTATCACATCTATTACCTAGGTCCTACTCATAACAGTACACATAGAATGATATTTAGGATACAGAGACAGAGATACAGAATTAACACTTGGCTTCACAGAATGATCGTATGCACTACCATTATTACACAGGGAGATTGTGAGGACTCTTTAATAGGGTTCTTATGTCACTTGGAGGTAATATATAAATGGGGGTTGTTCACTTTAGGTTCTTTAATGGGGTTCTTATGTCACCTGGAGGTAATATACAAATGGGGTTGTTCACTTTAAGAATACCGAGATTGAGAGTCTGGTTCAGGGATATTACTATAAAAGAGGTAGGGTGCGGATAGCGACACTCGACACTGTCACCTGGTCACGGAGACACGTACACTTATCTTTCGACTCGCCCGCGCTCCTACCTCTAGACTCACAGAAAACTCCCTGGTTCCTTAATATAGGGAGGGACTAAGACAATTCACAAAGTGCACTTTCTGCCCTGATAGCACTAGATTCTAGTGGGCCACTGTTTACTATATTCTCTTGGGTAGTCACTGTCACTGTTCTCCTGGTTACTGTCACTGTCACTGTTTTCCCTTGTTTCCTGGGTATAGTCACTATCACTGTTGCACTTTAGGATACATGGAGGCTCTCCCGTCTGGGGGCCTCGACCTGAGAGGCGGCCCTCGTGTTAGGGCCGCGCCGGTGGGGTGCAGGGAGGCCCTGTGGTCTGGGGGCCTCGACCTGATAGGTGGCCCTCAGGACTGGGGCCGAACAACCGGAGCAGTCGGGCCTGTTTCCTCCGACTCCGGGGAGTGAGGGAGCCTGGATCACCTTCGTCGTGGGTTGTGGAGTCGGGCCTGGGTGTCCTGGGACTGCGGATACCAGGAGGGAGAGGCGCCGTCAGGACTGGACTGCGGCAGCATCTCCTACGGGGCTCCGGCAGGAACAAGGAACTCCCGGGTGTGGGCGGTAGGTCCGATATCGGGCCTTGCCACCACTCTAATGTCTCATCCGGGGCTATATTCCCAGATGGCGACGAAGGGCTCCCCGAAGGGAAAGAGGCTAGAGGAGGACTCACGTTGCCCGTGGTCTCTCGAGTGTGTCTGGAGGCCTGAGCCGGGGATCTCCTTCCCCTATTGCACACCTTGGCTGCAGCCGTGAACTTGCCCGGCGTACGGGGTACACCTATAGGGTGATCGGTGTCGCCCTTTCGCCGTGGCAGGGTACCGCCGGCGTGGTGTTCCTCCCGTAGTAGGAGACAAGCCGGAGGGAGGGACACAGAGGCCGCACTCTTTCCATTACGGACTGATCCTACCTTCAGGGAATTCTCTACCCTGGTATGTGCCCCGGCCGGAGCCGAGTGCCTGCCCGTACGGAAGACAACTACCGGGTGAACTGGTTTGCCCGCACTCTGCGGCTGGGTACCGACCACGGGGTGTCGCTTCCGTAATAGGGAAGTACTACACGTACGGTAGCAGGGGCTCCTTACCCTGGTCCGTATTCTGGCCATAGCCGAAGAACAGCAGGAGAGGGATGCACTAGGGCAACTCTCTCCCTGGTGTGTTAAGGCCGGAGCCTGGGGTCGCCTTCCCCTTTGCACACTCTATTAGGCCGTAGCCTAGGTTTGTCTGTCTCTTTTTACTTTTGTTTAGGCCGTAGCCTTGGGCCTCCTGCCCTTGGGCCTCCTGCCCTAGAGGGTGTAACAAAGCCGTCAATACGGTGTTACCTGGGACTGATTTAATTTCAGTCCCACCCCTATTCTGTCAATCACTGCTCCGCCCGCACAGTAGTTCACTTCCCCTGATCACCTGGGGTTGGGGCACTTGCGGGGAATAGGGACCCAGGGCCGTGATGCCCTGATGACCCTCTTGCCCGGGGTCACTAACCTCACCGGTGTGTCCTCCTGGGGTGGTGGTGGGGTGGCGGCTCGGTGGTGGTGTGGGGGGTGGTGAGGTGAGAGGTCCTGCGGCGGGCACGGCGGGCATTTTACTCTCCAAATAGTTCCAACTGCGACAGAGACCGCGACAACCCCCCATTCACCCCCCACACTTTTGCTCTCAAAAGAGCCGTCACGTTCCGTGGCGCTCCAGCTGTTGAAACGCAGCCCTGATGTACCAACTGGTCACACAGGGCTACCAACCGCCCCCTTTCCCTTAATGCTCTCTTAGCATACCATGTAAAAATTGAGGGCTTGCTTGTGCTTTCCTTAGTGTGTAAAGTAGGGACCAATGTAGGGCCTCTCCATATGTGTTTAAGCATATGGCTGTTAGAACCAAGGTCTGGGAGGGATTCACTATTGATGTGTTTGGTGGCTGAGCTATTACTGACATAAAATATGTGGCAAAGAGTAATCTTTTTTTGATACAGTACCCTCTCGACTAGGATGGTAATATTGTCACCTGAGGATCTCATCGAGGACGAAAAATGTCTTGGACCTTATGGAGAAAATTAATATTGTCACAAAATCTTCAAAAAGTGCCCCTAAAAACCTCAACCTATACCTATTTTGGCACCAAAACAAATTTCCTCACCTTGAAAGTGTGTGTTTCTGAACGTATCTCCAGCTTAGTACAGTCAAGTCGCCCAAGGCGCAGCTAATTGGTTCTGGAACAAGCCCACGCCTTAGAAAACCTTGCCATTCAAGTGACTAAACTTATGGGAAAAGTGGAATTTGGTTCTGGATGTTCGCTCAAAGTCCCCCTGTTCACCCCCTTTTCCCTATTTTCCCCCACTCTACACACACACACAAGCAAGCAGTCAGTCAGTGCATGTATTACACACAAATTAAACACTAAACAATAAATAATAAAGGGCTTTAAGGGCATAAAATACTGAACGTATGTAACTCCGACGATGATAGTGCTAAAGTGGAAGCGATAGGGTTGGGGGTTCTGAGGCAAGAGGCACATTTCAAACCTTGCTGCACCCTCGCGCCATAGATATTTTGTGCTTTTTTTTTTTTTTTTTTTTTGCCGTGTCATAAAAAACCATGCCATAGAAGTCCGCGCCATAGGCAACTTGGCTGTAGCTCAATTATCTCCAGCTTAGTACCCTGAGGTAGATGGTGGCACTTCAAGGGTTGGCAGACGGTTTCCCAGGCATGGTTACATAAGGAGAGGCAATAACCTAGGAGCAATCATTGAGTGCAACATGCGGTGTGTCCACGATGCTCTGGTGAGAGACAAAAACAAGCCCTGCTTGTTGGTCACATGACCAAATGCCAATATTTTATTGGACATCTCAACTACGTCACTCTCCCAGGCACGGGAAACGCGTTGGACTGGATGAGACCGTCATAACTGTATTCTCCTCGGATTTGGGCCATTATTAACCGTTGGTTCTGTATTGGACATATGCAACCGTATTGCAGCAATATTTTAGATTATTATATATGGTCTCCATCTTGGATGCGAAATGTTTTGGACAAACCCATCTTGGACGCAAGGGTACTGATTTATATTTTACAAACCATAAACTTTTCATCACTGTACAGAAATAATGAAAATCATTGCATGATTATGTTGGACATACAAAACAAATAAAGAATATATCTGAGTTGTATATATTATTTATATAACACTTATATACAAGTAATTAACAAGTAGGAATAACAAAGTAATAAATTATATAACGAATTATACTTAAAATTTCTTATTACAAGAAATAGAATTCAGGACAAAGAATAACAGTTATACTGAAGAACCTAAAAAGAAAACATAAAACGGTAAAAATTTATCAGATAAAAAAAACTAACCGACATTATCTGACTGAAAAATCGAGTTATCGGCAGATAACTGGTCTGAGAAGGTCATGGAAGTTAACTTCTGATGATAGTCCGATAACAAAAATTAACTTTGATAATCATCTGTTATCAGGTTATCACTTTAGTGCCCAACTATGTTTATTTCTAGAAAAATATGGTTTACACATAAGTTAATAAGTGATTTCTTCAGTAATCAGCCTGGATAGAAAATAAGTGTCTTCATATAATATTTTCATTAAGAAAAAAGTATGAGAAATTTATAGAAAAAACATGTTTAGCAAAGTAAACAATGAGTGCACCAAGTTATAATAACAAAGTGAGAAATATACACTATATGTATACAGTATATATGGAAAGAGCACTTTGAATCTTCTAAATAGACCAATCCCAGCTGAAGAGGACATTTTGCCAGCCGAGAGAGATTTACAGATAGAAACAGGGGATATAACTTTGGAAGAGGTAGCAAAATCTATAAAGGAGTTAAAGAATTTTAAGGCCCCAGGAGAGGATGGAATATTTCCTGAAATGCTTAAGGTGGAAAATGATAAGTTGATGAATGCGCTTCTGAAACTTTTTAATGTGGCTTGGGATAATGGTGGAAAAATGGAGTGATTATAAAAATACCAAAAAAGGGAGATATAAGTCTGTGTGGCGATTGGAGGGGGATAACTTTGACACCTGTAGTTGAAAAGTCTTTCAAAATCTTGTTGAACAGAATAGAGCCAGTAATTGATAAAATTTTAAGAGAAGAACAAGCGGGATTTAGAAAGGGTCGAGGTTGTAATGATCAGATTTTTATTGTAAGGCATCTAATGCAACAAGCTAACGAGATGAAAATGCCACTTAGTATGTGCTTTGTGGATTTTGAGAAGGCGTTTGATAGTGTTTCACGTGGAGCTATGTTGAAAATTATGAGATTCTATGGTATACCAGAAAAGTTTGTAAATATTATTAAAGCCTGCATGAAGGTACTTTTTGTAAGCTAATGGTGGGTGGTTCTTTGAGTGATGCATTTCAAGTTAGGTCAGGAGTGATTCAAGGAGGAGTTCTTTCGCCATTGCTGTTTGTTTTGGTTATGGTTTATGTTATGAAAAAGGTTGTAAGGAGAACAGGTGCAGGAATTAACTGGAAAGAAAATAAGCTGATGGATTTGGACTATGCTGATGATATTGTACTGATTTGCGGAAGTATTTACGAGATGCAGAGGGTGCTTGATTGTCTGGTGGAGGAAGGAGAAAAAGTGGGATTGGCAATAAATTGTGGAAAGACTGAAATTATTAAATATGAATGTGGAGAACCAAATCGATTGTGTAATTGGGAATAATGTGGTGAAGAATGTAGAAAACTTTAGCTATCTGGGAACAACTGTATCATGTAATGGATCATTAAACAATGACATTGAGGAGAGGATTAGACAGGCTTGGTGAGCTGTTGGAATGTTGAAATCTGTTTGGAATAATAATAATATGCTTTCGGTACATACTAAAGTGAAAATTTACAAGTCCATGGTTAGACCAATTTTAATTTATGGGCATGAGTCATGGTACAGTACAATTGCAACTGATCAGAAAGTATTAGGATTTGAGAATAAAATACTGAGAAGGATTCTTGGGGTAAAGTGGCAAGACAGAGTTACAAATGCAAGGGTAAGGGATATTACGAGAGTGGAACCAGTTAATATGTGAGACTGTCCCGCTGGAAGTGGCTGGGGCACATATACAGAAAAGAAGGTAGTTTAATGCAGGATGTGCCAGAGTGGACTGCTAGAGGAAGAAGAGGTAGAGGTAGGCCGAGGAAAACCTGGTTGACGACAATGAAAAAAGAAGCAGGAGAGGATTGTTGGTGGGACCTGAAGGAGATGGTAAGAGACAAATATTGGTGGAGAGAGTTCATCGAGGCCCTATGCATCCCGTGGGGTGCCACAGGAAATGATTGAATTTACTGAATATCACGATAGTGACATATGTATTTACAACTATGACTATAGAGTCCCGGAGGATGGGAAGTCAGGTATAATTATTCCCTTGTACAAAGGAAAAAAGAAGTGTGTGGTAATCATAGGGGCATTTGTCTTCTTAGTATAATAAGAAAAGTGTATGGTAGGATACTTATAGACAGAGTTAGAGAAAGAACAGAGAAATTAGTTGGAGAAGAACAGGGAGGCTTTAGGAAGGGAAGAGGTTGTGTAGATCAGATATTCATTCTTAGATCTTTAGTGGAAAAGTTTCTAGAGAAGGGAAAGAAGTTGTATGCGGCTTTCATGGATTTGGAGAAAGCATATGACAGGGTGGATAGACAAGGATCGTGGAAAGTGTTAAGAATATATGGAGTAGAAGGGAAGTTGTTGAATGCTGTGAAGAGTATGTACGATGGTGCGAAGGCTGCAGTGCCTGTGGATGGTGAACTAAGTGAATTTTTCTTTTTGAAAGTTGGTTTGAAACAGGGATGTGTCATGTCTCCATGGTTGTTCAATCTGTACATGGATGGGGTAATAAAAGAGGTACAAGGTAGGGTAGTGGATGTTGGAGTGGCCCTGGTGGGAGAGGATAGTGTTTGGAAACTCCCTGTACTGTTGTTTGCAGATGATACTGTGTTGTTGAGTGAAGACGAAGGGGAGCTGCAAGGCTTGGTGGATGAGTTTGAGAGAGTGTGTAAGAAACGGAATCTGAAGGTGAATGTAGGGAAGAGTAAAGTGATGGTCTTTGAGAGAGGTGAAGTTAGTGAATGTACAGCGAGGTTGGATGGTGAGGAATTGGAAAATGTGAGTACGTTTAAGTACTTGGGTAGTGTGATGAGTAAGGATGGAGGTTTGGAGGGTGAAGTGCTTGAAAGGGTACAGCAGGGAAGAAAGGTTGCTGGTTCTTTGAAAGCAGTGATAAGAAACAGGGAAGTGAGTATGGAAGTGAAAAAGTTACTACATGACAGTATTGTGATACCAACTCTAACATACGGAAGTGAAGCTTGGACATTGTTGGAAGGACACAAGTTAAGAGTGAGAGCAGTGGAAATGAGTTATTTAAGAGGAGCCTGTGGAGTCACATGGAGAGACAGGCTGACGAATGAGGATATAAAGGAGCGTTGTGGTGTGGATGTGGATGTGATAGGAAGCGTTATGAGAAACACACTGAGGTGGTTTGGCCATGTGGAGAGGATGGAGGGTGAAAGACTGACGAAGAGAGTGTATGTAAGGTGGAGGGGAGAAGAGGGAGGGGGAGGCCGAGGATGAGATGGAGGGATGGGGTGGAGAGGTATATGAGAGAGGGGGGTGTGAGTTGGGACCAGGGCAGTGAAATGGCGGGGGACAGGGCGACGTGGAGGCGATTTGTTTGTGGCCACCCCAAACGGGATTGAGGCGTCTCGCAATAGATAGATAGATAGAGACGTGTCTATATAGTTTGGTGAAGCTTATTTTTGACTTTCAAAAATATTACCTTCTTACCCCTTAATGTTGTTTCAATATATGGGAAAAAAAAAAAAAAGGCAGAATATCAGTAAATTTGGAAAACATTTACTGGTAGCTCAACTGTTGTTCTGTATGCATCTAAAAATGGTTCTGCATAGGGTTCTTATATTACTGTTAATATGTGGTAGGTGGGGGCACTCACCATCCACTCACTCGATGTAGTGCTGCTCTCGGATGTCTGCCCATTCCTCTCCTGCATCCTTCTTTCCTTCCATCCTCTTCTGTCTTTCCTTCATTCTTTCCTCTCCCTTCTGCCTGTGGGTGACTCTACACTGAGTGACAAGCCAAATGGTTTCGTGTACACCAGGAAACCATTTACTATCATGGGTGGTAACCATATAATCAAATTTTGTCGCCTGGTGGTTTAGTGGGTAATTATGGCACTCCAATCGGATTGAGCCAGTGAAGGTTTATATCCAAGGGATGGTTGGGGTTTACTGCTCATGTAATGCCACTCAGGGATGAGTGAGGCTGGTCACTCTCATCTTAACCTGCCATGTCCCATCGACGTATGGGTACGTTGCAACATTTTGCATTTGCCAGTCCCGGCGACATACTGGTACGTCGCGTAATTGCAAGGTGCATAGTTTGCACAATTATCAAATTTCGCACTTGATTTTCGGTACGTAGGGTCGCTCGACCTTCCCCTACCTGCCATCAGGTGGGGACACTCGGCGACCCTGGGCGACCCGCGCTCACCCGTGGCTTGGCCAATCACCTGTTAGCAATGGTCCTGCTCAGACATGGCGAAGAGAAGTCTCTCAGAGGACGAAATTCAAGCCACCCTGGACGCTTTTACAGGCGACAGTGATTCCCCACTGGACGACAAGGTTGTAGACAAAGATTATGTGCAGCCAGAGGAGGAGGAAACCACCAGGAGTGATGAGGAAGTCCCGTCCCCCAGGAAGCAGCAGTACGTGACTTACCGTGCTGCTAGAGAGGGGCAGCCGACCAAAAAACAACGTGGAACATCCTCTGCCCAACCCCAACGTGATGTGGAGCCCAAATTTGATGACGAGGATGAGGACGAGGACGGAGCCATGGGACGTTCTGCCACGTGGTAAGGACATGAGGTGATAACTCATCGTGGCCCCGAATGCACACCACGTCGGGCGAGCAGGAATGGGCCTAGTCTTTTGTTTGGGGAGGTAGGAAGTGCCGTGGAGGGAGTGGGGAGTGAAAGAGAAAGTGCAGGGAGGAGTATGGAAAGTGAGAGTGGCGGAAGTGAGTCATCGCTCTCCCTAGGTGGTGTGAGGCGGCGGGGTGTATCACGTGGGCGAGTGAGGGTGCGTCCTGAATCACATGGATCACATGGAGTTGTGATGGAGGGGGAAGGTGGGGAGGAACCACTCCCCAGCACGTCTTATGCTCCCTAATATTCCCTAACACGTGGGCAAGTGAGGGTGCGTGAAAAATCACGTGGTGTTGTGATGGAGGGGGAAGGTGAGGAGGAACCACTCCCCAGCACGTCTTATGCTCCCCAATATTCCCGAACTTCATCCCCACACCCCCCTAATGTTCCTCAAGGCCGTAAGGGTAAGGGAAAGGGAAAGGGTATAGGCCGAGGGAAGAGGAGTACGAGTGGGGAAGCCCTCCGCACTCCTTCTCCCCAACCTCCCCCACCAGCATCTCCTCCCCACCCAGACGAAGGCACTGATGGGGACAATGGGGACGAGGGATTTGTGGGATGGAACTGGGAGAATGGGGGTGATTTTTCTCCCCCCATTCACCCCTTCATTGAGCAGGGGCGCGCTGGCTGCATTGCTCTCAGAATTCACCCTAATTCCACCAGGCTCGATTTTTTCCACCTGTTTTTTAGTGAGGCTTTCGTGCAGCAGATAGTTGACAAACCAACCATTTTGCAAGCAGCCAGCGCCATGAGAGTGAAAGAATGGGAACAAGGAGCAGGCATTCTATCATATATGATTACCCTGTCTCCCCTTCAGAAATGTTCTTATTTTTTGCCCTGGTCCTTTTGATGGGTATTATACGAAAGAACAGAATTCTGGCCTACTGGACAAGGGACCCTGTTATGCTGACACCAATATTTGGCCAAGTCATGAGCCGTAATCACTTCCAACAAATTCTAAGTCGCCTCCACTTTTATGATGCTGATGATCCTGCAAATGCAAATGACACAGATAAGATGAGGCAAATTAGGTTGGTCTTTGATCACCTGAGGCAAACATTTCGTTTGTCATTTTATCTCTATAGAGACCTCGTCATAGACGAGAGTCTCGTGTTGTGGAGAGGGAATATTTCATTTAGGCAGTATATACCCAGCAAAAGGCACCGTTTTGGATTCAAGATCTTTGTTATGTGTGACTATAGGACTGGTTATGTGCAAGACATAGTCTTGTACACCGGGCACAGACATACATAATAGAAGATCGGAGTATTGGACTGTCGGGAGCAGTGGTAAAGACAATGATAGAAGACTACCTTCATTGTGGTCACGTCCTCTACCTGGACAATTGGTACACTAAGCCCTCTTCTCGCTCGTTATCTACACATGCATGAAACAGGAATCTGTGGTACCGTGAAGGTGAACCGGCATCACGTGGTCAAGGTAGGGCGGAAACTTGACAGGAATGAGGTTGTCTTCTTCAAGGCCAACAACATACTTGCAACTGTGTGGAACCAAAATAGAGAAGTAAGCCTCTTGTCCGTGGTTCACTGCCCCTTGATGTACCATACAGATTCAGTGGATTTCCGGAGCGAGAACAGGCGTCACATATGGAAACCTGTGTCCTAGATTATAACATAAACATGTGCCTGGTAGACCAGTCAGACTCCATGATATCGACGGTCGAGTGTGCCAGGACCACGATGAAATGATATAAGAAACTGTTCTTTCACTTGCTAGATATCACTGCTCTGAATTGCCACCACCTGCACGCCATGACAACAGGAGTTCAGGAAACCTTTGAAGGGTTTGTGAGGGAGCTCACAAGAGAGATGTTTGCACAGTATGCTGTTGAAAGGACCCAACATCGCACCCGCACTGCCCCTATTGCCCAAACTCCCCTGAGAATATCCGGCCGCCATTTCCCCACTCCTATTCCTCCCCAGCCAAATAGACCTAGGCCCCAATGCAGGTGTCACGTGTGTAGCAATCCCCGGGTGAGACTCACCACTCAGAGGAAGGACACCCACTATGAGTGCGTCAAGTGTGACGTGGGTCTCTGTATTCACCCATGTTTCAGCGAGTATCACACCTTGATGCAGTTCTAATATGGTGCGAATGCGATAGGACGCTGTAACTCTGAAGTAAATGCGACAAACAGACCCTCAGTGTAATTATAAGTCCTGTTGATCTGAAAATAGTTGTATAAAGTGCATACGGGTATAACATAAGTGCAAAAATAGTATGTAAGTGTATAAATATGATCTAAGTGGAAACATACCTAGTGAGGGTATTTTGATGCTATATTCTGACGCTCAGTGGAATAAATAAGGCCCGTAAATATGTAAATGTTATGGGAAATGCAAACGGGTGTAATATAAGTTCAAAGTTTTGTAAGTGCTGAAATATATTCTAAGTCAAAATATTCCTAGCAAGTCTATATAGATACAATTACATGACACTCAGTGGAAAGAATAAGGCCTGTAAATATGAAAATAGGAGTCTATAAGTGGGAACAGGTGTAATATAAGTGAAAAATTTGTATGTAAGTGTTTGAGTATTATGTTTGTCGAAACATTCATTGTGAGGGTATTTTGTGCGATATTCTGACGCTCACTAGAATAAATAATGCCAGTAATTATGTATAGGGCTGTATAGGGGTGTAAACGTGTGTAATGTAAGTGGGAAAGTATAATTGGAGTGAAAAAATAAAGTAGAAGATGAAACACGAGTGTTTGAGATTGTGCTTGGTACGTGAATATGCGCTAGCATTTCGCTAAATGCCCTCGTAATGAATGTAAATAATTGAAAACATTTACAGTGGTGGAGGAAAGGTTCTATGTAAAGAAAACAATAATAGGAAAGTGATAAAACAATTGTGTATGTTGAAATACGAGTCATAGCGAGTCAAGCAGATGTGCGCTATGCTTATGCTGCATGTCATCTTAATGAATGAAAACAGCTGAAAACATTTACAAACAGTAAAAATTGGTAAAATGTCATTGAAACAGAAGTATACAAGTAGAAAAAATGATATGTTGACTGATACAAGAAACTTAGCACATACAGTAACATGTTACCACTCGTACCCATCTTGCTATGCTCGCGCGGAGGTACAATGCTTATTTTTCATATATATGTCATTGAAATTCATTTTATTGTTACTCTTATTGTTTATTAGTTCAAATTCAATAAATGTAGAGGCGTTGTTTGTTGTTTCTCCCAAAATTTCCTATCATAGAAAACGTGCGTGATTCACACGTCAGTGACAGAATATTATGATACCTGGTGCGTGGGACCTCACCTGTTCCGACCACTTATGGACCACGGTAAGCCCTTTCTTGGTGATTTTCCTTTGTTTCTCAACAAAAGCGGAAGTTTTAGCCAATTTTTTTTTTTTTTTGCACAATAGCTCGGGATTGGGGGGTGTCGGAGGTGCGAAAAACCTCGGGACGTGATGGGTTAAATGTCAGGACCAAGTTGCCTAGCCCCGGGCTCCTACGCTCCTTGTGGGGCAACTTAGGATTGGATGATGGATGGATGGATAATTATAATCTTGCTAAGTATCTTGTTCATTAGCTGTCTCCAAAAACTTTTAATAATTATGCTGTACACACAGTACATGCATATATCATCTAATCCTGTGTTCTCCCATGAGGAGCGTAGAAGCCTGGGGCTAGGCAAGTTGGTCCTGGCATTTAAGATGAGAGTGATCAGCCTCATTCATCCCCGAGTGGCATTACATGAGCAATAAACCCCACCCAACCTTTGGATATAAACCTGCACTGGCTCAGTCTGATTGGAGCTCCTTAATTACCCACTAAACTACCAGGCACCATAATTTGGTTATATGATTACCACCCAGGGTAGTAAATGGTTTCCTGGTGTACAGGCAACCATTTGGCTGGTCACTCAGTGTAGTCACCCATTGGCAGAAGGAAGAAGAAAGAATGAAGGAAAGAAAGACAGAAGAAAAAGGAAGGAAAGACGAAGGGAGGAGAGGAAAGGGCAGGCATCCGAGAGCAGAACTACATCGAGTGAGTGGACGGTGAGTGCCCCCACTTACCACCAATATAAAGGATTCTTTTTCTTTTGCTAAAGAATTGTGTGAATATAAATTTAACTATTGTTTTATGGCTTCATATGATGTAAAATACCTATTCCCAAATATTCCCCTTGTTAAGACTGTGGATATCTCTAGTGATAATGTGTTTAAAGAAACAAACAGCATTGGAGAATTAAATAAGAACCATATTCCTAGACTGCTATCACTGTCAGACAAGACTGCTTTTTTCATTTTCAATGGCTCCTACATTAAGCAGGTCGAAGGAGTAGCTATGGGAAACCCACTTGGACCCAGCCATGCTCATGCCTTTTAGGCACACCTTGAATCCAGATGGTTACAGGATTGCCCTACCCACTTCAAGCCACTATATTTCCAATGCTGTATGGATAATGCCTTTGCCATTTTTAACTCCCTTTCTAATGGATCCATGTTTTTTTAATTATTTAAATTCTAAACACATTAGTATACAGTTTACCTGTGAAAATGAGCAAGATAATAAACATCTCTTTTTAGATATTTTGTATAGAGAGGACATAAGGAACCTTTGCAATGTCAGTATACAGGAGACAACATATGCAGGATTAATTGCTAAAATTTAACTCAATGTTCTCCACTATAAACGTAACTTAATTCTAACTCTGTTGACTAGGGCCTATAATTCATGCTCCTTATATTTTTTTCTACATAATGAGCTACAGTTTCCAAGAAAAACCCTGTACCAAAATGGATTCCCAGCTAAATTTGTAGACAAGTATATAAGAATAAAGCTAACTAAAGAACTACTACACCAATACCCAGATATCCGGCAGTGTTGTATACCAGTGGGAGTGTTCGGTCTGCGAGTATGAAGTATGTTGGGTATCAAGTAATTTTCCCCAAAAGATACTGAAGAAAAGCCAGAGATGCATTCCAGGCCCAAACCCAAACTCTCATCAATGGAGTCTGACACAGAAACTCCATCTTCTCTATCTGGGGATTTCTTGTCCTGGTGACTTAGAGCAACTCGGGGTTGAAGGCAGATGTTCTGACAGCCAGGTGCTTGGCCTTCTCCTTTACGATGGTACAAACAGTGAAGCAGGGAAGACCAAGGGTTTTACCGATCTTGGAGGGGCCCATTTCCTGCCTCATGGCATCGAATCACATCCAGCTTCACTGCCAGAGTGGTGGTCTTTTAGGACCTCATGGTACCAGGCTGGCCAGAGGTTGAAACTGGATGTTTTGGCATGGTTGTGATGGTGGTAGTGCAGCACGTGGTGATGCAGCAAGCTAAAGTGGCGGGAGGCGCGGAGAACTAGTGTGTTCAGCAACAGACATGGCAAGAGTGGACGAGCGAAGCAGGCAGCGCACTGAGTGGGGGGATAAGGAGGGAGACATGCCTGGCAGCGACACCGGTTTGAACGTGCGCATTTCAAACTTAATGAGCAGTGGGGTGTCAGTTGTGGTGTAACTGTACCTACGTGTAAAATTACATAATGCAAATTAATAGTAAATGATGACGATGAGGCAGAAGAGAAGAGGCGGTAGCATCCGTCAGGGATGATCAGCTGTTCTGCACGGCAATGCTGCACCTGCCAGCTGCACCTGCGAAAGCCATCAAGGTGGAGCATCAAAAGTGTCATTTCTCTCTCTCTGCTTAGCAATCAGTACTTATGTTACAAAAAGTACACTATTTACATTATTAACCAGGAAACGTAGTCAAGGCGTCTCTGCAGGACATCAAACGCTGACCCAGTTTACTGGTTAAACCCTATACCTAATTAGTGAAAAGACTGGGCGTTTGTGCAGGACATCAAATGCTGCAATTCGCTAAATTAACCAGGGAACGTGGTCATAAGCGAAAAGACTGGGCATCTGTGCAGGACATCAAGCACTGCGATTCGCTAATGGAACCCTTGTTAGTTATCAGCTATCAGGCAAGACATCAGGTCTGCGCCTACATTGTCACTTCCCTTGATGTATCTCACAACAAGGTTAAACTGCTGCAAATACAGTGTCCAGTGTGTCAGTCTTGCATTGGCCGTCTTGGTTGTGCTGAGACTTGTGAGTGGCCTATGATCAGTTTCCAGAGTGAATGGTGCCCCATATAAATAATAGTAATATTTCTTAACACCATCAACCACGGCCAAGAGTTCCTTCTCAACGGTACTGTAATACCTCTCAGCGGGTTTTGGCGTACGGCTGTGGTATGCCACTGGGAAAATTCCACTTTCTGATTCCTGCATTAATACGGCACCTACTCCATCTTGTGAAGCATCAGTGCGCAGTATGAAAGGTTTGTTGGAATCAGGCAACTGGAAGATAGGCTCCTTACACAGCATATTTTTAAGGGTGGCAAAAGATCTCTCTTGTGCTTCTCCACATTCAATGGTGTTTAGAGCTTGTTTTCGAAGCACCTCGTACAACGGTTGGGGAATAAGAGCAAAGTTGGGGATAAAACTCCTATAATACCCCACTAGGCCAAGGAATGCCCTAACCTGTTTCTTGGTCACGAGTCTCGGGGCTTCTCTAACTTTCCTAATCTTGTCACCCTGACACCTGCAGTGATTGTTGCCAACAATATGTCCGAGGAACTCCACCTCACTGTGAGCAATTTTACATTTGCTAGGCTTCACAGCCATGTTGAAACTCTGGAGTCTACTGAAGACAATTTCCAAGAGTCTGAGGTGCTCCACCAACGTGGCAGAATGAACGAGGACATCATCAACGAACATTTCTACTCCTACGATACCATGGAGCACTTGTCTCATGGCACGATTGAATACTGCTGGGGAATTGGTAAATCCAGATAGGAGGACTTTATACTGATACAACCCCCTAGGAGTAGCAAAGGCAGTGAACTGATGGCTCTCGGGGTGAAGGGGAATCTGAAAGAATCCCTTCGCCAAATCGAGCTTTCTGAAATATCGTGACCCTGATTGCTTGGAGAAGATGGCAATGTGGTCACCCATTGGCTCAGCATCCACTTTGGTGATTGCATTGAGCCTCCTATAGTCGCCGCAAATCCTGACTCCACCATCTTTCTTGCAAACTACTACCATTGGACTGCAGTAAGGAGATGAGGACTTTTCAATAATACCTGCAATCTCCATGTCAGCAATTTCGTTGTCTACTGCGCCCAGTAATCGCATGGGAATCGGATATGGCTTAACCTTCAAGAGAGTATCGCTGGTCAACTCAATTTTGTGACAATCAACCTTTGCAAGTCTAGGTTGGTCAGAGAAGACATCAGCATACCGACAGAGCAGTAGCCTTATGCCATTCTGATCACCCAATGCTAAGTCAGTGTTAAGTAAAACATCTCCGACAGTCTCTTCCTGACAGGACTGAGTGGTTAAGGGCTCGTCCTCATGGTCATCAGCTGGGATCACCGCGGCTGCCCCAGTTTCTTCCAGTGGCTGGTCACCATCATCAGCTACTCGTAGGCCAGTCTCCTCGAGGTTTGACTCATGATAAGCCTTCAACATATTAACGTGGAACCTTTTGCGAAGATTCCCCATCTGAATTATGTAGCTGAGGTCTGAAATGTGCTCTACTACATCAAATGGACTCTTCCACTGTGCCAACAACTTGTTCTAGGCAGTGGGGAGCAACACCAAGCACTTATTGCCTGGACTAAACTTTCGAAGTTTTGCCTTCTTATCATAATAGGCTTTCTGAACTTCGCGCGCCTTGATCAATTCTTCCTTAGGTAACTCGCACATTGACTGGAGCCAGTCAGCTAGATCAAGGACGTAGGTGTAGGTGGTCTTGACTTCAGGGTCGGGTTCTTCATCATCCCATAACTTGCGAAGGACTTGAAGTGGTCCACAGACCGACCTTCCATACACCAGTTCAAAGGGTGAGAACTTCAAAAATGTTGCTGCGGGGCTTCTTGATAAGCAGACAAGAGGAGCAATGAACCGCGGCCATTCCTTTGGCTGTTCGGCGGCCATGCGCTTTAACATCTTCTTGAGAGTCCCATCGAACCTCTCGCACAGCCCGTTACACATGGGATGATGAGGCATAGTTTGCAGGCCTCGGATGGACAACAACCTGAATGCTTCGTTCATCATTGCAGAGGTGAACTGCAAACCCCGGTCGCTTAAGACCTCTTTGGGGATACCTACGCAACGGAACACTTCAATCAATGCCTTAGCAACAGTGACGGCTTCAGGCCACCGTGTGCTGAAATCAACAATAGTGAGGATATACCTTGATCCATCACTTGCCCTAGGAGAGAGTGGCCCAACAATGCCAACTGCTACTCTCTCGAATGGTTCAGAGATTACAGACATTGGTTTCAATGGCACAAGACGGACACGTCCCCAGTCAGTGGCACACTGGCACACATCACAGGAACGCACAAGCCTTTTTATTTCCTGTCCCATTCCTGGCCAGAAAAAGTCAACATGGATGCGGTTAGAGGTTTACTTTTGGCCCATGTGACCTCCGACCACTGAACAATGACCTAATTTGAACACTGGCCGGCGATACTTCGCGGGAACGATGAACTGCAGTCGAACCTCACCCTGGGGTGTTTGTGACTCACGGTATAGCCGTCCTCGCTTGCGAAGGAACCTGGCTTGACCTCCCCGTGAATACTTAATCACTTTACTCTCCAGCTTCTTACGCACTGAGGCAAGTGTCGGGTCAGACTGTTGTTCTTGGACAACATCTTGACTACGAATCAAATCTTGCAGCGTTGCGACGGTCAATGGGGTGACACAATTCAGAGCCCTGGCAATGGCTCGTGTTACTGCAACAGCCGAGTCTGAGTAGCAACATCTACGGCGCAACTGTTTTTGACGCCCGGTATGTTGCCGATAATGAGGTCAAACAAGAGTTCTGGCATGACAACAGCAGCTGTCAAGCCAGTGTAGAAAGAAGATGCCACCTAGATACGTGCCTCAGGGAACAATCTCACTGATCCATCAATAAATCTAACTTAGATCTGCTTACCCGTGTACTCGTTGGGCCGAACTAAACTTTGCTTGACGGAGCAACCTGAGGAACCGTTATCTCTCAGGACATTTACAGAAACACCCCCCACAAACCCTGACTGAACAAGAAAGGCAGTATTACTGGTGGAAGGGTCTGAGGAGGCAGCAGCCAGTCATTGGTGAGACTGCGGAACAAACGATGCAGCAAATGTGGCGCCCTGAGAACTTGATGCCTGAGGGGTCGTGCTCACCATCTGAGGAGCTGGAGCATTGACCACCTGAGGAGGAGGGTTCACTGTCGCTGGGAAACTAGTGAACTGTGAAGTACCTGTACTGGTGGGGTTGGCATCACTGTGTGCTTGTTGGGGAATGAAGGCTGCATTTGCATCCTGCCTCCCATACACTAAAGTCGATTGTCCTGACTGAGGGTTACGCGGTTTGTCCTTGCCCTGCTGCTGCTTGAAATACCGGTACTGCTGCTGGTTAGGGTTCTGCTTGTCGTACCGCTTCCACTCAGGTTACTGAGTGTTTTGCCCCTGGTCCTTCTTCTGTGGTTTTGGACCTTGGCCATTATTCTGAGAACGACCTTGTTGCTGGGGTTCAGTCTGAGATGGTTTCCCAGATTTATCAGCTTCCCTGTTCCAGGTATGCTGCTTACGAGTTTGATACCCGTAGGCAGTGAAGAATGCATCAGCCTTCTCCACCATTTGGCTGGCATCCCTTACCTGGCAGATCTTAAGCTGAGCCATAAGTTTGGCAGGCCACGACTTTTCTAGCTGCATGCGCAGCATAAGGTCAATTATCCCCTCACGCGTGGAAGGAGTTTCATCTTTCTCCATCCACTCATCTAAGTAAGCAGTAAGCCGGTAAAGAAACTAAATGGCAGTCTCTTTCCTGTAAAAGCGCCCTCATGAACTGACTCTTGGCGTCGTCAACTGTGAGACCTTACCCTTTGACGAGTGCGGCCTTCATCATCTCATACGTGAGATTGTCTCCACGAATTCTGTGGAGAATATAAAGGGCAGGGCCGTCAAACAGGCTAAGAAACTGAAGCCGCTTAGCTGCATCATCCAGCTGGTAAAGCTGAGCCATGTCTTCAAAACGAGCAATGTATGGCTCGATTCGCTTGCCTTCCTTGTATGGAGGAAGCTTGATGTGTGGGGTCGCCATAACATGTGCAGGGAGAGAACTCGTAGAGCTTGGGCCAGCTGCACCAGATGTGTCTGAAGCCAAGGAATCTCGCTTGAGCTTCAACATCTCAAGTTAATGTTTTTCACGTGCCTCACACTCGGCACGTTCGTGTTCTCGTTGTTCTCGCTCGTATTCACGTTCTCTCGTTGTTCTAACTCAAGTTGACGTTCTCACGTTGTTCTCGCTCGTATTCGCGTTGTTCTCGCTCTAGTTCTAACTCGAGTTCGTGTTGTTTTTGCTCGTATTCGCGTTGTTGTCGCTCGTGTTCACGTTCTCTCTCACGTTCCTCGCATTGTTTTCGCTCGTGTTCACGTTCTCTTTCGCTTTCTTCACGAGGATCTTTCTCACGTTGTTGCTCGTAATTAAACCGTGAGAGGACATAGTTTTGGATCTTTTCGGGGTCGCTAAGCCCCATATCTTTAGCTTCCTGTACATAGACGTTGGCAGCCATGATGCTAAGTCAATCTAAGTGAACTAGAGACTAAGTACTGACTGCTATTTTGCAGAGAAAGATGCCAATAATCGAGAATAAAGAATATAGGCACAGGTTAGTGGTGACCAGTTTTATGTAGTTAGACTGGTAAAGAAAGAAAATTAAACAAAACACTGACTGTGAAAACTAATACATAAAATTAATAAAAATGAATCACTAATCACCAGTAAGATAGTGCCTATAGACTTTAATGATAAATACCTAAGTATGAGTGAGTGAGTATTATCTCGTGAATCACTTTAGAGCTAGGTTGTTAATATCCTGGAATGAGGTCGCCAGATGTCATGGTTTTTTTTTATGAGATTATGCAATATTAAAGAATAATATTCAGTAATACTTGATACTTTAAAATGTTACTTAAGAACAGGACAATGAATTGACTTGTGAAAATCAAGCAATGATATGGTTGCACAACGGATTTTAAGCTTAATACAAAAGGACTGGCCTAAGTACCAGTTATGAATAATGCAAAGCGTTATGCAAACTAGGAACGATAACTAGAATAAGCTTAAGGTGGAGTCACTTTCTCCAGAGGCCAACAGTACTAATAAACAGTACGTGTGAGTAATTAGTCTCTGCTGTGTACTGTTGAGAAAGTTTATAAATTCTCGTCCTTAGAGAATCGGCGAAGTAAGCCGGCATAAAGTAATCATTGCTTGATTTTCACAAGTCAATTCATTGTCCTGTTCTCAAGTAACATTTTAAAGTATCAAGTATTATTGAATATTATTCTTTAATATTATATTCTCAAAAAACCCCATGACAATCTTCCATATCCATTCTATACTACTAACTCTCCCCAGTGTTTCAGCGTTTCATCGCACACTCCATCAGTTCCTGGGGCTTTCCCCATTTTGACTTTCTTCATTGCTTCCACAAATTCCATCCTACTGATTTCTTCCTGTCTTCTCACATCCTTCCATCTCCCAGCCACTCATACTTGCATTACTTTCATTCTTTATGTTCAACAGTTCCTTAAAGTGTTCTCTCCATCTGCTCTCTTTTTCTCCCTTCTCCACTAGTAATCTACCATTTTTGTCTTTCACTCCCTGACTAACTTCTTTGACACCCTGCCTAACTCTACCTCTTTCCAGATCATTTCTTGCATTCCCTCCACTTTACACTCCAATTCCTTCCAAATTCCTCATCCTCGCTCTTCATTCTCTTATTAATCTTTTCACTTTTCTTTTTCTCTCTACATATAATTCTCTCTTCCATCTCACAACTCCTTCCAAACCCATTTCTCATCCACTCACTATATGCTTTCTTCTTTTGTGCCACAGCCTGTCTCATCTCTTCGTTCCACCATGCTGCTCCTTGCACCCCCTTTCGTCTTCTCTTCACCCCACACACCACCTCACATGCTGCACAGATTTCTTTTGTGAATATCTCACACACACCTTCCACATCCCCCAACAAGATAAGTAAACTTATTCACAACTTTTAGCCATAGACATTGTTGAGGGTGGTATTTATATCACCCCAAACCTTGTCTCAGTGCTTCATGTTCAAAGACCCTGTCCCAGATGTCCTGCAGTCCATGGTGGTGTATCAGTTTAAGTGTGGTTGCCGTAATGCAGCCTATATTGGTCAAACCAAGTGCCATCTGCACACCAGGATTGCCTAGCATGAAGGGTGGTCTCATACGACGCAACTCCCCATCTCGGAACCATCTTATCCAGCTGTTCAAAACCATTGTGAACTGAAAAGCCACCCTTAAATAGTAGAAACTTTCGAATTTTATTCATTGCACGGGACAACTTGATGAGAGTAATAGCAGTCTTTACTCACAACAGGCTACATCTATTCCTTGGCTCACATGACTCCTGTACACACTTTCAGTGTTTTTAATTGGTAAATTATATATTTAAATGTATTTTATGTAATTTGCTCTGTTCCCTGTTCTTTTATACTGTCAATCCAAGGGGAGAAAAAATTATATACAGTAATTCCTCTATTACTCAGACAGCCATTACCCGAACAGTCCATTGCCCAAACACTGTATCTAGCTGTCTGAAACCGTTAATCGTACATTTTTCCATAGTATCCGGACAAAATACTTCCATCTGGGTGGAAATTACGGTCACACGAAAATTTGCACCTGGCCAGGCTTAACCAGTTAACTGCTCTATACAGCCTGGGCTGTTCCGAGTGTGACTGCTCAATACAGCCCTGGCTGCACAGGTGAATTTCAAATATAGTGCCATGGTGACCAAGGCCGACCCATGCAAGCATGTTTGAGCCTTCAAAACCGAAACCGAAACCGAAAAAAAAAAAACGAAAACCATATATTCTAATAGGGAATCAAACACTTCGATGTTCATCGATGGCTTTACCAAGGTAAATGTAATGCTAGGTGAAAATAGGCTCGACTTCTCGGTCCTAGAACACCTAACGTGTAGCGGGGTCCTCTATTGAGACCGGGGCTTAGTGCAATGAAGAAAAGCAGGACACAAAAATTCCAGGCAATAACCTTTACACGTATATTACCACAGTCAGACACAGGACAAAGACAGCAGATATTACAACACAATATATAGCAAAGAAATAAAACCTTAACTAGGATATTAGTATCTCGCAGGATACTGGCTTAACTAATACTGATGCCAACACAATTAATTGTAGTGCACAGGTGTACAGAGAATACAGGCACACGCAGGGCACGGGGAGTGAGGCTCACAGGGGGGGGGAGGGGAGTGACTTGTGGCGGGTCAGAACAGAGTTATGGTAATACTGGGGAACAGCAAGTATTATTACTACGAACTTAATATTTCCTGATAGAAAAAGGGTTTTGGCAATTGATTCTATTTCTTGTTTACGTCCACACTAGTTACGGGGGCGAGGGAATGTACCGGCAATACAAGTGGGGAAATATTATTAACACTTTCTCTATTATTTCCTTAGAGCCGAAGAGGTGGGAGTATCTTACTACAGAGTATTTCTCGGGGGAATAGTCTTACTGATTTTCTGTCACTCGTGAGTCTGACTAACCAGAACTAAATTTATACACTTGTCCTTTACTCATCCACCGTGATTTCACTTGCCCCGATATTCCACAAGTATTAAGTCACTGTACCGTTGTTACACTAGTTTGGGCAACATCACACTTAACCTAAAAACAGTTCACTATTGCTGGGGCAACACCACACTTATCATGAGTCACTCATCTTGGAGGCGGCGGGGAGACACGCCTGCGACAACTTGGCCGGGACAGGGGCACTGCCAAGGGGGGGCATACCGAGAGGGCACGGGACAACTCGAAGGGGCGTCCTGTCACGTCCAGGGCTGCAGGTGGCGAAGGGGCCCACAGTCTCCAGGCTAGGCTCAGGGGTGTGGACCTCAGGACTGGGGCCGAACAGATCCAGAAATCTCTGGCTCAGGTCTCGGCCAGAGGTGGAGGTCTTACGCCGCCCCGTGGGCATGGGGAGATCACGCCCAGGCATCTTGGGAAGGGTCTGGAGGGACTGACGGCTGCGGTCTCCAGAATCAAGGGGCACTGACAGGAAGGGACTGCAGCACCGGCCTGAACCAGGGTCCGTCAGGTGAGTCTCCTCCAGAGCCAGGCGTAGGAAGCGGAGGCCAGGAGAGGCCGTAGGGCCTGGCTGGGGCTCTCCGATACGGGAGGTCCGGGCTCTTGTCTCCTGCTGGAGCGATGACTCACTCAACACCTCCCTTTGGCCGTGGGGCCCAGCAATTAGCCGTGGCTGCCCAGGGGTGCAACTATCAAGCACCAAGGCCCGGCAATTGGCCGTGGCCTGCGTGGGGGAGTCAGTGCACCTCTGCTCCCCTTTGGAGCGGCAATCGGCCATCTCCTTCTGCAGGAGGGAGGAGCGGCAATAGGCCGTCTCTGGGGCAACGTCTTCGGAGCGGCAATTGGCCGTCTCACGAAGACGGGTGCGGCAATAGGCCGTCTCCTTCTGCCGAAGGGAGGAGCGGCAATAGGCCTTCTCAGGGGCAACGTTTTTGGAGCGGCAATAGGCCATCTGACGAAGATGGGTGCGGCAATAGGCCGTCTCCTTCTGCCGGAGGGAGGAGCAGCAATAGGCCGTCTCTAGAGGGGCACCTTCGGAGCGGCAATAGGCCATCTGGCGAGGGCGGGAGCGGCAATAGGCCATCTCCTGAGGGGCACTGTCTGGAGCTATGAGAGCAGCTCCACCCCTAGCTGATCCGGCAATTCCACTCCCCGAAGGTAGTGTCCTCCGCCTGCGATGACGATGGCGCAGCGGCTGAGTGTCATAGGGGTGCACGGCCCGGGCTGACATATGCCGTTGTTGCGCCGTATCCCGTGGTCTGGTTGCGGCTACTCCGTGGGATCCAGGTGGGGGTGTCGGTGAGTTCCAGGGGGCACTGGGCTGTTCACTACTCGTCTCATTTTCGGGGGCACCATTGTATTCTTCACTGGCTTCCTTTTCGGGAGCACTATGTTGTATGTTACACATTTCAGTAAATATTGAGCTAATATTTTGTTACTATATACTTTGGTATGTGTTCTTTCAGTTCCTAAGACAAAATTTGGCCTTTGGGAAATTTCATTTTTACCCCTATATCTGCGCACCATGGACACCTCCAAAAAACCGCCATGCGCAGTTAACAGGTTAAACAGCCTGGTGACACCGTCAGGTCTGGCTGGGTAGTTTACCCAGCATTTGCTAGAGACCCCCCTCGCTCTGTCTCAGTTCCCCCTCGGTGATCGTTTAGTAAACAGCTCTTCCTGGACAGTTGTTATTGCAGTGCACTTAGTGGCTATTGTGGTTGTTCCCTACCTGCTTCAGGCCTTCCTATTCCATGCATACCTCTTCGTAGGGTGTGTAATGATTGCTTTCCACCAGGGAAAAGGAAGAGGGTAGTGCTGACTCTGGAGAAGAAGCAGGAGATCATGAGTAAGACTGATGCGGGATGTCGAAATGCGAGTGTTGACGTTGATTTTATTCTAGCTTACTGAACTGTACCATGATGTTATTCTATTTTACCATGATTTTATTCCATTTTACCATGCTTGTCTGTGTTGATAGGTCTGCTTGACCATGGTGATTGCTTTGCTGCGGTTTATAGGTCTGCCTGACTAGATGGTGTAGTGTTAAACAACAGGAACAAGTGTTGTATGATGTACTGTAGTGGCCTTTTACACAGGCTTTCAAAGTTGGATTATGTATGAAGGGGGGCCAGGGGAGAAGTCCATTCTCCAAATGGAGATATTACCCGGACATGCCTTTGGCTCTATTACGTCAGATAATCGAGGGATTATTGTACTGGTTTTATTTATTTATTTTCTTTTAGGTCTGGAGATGGGTTCTGTGTAAACTGAATCGTCACCAATAAAACATGAATGCCATCATGCTTGTTTTGCTGGCCATTATACAGTATATACTGTAGTTACATTCCCATCGCACACTGCCACAGGCTTCAACAGCAGTAGATCAGTATAGGAAGGACTTTGCCCAGTGAGTTGTCCTTCCTAGAGACAGCTCTACGGTGTGCAACAAGACCAGCTGAGGTGTTGTAAATAAACACTGGCTTTTTAAGTTCACTCTTGATTATCCAAATAAGTACACTTAATGCTTGCCAACTTCACTTCACTGTTTGCACAAGTACCGGAAATAACCTTCATTAACTGCAGTTATACTTAATGCTTGCCAACAACACTTCACTATTTTCACAACTACCAGTAATATTCAAACTTCACTGACACTGCACTATACTCAAACTGAACTGAAAACTGACTAAGTTACTCTAGTTTCTTTCCCACCTTTATGTAAGCTTCGTGTGTACTAGAATTTTCTACTAGGTTCTCGGGAAAGCAACAGTTGCCAACTTGGAGACATCCAAACTATGCTAGAGTTTTCTCACAATGCATAACACTGTAAATTATTTAGCATACAAACTTAAATTACATAATTTAACAATCATAATTTTTTTGTCAATGCTAGGAAGAAGAAACCAAAGGCCACGAGCCCACAATAACTGTTCCCTCCAAGAGAAAAACAAAATACAAGAGGCAGCCATATTCAAGATCCAGTCATTATTGAGAAAGAGATAAAAAAAATTGATGTACAACTTACAGAATAACTATGCTTACAAACAACAGGCTAACTGGCAACTCTGACTCATAATGGAACCACGGTACGAGAAACATCGGAAATTCTCCAGCACAATCTAACTACCGTACCAATCCAGCTTCTTAACACTACCTCCTCCCTAGTTCTTTATCATCCTGACAAAACTACACAGTGTATACAAACATAATTAATCCTAATGAAACATCTAACTACAGTATATATACACAATATAATCCTTCAACTTATCAGGTCTTCTCCTATGTCGCTTCTGTCGACGTCCCTCCTCCTCCTCCACACAGTCCACTCCTCTTGGAATGTCTTGATCCTCTTCCTGATGCACTGCTTCCATTGGGACACTGTCACCATCCTCTTGTACTTCAGTTCGTTGGTCTTCCTCAACATCCTCGACTGCAGGAGAGCTCGGTTCCTCGGAGACGTCCCAGCTGTACCGTCCTTGCCCATGGCACTGCCACAGACGATTCACGTGTACCACCTTTGTGCGAGATTTCCTACCCCCCCAAATCTGATACGTAACGTCTGATAACCGGTCCAGCACAATGTATGGCCCATCCCAAGGGCTCTGCAGTTTCAGTGACTGTCCCTTCTTTCGCTGAGGATTGTATAACTAAACTTGGTAACCATCCTTGAAGCTCACCTCACTTGCCTTGGCATCATACTTGCACTTCATCACCTTTCCTGAAAACTTAAGGGATTCTCGCACTTCGTGATGTACCTCAGCCAGCCTTTCCTGAATATGCTTCACATAGCTGGAGGTGTCTGTAGGCAGCTTTTCGCAAGGGAGTCTTCCCATTAACCCATAGGATATGCAGTTCAATCCACCGAACTTCCCTGAAACCTGTATATGGAGCAGATTTTTCAGCTCTAACAGAAGTAAAAAGTTTTATGTCCAAGGTTTAGAGCTTGAATTTACACACCTTGTGCCACAACCCAGAGCATTTTAGACCAACTGGTTCCTGAGCTACAGCCCATCAAAGTTGAATACAGTTACCCTTCCAGGTGGGGCGACTCCAGTTTTCTATGCATTCCCACCACTCCCTCCCTCCTCCCTCCCCTCCCATGACCTTCCTCACCTGCTTCCATCATCCCCCCCTCTCTTCCTCCCCTCCTCCCTACCCCTACCCCCTATCCCCCCTACCCCACCCTTCAGATTTTTCCAGCTCAATTTTTTTTTTTTCTTAAAACAATAGCATGCAAAATAATTATGTCAGTGTTCCTCACTCACTGTAAAGTACATGAAAACAGCAGCACGTCAGCATACAAGCCATTATTGTGAAATACTGAGACACCAGGGTCAGGCTAATAATAGCCGACTATATTGACACAGGCCATATACTGTGGTGGCATGGCATATATAAAATATAGCAAATGCAACGATATTGCCAAGGAAAGCATACATACACACACACACACACACACACACACACACACACACACACACATATATATATATATATATATATATATATATATATATATATATATATATATATATATTGTTACATAGCCTATGATTTCATCATCCTTTGTGTAATTCTAACGAACAGTATGCTGCATGTTTGATCACGAGCGTGTTCTACCTCACTCCCCCCCTCCTCCCTTATAGTAGAGTAAGTCGTTCTTTCTGTTGTTCAGAGCAGGAGTGTCAACTCTTTGTCCCCAATAGTTTCATTTGCGTGTCCTTCTTACAAGTTGTATCAAGCTCTGCCGGCCCCTATATAATGAGCTTAGTCTCTACATTAATTGCCACTTAGATCTACTCCTCATTTTGCTCACATCTCTGTCCTCCCCTGTACAGTTGTTATTATTGTAAGTGCTCAGGAAGTCTCCAACCATCTAGCTGCTGTGTAATTTGAGTATGACTGTTATTGCATTTTGTTCTTGTACTGTGTAGCATAGGGTGTTAATTCGTAGGCCTAGTGAGTTTTTTTGTAATTCATGTAAGGTTCTTATTGTCAGCCATAATTAATAATATTTTGTATCTTTAATAATATATCTTGCATTAACTGAGCATTATCCAGTGTATTGTCATTTTATCAGGGCTGACTTAGATAAATTTACTCATGCTAATTTCGTGTTAATAGAGGCTATTGCAGTTAGTCATATATTTAACCTGTTTTTTGCCATTACATTATCCTTATGAGTCCTGAATGTTTTGTTGTTAGTTTGAGCATTAAACATCAACTTGTAATTTTACCTAACTCTTTTGTTTTTGAACCTGGAACTTTACGGGACAGTAGTGATTTTTAGTATTCTCACTTAAAGTGTGCATTATCTTTCTCTGTTCCGTAACATAAATTTGGCGACCTCTTATCAGGATATTCAGGATATTATCATAAGGATATTCCTTGATATTTTGTGACTGTGATTTATTCATGATGTCTACTATTACTACACTTGATGAAGCCAAAGATTTTTTGTCAAATGTGCAAACAGTGTTGGATGTAGAAAACAGAACAAAGAATGAACTTAAGCTTGTTGCTCATCAATTGGGAATTGCTGTTCGCTCTCATCATTCTAAAGATCAAATTGTTGACATGATTAATGAAAGCTTGTTTAATGTAACTCCTCCAAATGAGCAAACGCAGATTGAATTAGCAAAGTTACAGCTAGCCCTGCAGGAGGCCCGTGCTAAGGAGGCTGAGGCACAAGTTGAAATTGCTAGGATTCAGGCAGACCATGAGTATCGCATGAAAAGGTGGAACTGGATCATCTAGCTCTGATGATTTTGATGTGGCTAAAAATGTTAAACTTGTCCCTCCTTTTAATGAATCTGATTTAACAAAGTATTTTCAGTTGTTTGAGAGGGTAGCTACAGGTTTTAATTGGCCCAAAAAGTATTGGCCAGTACTCCTTCAAACTGTTCTCACCGGTAAAGCTCAAGAAACTTATGCATCTTTGCCTCAGGATCAGTCTGATTATTATGATGTAGTTAAGAGCTTGATTCTTAAGGCCTATGAGCTTGTTCCTGAAGCCTATAGAGTAAAATTTAGGACAACTTATAAGCAAGATAAGCAATCCCATGTTGAGTATGCAAAAATCAAAGAAGATCTGTTAGAGCAGTGGTTAAATTCTAAGAATGTAAATTCTGATTTTGACAAATTTAAGCAGATGATTTTGCTGGAGGACTTCAAAAGGTGTATTTATAAAGATGTAAGCCTATATCTTGATGAGAGAAGAATAGATAATTTGTCTGATGCTGCAGTTTTAGCTGATGAATATGTTCTCACTCACAAGAGATATTCTAGAGAAAAAAGGAAAGCTGAGAGTAAGTACGTTGCCTCTACTCAGAGTACAGGTAACAGGAAAGAGAATAAAGATGATGTTTCTCAGGAAGTAAATACCAGCTTCACCTCTAGATTTCAGAAAAGTAAATGTACTTATTGTAGTAAGCTTGGTCATACTACGGAGAAATGTTTCAGGAGACAGCGTGATGTGAACAAAAAGGAGTCTTTAAATATTCAGTCAATTGGTCTAGTGTCCACCCTTGGGAGTTCCCAGAATTCTTTAACTGAGTTAACTGAACCTGCTTTGAGGGGTAAATTAAATCCTCATGATGAAGCTCCTCTTTTGAGCAGTAACGTGGGTGACACTCTCAAGAGTTCATGTGCTAATTTCCTGTCTGATGGTTTTGTCAGTCCTCTGGACAGTAATGACAGGAAATCAGTTAAAATACATCGTGATACAGGTGCTTGCCAATCCCTTATGCTGACCAGTGTTCTAGGCTCTAATGTTAATTCCTCTGATGAAACTGTAATCTTACAAGGTGTAGGGAATAATTACTTCTCTGTCTCTCTGTGCAGAGTGAATTTAGAGTCTGGTTTTGTTAATGGTTCCGTTATGGTTGGGTTGGTTGAGACACTCCCAATGTCAGGTGTAACTTTCTTACTTGGAAATGATATTGGTGGAAGTCAAGTGTGTCCAGCTCCTCAGTTGTCTAGTGAGCCAGTGGCTGCGGCCCAGGATTGTGATGTCCCTGATGTGTTCCCTGCATGTGCTGTCACTAGGGCTAAGTCTAAAGTTACTGGTGACTTAGAGGATAATGATGATGATGATGTTATCCTAGCTGACACTTTTCTTGCTAATTTCGACCACTCACCAGATGAGGCAGTACCCCGTAGTGTTGATAATTTGTCTCGTCAAGAGTTGGTTGAGTTGCAGGTTGCTGACCCTGAGTTGAAAGGTCTAGCTAACTCTGCTTGCAGTGAGGAAGAGTCAGCTGGTGCTTCTACTTGTTATTATATAAAGTCAGGAGTACTTATGAGGAAGTGGAGACCCCCAGCAGCATCAGCCGACTGTGAGTGGGAGGTTGTACATCAAGTTGTCATCCCTCGTGTTTGTAGGCAGGATATCATTAGAGTGGCTCATGATTCCAGTTTGACAGGACACCTTAGAGTGAGGAAGACTGTGGCACGCATTTTGAAACACTTTTACTGGCCAGGTATCTTCAGGGATGATTCCTGGTATTGTAAGTCTTGTCACACCTGTCAAGTTGTGGGGAAGTGTAATCAGACCGAAAAGGTTGCACCTCTAGTTCCCATTCCTCCTTTTGAGGCGCCTTTCACCCGTGTGTTGGTGGATATTGTGGGCCCTCTTCCTAAGACTTCTTCAGGATTTTCTTATGTGTTGACCCTGATTGATATGGCTACTCGTTATCCTGAAGCCATTCCACTTAGAAATATCTCAGCAAAGAACTTGGTTAAGGAAATGCTAGGGTTCTTCACAAAGTTTGGTCTGCCCAAGGAGGTACAGTCAGACCGGGGAAGTAATTTCATGTCAAATGTTTTCAAGCAGTCTCTGAAAGAGTTGGGCATCACCCAGATCACGTCTTCAGCTTACCATCCCCAGACCCAAGGAGCGTTGGAGAGATATCATCAAACACTCAAATCAATGCTCAAGAAATACTGTTTGGAACATCAGAAAGACTGGGATAAAGGTCTTCCATTCGTTGTATTTGCTGCAAGAGAATCTCCAAATGAATCACTGGGCTTCTCACCCTTTGAACTACTGTTTGGCCAGGAAGTAAGAGGACCCTTTAAGCTACTCAAGGAATGCTGGCTGTCGGAGGAAGAGGACGTCAACCTGCTGGAGTATGTGATGAAGTTCAAAGAACGGCTGTCCACTGCTTTACAGCTGGCGAGAGAGAATTTAGGAGCTGCTCAGGAGAAGATGAAGACTTGGTATGATAAGAAGTCCAGGTTACGCCACTTTCAGCCAGGAGATCAGGTTTTGATTCTGCTACCGGTTCATGGGCAACCTCTTCAAGCCAAGTTTAGTGGTCCTTATTTCGTGGAGAAGAAACTCAGTGATGTCAACTATGTCATCGCCACACCAGATCGTAGAAAGAACAAGCAACTTTGTCACATCAACATGATAAAGTTATATCACAGGCGGGACGAAAATAATCCAGTCTGCACTGTAGCTGTTCCACCCGAGTCTGCAAGTGAAGTTCTCCCATGCAGCATGAGCCTGAGTGATAGTTTGGGGAAGAATCCTGATATCATGAATGATCTCCAGACTAAGCTTTCTCATCTAGCTCCCGAGGAAAGGCAGGAGTTTTCGGCATTACTGCAGGAGTACCCGCAAGTGTTCCGTGCTACTCCAGGAAAAACCACTGTGTTGATGCATGATGTCGATGTTGGAGACGCAAAGCCAATTAAACTGCCTCCTTACTGTGTGAACCCAGTGAAAGTTCCTCTCATCCAGAAGGAGCTTGGTTACCTGTTGGACCACAAGATAATTGAGCCCTGTCAGAGCGAGTGGAGTTCTCCTGTCACTCTAGTCCCTAAGCCAGGTGGGTCACAGCGGCTTTGCATCGACTACAGACGTGTTAATCAGATAACCAAAACAGACACTTACCCTCTCCCTCATGTGGAAGGTTGCATAGACAAGATCGGAAAGGCTAGGTACATAAGTAAGTTTGATTTGTTAAAGGGATACTGGCAAGTACCTATGACTGAACGTGCTAGGGAGATCTCATGTTTTGTAACACTAGGAAAGACTTTTGCATGTTTTGTAATGCCATATGGTATGAAGAATGCACCAGCCACATTTCAGAAGCTCATGAATGTTGTAACAGAGGGTTTGGCAGGGTGTGTTGTTTATATTGATGATGTATTAATCTTCAGTGACAACTGGAAAGATCACCTATGCCATGTCAGTAAATTTCTTGAGTGTTTGGTTCAGGCTAATCTTGTAGCTAATTTATCAAAATGTGAGTTTGGTCGAGCTAAAGTTCAGTACCTTGGGTATGTAATTGGTGATGGACATGTTGCACCACCAGGAGCTAAGGTTCAGGTTATAAGTGATCTTCCCAGACCTAAAAGTAGGAAAGAGCTACAAAGATTTTTGGGAATGGTAGGTTATTACAGGAGATTTGTTCTTAACTTTTCAATTCTTGTATCACCGCTTACAGACCTACTGAAAAAGGGAGTTAAATTTGTCTGGACCGATAACTGTGAATCCTCTTTCAACAAACTTAAAGCTATCCTATTAAGTCAGCCAGTGCTCGCTACTCCAAATTTTGCTAAGCCTTTTAAGATGGCTGTTGATGCAAGTGATACAGGAGCTGGGGCTGTTTTGCCGCAAGAGGATGATCAGGGTATTGAACACCCTGTATCTTATTACAGTAAGAAGTTCACTCCACCTCAAAAGAACTACTCAACTATTGAGAAAGAGCTTTTGGCCTTGATTTTGGGTTTACAGCATTTTTCATTTTATTTGTGTTCTGGTTTTGACCCCATAGTCATTTATACCGATCATAACCCACTGAAATTCCTTAGCAAGTTTAAAGATAAAAATCAGAGATTGACAAGATGGAGTCTACTTCTTCAGGAGTATTCATTAGACATACAACATATTACGGGGAAAGAAAATGTTATTGCAGATTTCTTATCTAGACTTTAGACAGATTGTTTCAGAGTAATAAGAAATTTCCTTTGTAAATTTCTTTTTCTTTGTGGGGAGGTGTTACATAGCCTATGATTTCATCATCCTTTGTGTAATTCTAACGAACAGTATGGTGCATGTTTGATCACGAGCGTGTTCTACCTCACTCCCCCCCTCCTCCCTTATAGTAGAGTAAGTCGTTCTTTCTGTTGTTTAGAGCAGGAGTGTCAACTCTTTGTCCCCTATAGCTTCATTTGCGTGTCCTTCTTACAAGTTGTATCAAGCTCTGCCGGCCCCTATATAATGAGCTCAGTCTCTACATTAATTGCCACTTAGATCTACTCCTCATTTTGTTCACATCTCTGTCCTCCCCTGTACAGTTGTTATTATTGTAAGTGCTCAGGAAGTCTCCAACCATCTAGCTGCTGTGTAATTTGAGTATGACTGTTATTGCATTTTGTTCTTGTACTGTGTAGCATAGGGTGTTAATTCGTAGGCCTAGTGAGGTTTTTGTAATTCATGTAAGGTTCTTATTGTCAACCATTATTAATAATATTTTGTATCTGTAATAATTTATCTTGCATTAACTGAGCATTATCCAGTGTATTGTCATTTTATCAGGGCTGACTTAGATAAATTTACTCATGCTAATTTCGTGTTAATAGAGGCTATTGCAGTTAGTCTTATATTTAACCTGTTTTTTGCCATTACATTATCCTTATGAGTCCTGAATGTTTTGTTGTTAGTTTGAACATTAAACTTTAACTTGTAATTTTACCTAACTCTTTTGTTTTTGAACCTGGAACTTTACGGGACAGTAGTGATTTTTAGTATTGTCACTTAAAGTGTGCATTATCTTTCTCTTTTCCGTAATAATATATATATATATATATATATATATATTTTTGAAATGCTAGGTGTTTTCGAGTTGGGTTTCCTTCCCTCTAACGCCTAGTGTGTAGCTGGGTTCTCTTTCTAGACCGGAGTTTAAACAATTAGGAAAGAGACAGGACACAAAAACTCAAGGCAACAACCTTACATGTGTATTACTACGGGTAGATGTCACGAATACAGATATACTGGACATTAGGCCTAGATATGGGTTGTTAGTATCGTGCAGGATACTACTCAAGTCAAGGTCGGGTAAGGTGAATAGCACTTAGGGCTGAGGGGTTATGCAGTATTATTGCAGGAAGTCCAAGTTTTGTATATTGATGGAATTGGTGGTACTATTTCACTGTGGGTAATTACTTTAACACTGGGGCCTGCGTATTATCTTAGTGTGGTGCGGCGTTATTATTTGGTAGCGTATTCACTGTGATAGACCTGTATTTCACTGCCTTGCCATGTCCACTGTTTCACTGTTACCTTGCTTATTTCACCACTCTTATATTGTCACTGATGCTTTTCTCACTGACTTCCTTTATACTGTTAATTCACTGTTCTGCCTTTACTTCACTAGGTCACGGACACTATGCTTTCACTGTCACTCCTTTCGGGTCTGGGCGTCGTGGCGGTCAGGAACAAGGGTGGCAGAGGTGACTCAGCCTCACTACTGACAGGGCTGGGTTCCAGCGGGGGCCTTTGTGTTTAGGGGCCATGGGATCACGCATAGGGGCATCCTCTCTCGTCCGGGGCTGCTGGTGGCAAAGGGTCCCGTGCTTTCGGTGCTTGAAGCGGGAGTCTGGCCCTCAGGGCTGGGGCCGAATAGCTCCCTGAACTTCTTGCTCAGGCACCTGACGGAGGACGAATATCTCTGGGGTCTGGGTGTAGAGAGGTCCCGCCCAGGGGTCCTGGGGACGGTCTGGAGGTCCCAAGGGCTGCGGTTCCTGGTGTTCGGAGACGCCATCAGGAGGGGGCTGCGGCATCAGCCTACGTCGAGGTCAGTCAGGCGAATCCTCTCAGGATCCGGCTGCAGGGTGAAGAGCCCGGTCGTAGTCACGGGCCCTTCCCAGTACTCCTCCAGGCTGGGGGATTCCTCTGGGTCGTAGGTTGGTGAACATGAGTCAGCACATGACGGAGGAGTGGCTACTGGCCGTCTCCTGCCATAGGGCCCTGCTTCTGGTCGCAGCCTTCTGGGGGCACGGCTACTGGCCGTCACTAAGGCCCATCTACTGTCCGTGGTCAGGGGGAGGGAGCAGCTGCAGGCCGACTCAGGGGTACCTTCAGAGCGGCTACAGGCCATCTCCTGATGAAGGCGGGAGCGGCTACAGGCCATCTCCTGATGAAGGCGGGAGCGGCTACAGGCCATCTCCTGATGAAGGCGGGAGCGGCTACCAGCCGTCTCCTGGTTATCTCTGGAGCGGCTGCAGGCCATCCCCTGTAGGAGGGTCGAGCGGCTACAGGGTGTGTCTCGAGGGGCACATTCAGAGCAGCTACCGGCCGTCCCCTGATGAAGGCAGGAGTGGCTACAGGCAGTCTCCTGTTTGCCTCCAGAGTGGCTGCAGGCCGTCTCCTATAGGAGGGTCGAGCGGCTACAGGCCGTCTCGTTAGGGGCACCTTCAGAGCGGCTACCAGCCATCACTTGATGAAGGCGGGAGCGGCTACAGTCTGTCTCCTCTTTGCCTCCAGAGTGGCTGCAGGCTGTCTCCTCTAGGAGGGTTTAGTGGCTACCAGCCGTCTCAGGGGTGCTGACTGGAACTGAAGTAACAGCTCCACTCTGTGGTTGTTGGTGGGCGGCTCACCCGGAAGGTAGTCTAGTATTCCTGCTTTGGTGGTGGTGGGCGAGCTTCTGGTCATAGGGGCGCACAGGCTGGGCGGACTTATGTTGTTGTCACCCAGAGTCCAGGCGCACTGTATTTGCTCCTCGTTGGGCTCCTTCTGGGGATGTTAGGTTGTCCTCTGTGACATTATACTGCATTTTATCACTGTCTGCTGGGAAAATGTCATGTCCCTGTGACTGGAGGTGGTAAACTTTGGTGTCGTAGGTGTGGTAGACTGGCTGTAGGTGTTGAAGGAGGGCGTGCCAGGCTGTGGTGGCAGGGTGTTCTTCTAGCTGCTCATCACAGGTGATGAAGAGGGTGGATGGGTGGGTGGAGGAACAGAGGAGTTGCAGGAGGTGGTGGGGTCCACGGACTCGTTGTTTTCATCCGAAGGGCGGCACCCATACAGCTTGGCGAATCCTCATGGTGGTAGGTGGTGTCTTCTGTGAAGGGCTGTGCTGAATGCTGGAGACGGACGGCAAGTGGGGTTTTATGCCAGGGTAATGTGGCGCGGTGTCTCTGGGGAGTGTAGGTGGCTGGGATTTGGGCTTGGTGTAACATGAGTGTGAGATGGTTTAGGTCAGGGATTGGAGTGTGATTTTGCAGCAAGGTGGGTGGGGTGTAAGAGTAGGTGTAATGGGCAGATGGGCAGGAGAGGCAGCCAGAACACGTGATGGTTGTTTTAAGGGTGGGTGTGGGCGGCGATGTGGATGTGTGGTGTTGGCGCGGGTGTGAGGTGCGCAGGGCGTGCATGGGCGGCTGTGGAGTGGTAGGAGTGTAGGCGGCATGGCACGTGGAGTGGAGTGTAGGCTTAGTGGGTGGTGGTGTAGTGGGTGTTGCAGGTGGAGTCAGGGGTGGGGGACAGGGTAGGCAGGGTCGAGGGGGCATGTGTGGGCGGCGGGCGGGGAGATTCGGGGACAGTGGTGGGCGAAGGCTGGGGTGGGGGTGTGGTCGGTTGAGGGTGTGTGGGTGTGTGTGTGGGACACGCGGTGCTGGGCGTGGGGGACGGGGCGGTGGGTGGTGAGGAGGTGGGGACGAGGCGACGAGTTGGTGGCATCGGTGAGTTGTCAGGTTAGGAGTGAGGCGGCATGGCGGGAGGTGAGGTGGAGGCGGCGGGGGAAGGGGAGGGAGAGAGAGATTACTAGGGGATGTAGCAGTCATAGGAGGTAGAGGGAAGTGGCACGGGGGTAGTGGGTGGGGTAGGGCGCGGGGCCGGGGCAGGGGAGGCAGAAACATGAAAAGGGCGTACATGACGGTTTCTGAGAGTGTGGGAAGTGCCATGATATTCGAATGTCACCTGGTAGGGGTTAGGGACGCGGATGATGGTATGGGGCCCCGTGAAGTGTGGCACGAGCTTGTGGAGGGTGGGGAGCTGCGCTATCATAACAGTGTAGGGGTTGGAGGCAGTGTCGGGATGGAGGTCCAGGTTGTTTTGAAGGTGGGTTAGCCATCGTTTGAGATGGTGTAGTGGGTCAGATGTTGAGGTTGAAGTGGGAGGTTGTAAGTGCTGCCGAAGGGGCAGGAGGAGGGGTGTTTCTCCAAACACTCATTTGTATGGTGAAATTCCTTCCTCTCGGGGGCAGGAGTTGATGCCCCATTGCATGATTTTTACATGGGCAGGCCAGTCGTCGTCTTTCGTGGCTTCAATCCGGGTGTGGAGTTGATTCGTTAGCGTACAATGGCTTCGCTCGCATATGGCATTTCCTTGGGGCCAGTAAGGGGACGAGTGTGAGATGTTATAGCCAAATATGTGGGCCCGCTTCTTCCAGATTTTACTGGTGAACTCTGGTGCATTATCTGAGTGGATTGCTTGTGAGATACCAAAGTACGGGAGTACGTGCTGTATCAGGGCGTCAGCCACTGCGACAGCATGGTGTTCTTTCGTTGGGCAGGCTATGATGAATTTGGAGTACATATCAACGAATGTGATTACCTACCTATAGCCTGATTTCTGGGGTAAGGGTCCCACTGTGTCGATCGTCAATAACTGCCAAGGTTTGCGGGCGGTAATACGAGCTGATGGACCAACAGTACAGGTGATGTCCTTACCGAAGGTGCATGCTCGGCAAGATTGGGTAATTTCCTTGGCGAGGGTGGAGGGTTTGGGTGCCCAGTAGGTGTTGTTAAAGACCTGCAGGAGTTTTTTCGTACCCAGGATAATGCTGTTGTGAGTGTGCAGGTGTCAGAGGGCGTCGAGGACGACGTCAGGGGCTAGGATGATATGCCCGGACAGAGTAAGCAGGTGGTCGCCCTGGCGATACAGTTTCTTGAAGAGGTACTGGAGAATCCAGTGGGGTTGTTCCTTACGATGCCACTGCTGGAAAAGATTGGGTTCTGGCTGGACGGCATTGATGGGGAGCCGAGAGAGAGCATCCGCGTTGGTGTGGAGTTTGTCAGGGTGGTACGAGATTTCATAGTTGAACTCCTCCGGGGTTTCGCGCCATCAGATGAGCTAGGCATTGTGGGTGTCAGACTGCCACAGCCACTGGAGGGACTGGTGATCAGTGATGATAGTAACTTGAGTCCCCGATAGGTATGCCTGGAAATGCTCAAGTGTCCAGTTGATGCCCAGGCACTCCCTCTTGGTGGCGACATAATTCTTTTCTGCCTGATTGAGGGTACGGCTGGCGCAGATGATGATGTGCTCGCAGCCCTCTTGGACTTGTGCCAGCACAGCACTGATTGCGATTAGGGAAACGTCCATGTAGAGCCGGAATGGGAGGGCATAGTTGGGAAAGGTCACGACGGGGGTGGAAACGAGCTTATCCTTAAGATGTTGGAAGGTGGCTTGTCTCTCGTCCGTCCAGATGAACTGTTCTCCCTTACGGGTCAGGTCGTGGTGTGGCTTGGCAATGTGGGTGAACCCCTTCACAAAATGGTGGTAATAGGATGTCAGGCCTAGGAAGGCTCGAATCCCATGAACGTCTTGTGGTGGAGGTATGTACACGATGGGGAGGAGCTTGTCTGGGTCGGGAGATATGCCAGCCTGGGAGATGACATGTCCCAGGAATGAGACATTCTGTCGGCCAGGACGCACTTGGAGGGCCTGAGTTTGAGGCCTGCCTGTCGGATTCTGGTGAAAACCCAGTGGAGGCGCTGCAGGTGGTCAGCCCAGGTCTGGCTGAAAATGATGATGTCATCCAAGTAAGCGAGATAGATCTCCCATGTGAGGCCGCTGAGGATGGATTCCATTAGTCTTGAGAAGGTGGCGGGGGCGTTACAGAGGCCGAAGGATAAAACATTAAATTCATAATGTTTCCCGTTGCTGGTCGAGAATGGTTTTGCCTCTGTCCCCCAGATGCACCGGGACCTGCCAATACCCTGACTGGAGGTCGAGAGTGGAGAACCAGGAGGTGCCAAATAGGGAATCCAGGGAGTCGTCTGTGCGCGTGAGTGGAGTAGCATCCTTGGTGGTCACGTCGTTAACCCGGTGGTAATCAATGCAGAACCGCATTGTGCAATCCTTTTCCTTCACAAGGACAATGTGGGAGGACCAGGGGCTGGTGGAGGGGGAGATGACTCCGGCTTCGACCATCTCCTGTACCTGGCGGTCTTCCTCTTCCCGCTGCTTGGGGTTCTTCCACCGGGATGGCCATCGGATCGGTGGGCCCGTCGTGTGAATCTTGTAAGCCAGGTAGGTGGTGTGTCCAATGTCAGCGGGTCCTGCCGTGAACAGATCCTGGAAATCCAGGAGGTGGCGGAGGGTGTCTGATTGGTGAATGGAGAGATGGTCAGGGGTGGGGGGCGGGGGAGTGGGAGTGGGAGGGGACACAGGGCTCGGCTTCCTCCATCTCTTCAATTATAAGCCCCTCAGGGAGAGTGAGGGGTGAGGGGGCGGGGTAGGCAATCCGGACTGCCTTGTGATGAGGGGGAAGGAAGGCTGGGGACAGAAGGCAGGCAGAGAGGGTTCCGGGTGGCAGAAGTGGGGAGAACAGGACGGAGGTACCTGAAGGCCGGTTGAGGGGCACACAGGCTTCATGGTGGGGGGGAATGGTAACTGCGGAGGAAATGGTGGTGGGAAAAGAGGGGGGGTGGGGGGAAAGGGGAGGAAGGTCAAGGGGGGAGAGAAGGGGGGGCATAGAGTCTTCCAGCTGGAGCCGTGGCATGCAGGTGCAGACGGCCCGAGTGGGAGGGGGGAGCTGGGTGATTTCCGGAACTGGAGCTGTCTACTACGGCAATCAGTGGTGACTCCTAACTTCTGCAACAGGTCCAACCCCAGATATCCATCGTAATTGTGGCAGGAAGTGTCGAATATGATGAATTTATGCTGTGTCGACGTGCAGGGCCTGTGTTTCCCCACGGATCGGCAGGGGGCCATCCCCCATGCCCACAAGGTGAGTAGCCGTTGGGAATAGCGGGCCAAAGACCGATATGTGACAGGAGAAGTAGTGGCTATACAGGCAAGATCTGGCCGCTCCCGTATTGACCAGAGTCTGGTTCACCCCATTCAGCTTTATCTTGTGGTAAACTGTGGGGCGGTATTTGGGAGAAGTGGCCCCCACCACCATGGGAAGGTGCGGGGGCGGTCCTATAAATCCAACTGCGAGGGGCCTCCTTTCCTCCGGCTCCTGTTCCCCGGGTACAGTCTCCTTCGCTGGTGCAGGTTCGTCCTCTGGTTCTTTGTTCTCTAGAGAGGAAACTTAACGTTGGCCAGGGGTGGTGGTTTTCCGACTGGCAGCTTTCAAATGGTCCCTGATATTGTACAGTGGGCACCTGGAGCTGCAAGCAGAGAACTCCCAGGGATTCACCAGGATGAGGTTGGGATTCTGCCTGTGACTGGGGCGCCGGTGGGTGGAGTGCGCCCTAGGCAAGCTGGGTGCTGGGGTGGGGCTGGTGCGGGACATAGGTGGACGTGGCTTGACTGGGGGAGCCGGAATATTCGTGGGAAACTTTTTTACCACGTTGATTTGCTGGGGTGCAGGGCAGGAGGTCAGGAGGTGGCGTATCAGTTGGATATCCTTATCCATGTCTCCGCTAGGGTCATGGATTGTAAAGTGCTCCTTGACCATGCTGGGGAGCACTCTCAGGAGAGTATTAAAGGTGTGTTGCTCCAGGGTTTCATCATCTGCCTCCGGGTAGGCAGCAGTGACCATGGTCAGGCATCTAGCCTAGATTACAGTATCATCCAAAATGCCATCAAAGGTTAGGCTATCCAACTGGGATAGCGCCACCACTTTACCTAGTGATGGAGTGATGGCTTGAATCACGAGTTTCGTGGAATTCTGCCAGGTGAGCCCCAGAACGATCTTGGGTGCTATATTAGCTGCTGCTTTGCCCAGTATTGGGAGTGTGACTGCAATTTTTTGCTTGTCATCCTCGAACCTGATATGTAGCAAAGGTTTAATAATTGCCAGGTATGAGTCAATATCATACTGTTCAGGATCGAATTTAGGTAATTCAACATGCGGTTTGGTTGCCATTTTTCTGGTATTTCCTGATTATCTCTCTCATATGCCCGGGTCAAGAACCACCGCTGTCCACCAGTGTAATGCTAGGTGTTTTCAGGTCGGCTTCCCGTCCCTGTAATGCCTAGTGTGTAGCTGGGTTCTCTCTCTAGACCGGAGCTTAGACAAATAGGAGAGAGGCAGGACACAAAAACTCAAGGCAACAGCCTTACATGTGTATTACTATATTTTACAGCAGAACGGGTAGATGTCACAAATACAGATATACTGGACATTAGGCCTAGATATGGGTTGTTAGTATCATGCAGGATACTACTCAGGTCAAGGTCAGGTAAGGTGAATAGCACTTAAGGCTGAGGGGTTATGCAGTATTATTGCAGGAAGTCCAAGTTTTATATATTGGTGGAATTGGTGGTACTATTTCACTGTGGGTAATTATTAATTTAACACTGGGGCCTGCGTATGATCTTAGTGTGGTGCAGCATTATTATTTGGTAGCGTGTTCACTGTGATAGACCCGTATTTCACTGCCTTGCCGTGTTCACTGTTTCACTGTTACCTTGCTTATTCCACCACTCAATTATATTGTCACTGATGCTTTTCTCACTGACTTCCTTTATACTGTTAATTCACTGTTCTGCCTTTACTTCACTAGGTCACGGACACTATGCTTTCACTGTCACTCCTTTTGGGTCTAGGCATCGTGGCGGTCAGGTACAAGGACGGTGGAGGTGACTCAGCTTCACTACTGATGGGGCTGGGTTCTGTGTTCAGGGGCCATGGGATCATGCATAGGAGCGTCTTCTCTCGTCTGGGGCTGCTGGTGGTGAAGGGTCCCGTCCTTTGGGGGCTTGGGGCAGGAGTCTGGCCCTCGGGGCTGGGGCCGAATAGCTGCCTGAACTTCTTGCTCAAGCACCTGATGGAGGACGAAGATCTCCGGGGTCTGGGTGTAGGATGGTCCCGCCTGGGGGTCCTGGGGGCAGTCTGGAGGTCCCAAGGGCTGCGGTCCCCGGTGTTTGGAGATGCCATCAGGAGGGGGCTGCGGTGTCGGCCTACGGCATCTGTCAGGCGAGTCCTCTCCAGATCTGGCTGCAGGGAGAAGAGCCCAGTGGTAGGCACGGGGCCTCCCCAGTACTCCTCCAGGCTGGGGGCTCCCTCTGGGTCATAGGTTGGTGAACAGGAGTCAGCACCTGATGGAGGAGCGGCTACCGGCCGTCTCCTTCCGTAGGACCTGGCTACTGGCTGTGGCCTTCTGGGGGCACGGTTACCGGCCATCACTAAGGCCAAGCTACTGACCGTGGCCTGGGGGAGGGAGCAGCTACAGGCCGTCTCATTAAGGGCACCTTTAGAGTGGCTACCACCCGTCTCCTGACGAAGGCAGGAGCAGCTACAGGCCATCTCCTGTTTGCCTCCAGAGCAGCTGCAAGCCATCTCCTGTAGGAAGGTCAAGCGGCTACAGGCCATCTCATTAATGGCATCTTCAGAGCTGCTTCTGGCCGTCCCCTGATGCAGGCGGGAGCAGCTACAGGCCGTGTCCTGTTTGCTTCCAAAGAGGCTGCAGGCCGTCTCCTGTAGGAGGGCTGAGTAGCTACTGGCTGTCTCAGGGGTGCTGATTGGAGCTGGAGTAACAGCTCCACCCTTTGGTTGTTGCTGGTCAGCTCACCCGGAAGGTAGTCCTGTATTCCTGCTATGGTGGTGGTGGGTGAGCTCTGGGTCATAGTGGCGTACAGTCCGGGCAGACTTATGTCCTTGTCGCCCAGAGTCCAGGCACGCTGTATATGCTCCTCGGTGGGCTCCTTCTGGGGGTGTTAGGTTGCCCTCCGTGACATTATACTGCATTATATATATATATATATATATATATACATATAGATAGATAGATAGATATACAGTAGAACCTCAATTATCCGGGAGCCAGTAAACCGGAATTGGCAATAAACCGGACAATTTAAAGAAAAATTCTAAAATCGATCAACTGGGGAAAATCCAGGACCTAACTGGCATTTCAAATTCACCGAGCAACCATCCCACTCGAATGTTTTCCTTCCTTTGCCACCAGAGTGCAGCACCGCAGTCCCCGCCATTGTTTTGAGGTTTGATAGTGTACACATCGCTACACACGGCTGTTTTATCACAATTTTCCATAATATTTGATGAAATATCAGCCATGGCTCGTGGTACACCGATTGATAAGAGTACGCCCAAGTGTAAGAGAGTGGTATTGATGCTGAAACAGAAAATAGACATCTGTAAGAGACTAGAGATAGGTGCCCACACAAGTGATTTGACGCATGAGTACATCGGGTCCAGTACTATTTATGACATACGTAAGCAAAAAGACAAGATTTTGAAACATGTTACACAGTCTGATGTTGCTCAGATTAAAGAAAACAGACGTACACTTAAGACAGCAAAGTCTGAAGAGTTGGATACTATGCTATACGAGTGGTTTTTTGGGGAAAAGAGTGGAGGGTTGTGCTGTCACTGGATCTCTCCTCATTGAAAAGGCACGTGATTTTTATGAACAAATGGGGATAAAAGCCGTGTGCTTTCACCCTAGGTTGGCTTCATTGTTTCAAGAAATGCCACGGCATTAGGAAGCTCGAGATTTGCGGTGAAAAAATGTTGGCTGATAAGAGTGCAGCCGAGGATTTCAGAGAGAAATTTTGTGAATTGCTAGTGGAGCACAACCTCAATCCCAAACTTTGTTAGAACGCCAACCAGACTTCCCTCTTTCTTCGCATGATGCCTGAGAAGACGTTGGCAGGGCCATCTGAAAAAGTAGCCTCTGGATTTATGAAAAATAATGAGAGAGTGACTGTCCTGCTGTGTTCCAATGCTGCAGGCACACATAAACTTAGGCCTCTGGTGATTGGGAAGTTTAAGTCGCCCCGAGCTTTTAAGGGACTAGTCCATCTCCCTGTTGATTATGAGTCCCAAATGAGTGCTTGGATGACAAGATACCCATTCACTAATTGGTTCCACCATCATTTCGTACCCCAAGTCAAACAGCACCTGAGGGAAAGAGGACTTCCCGAGGATTCAAAGGCATTCTGTTCCTTGATAATTGTCGGGCCCATCCTGAGGCAAAGGAGCAGGTTAACGGGACCATTATGGCTATGTATCTACCCCCTAACATCACTTCTTTAATTCAGCCACAGGACCAGGGCATAATCCAGGCAGTAAAATCGAACTACAGAAAAATCTACTCCCGCAAATGTGTGAACTTCACTGGTACTATGCTGGAATTCCAAAAATCTTTAAACTTGAAGGAGTGTATTTTTGCCCTAGCTGGTTCTTGGAAGAAGATTGCCAAGACATCTCTAGTTAAGGCATGGAGGGAAGTGTGGCCAGATATTGAAGCCATAGCCTTGCAACCTGACGAGAGGGAGGAAGAGCCTGAGCATCAGCCGATCGAGGATATCATTGCCGAAGCTCCTAGGTGCCATCCATTCTGCCAAATTGAACCTGCTGAACTACAGAAATGGCTAGATGCAGACAAGGAAACCTCGACAGAAAAAGTTCTGTCTGACCAGGAAATCATCGACAGTGCTCTTTTGCTTGAAAACAAAGATGTGGAAGAGGTGGAGTCAAGCGAAGAGGAAGAGGAGGAAGGAGTACGTTTGTGGAAAGATGCTGATGAATCATTTCGAAAGATCATCTGATTCATGGAAGGAAATCCAGCCTACACAGTTAAGTTAATGAATTGCTGCATTTTGTAGCCATCATGATGACCTCCAAAATCTCCGTCGTGTAGCCATCAAACAGTCAGACGTCAGGGACTTTTTCACGAGGGATAAACATGCAAAAACAGCAAACATTTCACTTGTATCCTTCTGTTCATTTGTGGGGTTCCCAGATAGTGATGCATCAACGTCCACACCAGCAAGTACTCCAGCAAAAATGGCTACTACACCAGTCTCCCCCATGAGGCCTGTTTGACCCCCAGCCAGCCTATCCACTCGCGTCGATAAGCCTGCATCACCCACAACTCTGCCATCCCCACCCAGCCCTCCCTCTAAATCTGAATCTGATGTGTTTGATGTGGTGGTGATGAGTAATGATGCTTAGTGATCATGTAAAGTAAATACTGTAAAAATGAAAAAAGGAAAATATAAAAAAGAAAAAAAAAAGGCATGTACCATAGTTGAAGGATACAATAACTTTAGGAGTGGTTAGCATTTAATTTTTACAGTACTAGTTCAGTAAACATGGGTTTATTATACATTATTCAGTTGTATTAGACCTTTAATAAATTTATTACAATAAAGGTTGAATGGCTTTTGGGTGGGTTGGGAGGTGGATTACTGCAGCCACCTGGAACATCGGTAAGTCATGGGTGAGTACACATTACACATTACTATATTATTGTGCGTTGTATGCTATACTGTACATACTGTATACACAAGTTACATTAATTTTATGTATTAACACATTAATTATTATGTACGTGGTATTATTACTGTATATGCAAGTCACGCTACTTCTGTAGTGTACGGTGTAAGACAACAGGAAATGGATGCAATTCAGACGTCCGGAAAAATCGCTTTCCCGGCATTTTGATTTCCCCTCAACTTATAAAAATAATTGGTTCCTGAAGGTCTTTCGTAAGTTGTTTTTCTCGTAAGTCGTTTTTTCCCCCTTAAATTTCTATCAATCTTAGTAGCCCTTATTTTCATGCATGTATGGGTAATACAAACAACCATAAAAACAAAGACCGTGATATATTTACGTATTCTGTGCAGTACTGTGCAAGAGAAGTTCCTTGTCCTAAACTGTTCGTACAGTTAAGGGATTCAGTTTCAACACAGGTGCCACATATCACCCAGTGTCTTTTCTCTTTCCACTCACATAATTATGTCCACTTTGGTTTCCATTATAATTGCATGCCGTTTTCTCCTGCTACCATCACCACTTTCACTACTTTTCCATTTCTGAGACATTTGAGGGGAAATAATAAGTCTAAATGACAAAAATCGCAGCTGATGTTACTTGTGTTGATAACAACAATGCTTTGGGGAAAGCACAGTTGGCATCTGTTGGGGACCACGGACTTGTACTTGGCTCGCAGTTTGAATCGGTAAATTACTTTTTTTTCTTTTTTACTCTTGAAAATTATTTCTTTCATTTCTGTGGATTTTTCATATGTCGATTCTTAATTAGTAGAGGTCTGACTGTGTATTATATATATATATATATATATATATACACACTATATGTATGTCAAATAACAAAGTGGGTAGTGTAGAAAAAAAAAAATGAAGAATGCATAGGACAAATTGTCTGCTCATGGGAGGATGGGCCGAGAGGCGAGCCACAGTAACAGCAAGATTTCCTACTCCCCCTCAGACGATAGCGGGTCAATTCGGAGGCTGGAAATAAATAAAATTGTCTTGAACTAGCAAGGCAATCCTGGGAAAAGTATTCCCATAGACTTCAACATTAAAAAATATGCAAAATCTGACAAATCTGACAGGAAAAGCCTGGGACAGGCTGTAGAACTTTGGACACGCGGTGGAAGGGTCACGGGGTCAAGGGAAATAATTACCTGGGTGCTAAGCACAGCTGAGATTGCCCGAGACTTAGCTGAAACTCTACACCACAGAGAGAGTGACTTATGCTTTGATAAACAAAGAGTACAAAGAAATACATCAAAAGGATAAGCATATGCAAGAAACCTTTGGCAGGTACATAATTGTACCAGTAACATGCTTTCACCCCCTCAAAAAAAACAAAAAAACAAAAACATGCAAAAAACATGGAAATTCGAAATAAAAGACGAAAAAACACACAGTCTCTGTTTTGTGCATCTGTGTACGCAGTTACACAAACAGTAATCTGGTATTGAATGAAAATGCGCGACATGAATGATAATAATGACATAATATTCTAGGTGGGGGGGGGGGAGATAAGTGGACGGCATACTACAGGGGGTGGTGGGTGGGGGTGGTGTGGGGAGAGGCCTGGAGGGGTGGTACGAGGGTACAGAGATTGAAGACAGACACCACAATACAAAGAGGAAAGACGGAGAGGGAGTACAAGGGTCTGGAGGGTGGGCAGGGGGGATATAACCGTCCCCAGGGAGACAGGGAGGAGGGGAGAGAGGGAGGGAACCACGGTGGTGTGATGGAGGGGGAGGGAGGGAGCAGGAGGCGGTCAGAGGCACAGTGTAGAGACTCTACACTGTGGTCAGAGGCAATGGAGGGGGAGAGGGAACAAAGGTATTGGGGTAGAGGAAGGTGGTGAGAGGGCAGTGGGGGAATCATCCCCCCCCCAACATGGGTAGGGGGCTGGATCCTCCTCCTTCCCTACTCAGAACTCTTACTGGTTTGAATTGATATACGTCACAATTGGGCTGAAACCTAGCGTCCGCAGTTTTTTTACAGAGGTTCCTCCATCGATCATTTTAGGCATCTAGTGAAATTCTGGGAAAGGATTGATCGATTCTATTAGTACTTTAGGGGTTAACAAGTCAACCGATAAGTGTAACTCGTGGCCCAACGTCAGTTTTACAGGTGTGTAGCCAGTAGACTCATGGGATGCAGACCAATATGCCATCAACAATGCAGGTAATTTCTGGTTCCATTGTTTGTCCCTGTACACAGTAGTTGGCCCGTTCTTGTCCTAAGGTCCAGTTGAATTATTTTACCATCTCATCTGACTGTGGCTTTAGTGGGGTCATCCTGATCCTCTTGATGCCCAATAACTTGCTGCATTCATGGAAAACAGCAGACTCGAAGTTTCCACCCTGGTCAGAATGTAGCTCTTGTAGCATCCCAAAATGACAGAAAAACTGGTTAACCAACACCTGAGGAACAGTCACAGCCCCTTGATCAGGAATGGCATAGGCTTCTGGCCACATTATGAAATAGTCCATGGCGACATATATACGGGTTTCCTCTTTCTGTGAGTGGCAGAGGTCCAGCAATGTTCACCGCGACTCTTTTCATCGGTGCACCCACTTGGTACGGCTGAAGAGGGATACATCCACATTTCTTGGGTCCCTTCTTGGCACAACATACATCACAGGCCCGACACCACTCTTCAACATCCAGGTGCATGCCAATCCAGTAGACCCTATATCAAGGCCAGCGTGGAGTTTTCTTCACTCCCAGGTGCCCACTAGTGATCAGCTTATGAGACTCATCCAAGATCCCAGACCTCATTTTCTTCAGAACCACCAGTTGCCAATACTTGCTGAGGCTATCAGGTGTCTCCCATTGACGCTCCAGTAGTCCGTTGTTCAAACAGAGATGGCCCCACTGACTCCAGTAGCTCTTGGTTGCAGGACTTAACCTCAAAACTTTTTCCCAAGATGGTCGTACTGTACTCCACTGCAGCCACTCTAGCACTGGTTGTAAATCTGTATCTTCCATCTGGCCCTGTCACTGCAGTACGGCTGCATTTTTTGCTATGATTTTTACTACACTGCAGGCATTCTGGATCACAAGGCCAACGACTCAGGCTGTCAGCTTTTCCATGCACCCGCCCAGGATGGTGCTGCACCTCATAATTGTGCTGGTCTAGCTTCCCGAGCCAGTGTGCTAGCTATCCTTCTATATTCTTTAGCGTTTTCACCCACTCCAGTGCTGCATGGTCCGTCCTGATGATGAAGTAGGACCCATACAAGTAGGGATGGAAGAAATCAAGGCTCTTCATCACTGCCAAGAGCTCCTTATGGGTCACACAGTAGTTCCTCTCTGGTGGGCTAAGCTTCTTGCTGTAATACGCCACCAAATACTCCTTGTCATCCTTCTTCTGCAACAGGACTCCACCAATACCATGGTCACTAGCATCACAGTCTAGAGTGAATGGCTGACTCTGATCTGGGTATGGCAATACTGGAGAGCTTGCCAACGCAAGCTTGAGTTCATCGAAGGCCTGCTGAGTTATTGCAGTCCACATAAACTTCTGCCTCTTCCCCAACAATTTGCACAGAGGTGCAGTGATCGTTGCAAAATCCTTGACAAATAGCCAGTGGTAGGTACACAAGCCCAGGAAACCCTGTAGCTCCTTCACACAAGTTGGAACTGGCCAGTCTTCCACAGCTGCCACCTTCTCTGGGTCAGTAGGGATGCTGCCCTCGCCTACAATTTGTCCCAGGTACTTCACTTCCTTCTGGAACAAGTAGCACTTCTTGGGGTTCAGCTTGAGGTGCGCTGCTCAAATCCTGTTCAACACCTCTGACACCCTCTCCAATCCCTGGTCGAAAGTCCGTCCAAACACAATTACATCGTCCAGATAGATGAGAGCCGCCTGCTAGTGCAGGCCTTCCAGTACACAATCCATGAGACGCTCAAAAGTAGCTGGGGCATTGCATAGGCTAAATGGCATCACTTTAAACTGCATAAACCCCATTCGTATGAAAAGGCTGTTTTCTCCTTGTCATTCTCTGCAGCCTTGACCAGATATCCTGCCTTCATGTCTAGGATGGAGAACCACTTGGCACCTGACAGAGCATCCAGGGTGTCATAAATTCTTGGCAATCGGTGTGCATCCTTTGTAAACATAATGTAAGCACTAGTATATATCTCGTAACACAATGTACAGGCTGTAGTGTCTGCTGGAGACATACACAGCTTCTTGCTAGGAATGTCAATCCACATAATATATATGCACAATCTTGTTGTTCCAGACCATCAAGAATTCTTAACATATGTATCTCAAACAATCTCTTTTTAGTCCAGACGACCAAGAATTTCATGATGTATTGAAACATGTGGTTTATGAATTTTGACAGCATGGTTGTAGGTACTTGTAGGGAGATAGGGAGGTCGGTTGTAGATCGTTGGAGCACTGCCAGAATAAAGTCGTGAGAAGTAGTATGGCTTGAACTTGTTGCTGTTTATTAATGGTGTGCGTCGGATAGAGTGAATAGGTAGGTGTCTCTCTCTCTATTTCTCACTTCCCCCCTTTGTGTATCAGCAAGGCGAGTTAGAACACTCTTGGGTTACGGAGTTTATTGTACAGTTATATTGAATTGTGATGTACAGCATAACGTCGCATGATGGCAAAGCCTCGTAGCTGACCCTCGTGTTATCAGGCCTTCTCTCCAACCCCTTCTGATCTGAAGGGAATCTGACATTATATACAGCTTGGTGAGGATGTGTAGCGTGATGTAGTGTCTGGTAGATTTCCATTCACGTGGACTAACCAACTAGGGCTGGTTACTCCACATGTTTGAATACGTCATGAAATTCTTGGTCATCTGGACTAAAAATATATTGTTTGAGATACATGATATGTTAAGAATTCTCGATGGTCTGGGACAACAAGATTGTGCATATACATTATGTGGAATGACATTCCTAGTGAGAAACTGTGTATGTCTCCAGCAGACACTACATCCTGTACATTGTGGTATGAGATATATACCAGTGCCTATATAATGTCTCCATATCGCCCGGTCACGCAAAGCTGTCTTACCAGTGACAGTAAATATTGTCATAACATGTTAGTGCAAACTAACATTGCAATCAATTTGTAAGCTAATTAAGTGAAATACATAATATTGTAAAAGTGACATAATTGTGATAATGCAGTGATTATAATTGTAGTCATTGAAGTAATATATTTGTCTATCTATCTATCTTGCCAGACGCCTCAATCCCGTTCGGGGTGGCCACAAACAAATCGCCTCCACGTCGCCCTGTCCCCCGCCATTTCACTCCCCTGCTCCCAACTCACACCCCCATCTCTCATATACCTCTCCACCCCATCCCTCCATCTCATCCTCGGCCTCCCCCTCCCTCTCCCCCCCTCGACCTCACTCACATACACTCTCTTCGTCAGTCTTTCACCCTCCATCCTCTTCACATGGCCAAACCACCTCAGTGTATTCCTCCTAACGCTTCCTATCACATCCACATCCACACCACAACGCTCCTTTATATCCTCATTTGTCAGCCTGTCTCTCCATGTGACTCCACAGGCTCCTCTTAAATAACTCATTTCCACTGCTCTCACTCTTGACTTGTGCCCTTCCAAACGTCCAGGCTTCACTTCCATACGTTAGAGTTGGTATCACAATACTGTCATGTAGTAACTTTTTCACTTCCATGCTCACTTCCCTGTTTCTTATCACTGCTTTCAAGGAACCAGCAACCTTTCTTCCCTGCTGTACCCTTTCAAGCACTTCACCCTCCAAGCCTCCATCCTTACTCATCACACTACCCAAGTACTTAAATGTACTCACATTTTCCAATTCCTCACCATCCAACCTCACTGTACATTCACTGACTTCACCCCTCTCAAAGACCATCATTTTACTCTTCCCTACATTAACCTTTAGATTCCGTTTCTTTCACACTCTCCCAAACTCATCCACCAAGCCTTGCAGCTCCCCTTCGTCTTCACTCAACAACACAGTATCATCTGCAAACAACAGTACAGGGAGTTTCCAAACATTACCCTCTCTCATCAGGGCCACTCCAATATCCACTACCCTACCTTGTACCTCCTTTATTATCCTATCCATGTACAGATTGAATAACCATGGAGACATGACACATCCCTGTTTCAACCCAACCTTCAAAGAGAAAAATTCACTCAGTTCACAATCCACATGCACTGCAGCCTTAGCACCAACATACATACTCTTCACAGCATTCAACAACTTCCCATCTGCTCCATATTTTCTTAATACTTTCCACAATCCTTGTCTGTCCACCGTCATATGCTTTCTCCAAATCCATGAAAGCCGCATACAACTTCTTTCCCTTCTCTAGAAACTTTTCCACTAAAGATCTAAGAATGAATATCTGATCTACACAACCTCTTCCCTTCCTAAAGCCTCCCTGTTCTTCTCCAACTAATTCCTCTGTTATTTCCGTAACTTTGTCAATAAGTATCCTACCATACACTTTTCCTATTATACTAAGAAGACAGATGATTACCACACACTTCTTTTTCCCCTTTTCCTTTGTACAATGGAATAATTATACCTGACTTCCAATCCTCCGGAACTCTACCTTCCTCTCAGGCCAATCTGCACATCTTCCACATCAATTCTACTACTGTCTCTCCCCCATGCTTCAACATTTCACCACACACTCCATCAATTCCTGGGGCTTTCCCCAGTTTAACTTTCTTCATTGCTTCCACAACTTCTATCCTACTGATTTCTTCCTGTCTTCTCACCTCCCTCCTCCTCCCAGCCATTCCCCAGCCACTTATACTCACATCCCTTCCATCCTCTATGTTCAACAATTCCTTAAAGTGTTCTCTCCATCTGCTCACTTTTTCTCCCTTCTCCACTAGTAATCTACCATTTTTATCTTTCACTCCCCTGCTAACTTCACTTCCACCCTGTCTTACTCTTTTCACCTCTTTCCAGAACATTTTCTTACAGTCCTTCCACTTTACACTCCAATTGCTTCCAAATTCCTCATCCACTCTCTTCTTACTCTCTCTTACTAATCTTTTTACCTCTCTCTTTCTTTCTACATATAACTCTCTCTTCCGCCTCTCAGCTTCTTCCACGCCCTTATTTCTCATCCATTCATTGTATGCTTTCTTCTTTTGTGCCACAGACTGTCTCGCCTCTTCAGTCCACCACGCTGTTTCTTGCACCCCCCTCCGTCTTCTCTTCATCCCACACACCACATCACATGCTGTGACAGTAAATATTGTATGATAATAAAATTGTACATGTTTAATAGGTATATAAATATAATACCAATATTAAAATAATACAATGGCAAGTCTGTTGTAGTAAATTATACACTATATGTGAGAAGGACTTGCTGTCTATATTCATATATATATGAGACATAATTGTATAGTTAAAGTAAGCCTATATTATGTGTAACCCATATTTCATTATGATATATATAATATATATGTACAATATTTAAATAGGGATTCTTATGTCTCCATGGTTGTTCAGTCTGTAAATGGATGGGGTTATAAAAGAGATATAAGGTAGGGCAGTGGATGTTGAAGTGGCCCTAGTGGGAGAGGGCAGTGTTTGGAAACTCCCTGTACTGTTGTTTGCAGATGATACTGTGTTGTTAAGTGAAGACGAAGGGGAGCTGCAAGGCTTGTTGGATGAGCCTGGGAGAGTGTGTAGGAAATGGAATCTAAAGGTGAATGCAGGGAAGAGTAAAGTCATGGTCTTCTAGAGAAGTGAAGTCAGCAAACGTAGAGTCGGGGAAAGTTCCGCATTACCCACCTCCCGAAGCACTGGTGTGAGACGGATGAATGTGAAGAGGCAGCCAGATCTCATATGTCTGGTAACTGTGAGTGTGAAGGAAGGGGAGGCGGGGGATTGGGGGCAGAGGATGGTTTAATTATAGATTGAGAATCACACGAATGTCAGCAATGTATGACTTGGACGGTGTGTTTGAATTACCGGTATTTTAGTAAGGATAGGTGACAATATAATGCTAATATTTTACGAAAAAGATTATGCAGATGTCTGTAGAATTGGTGTTGTCAGGAAAGTTATGGAAGTTTGCTGGGTTCAGACAGAGGTATGAATGCTTTCATTCCCTCTCGACTTTAACATGAGACATTTCCTCAGGAGATATTCGTAATGATATAACATATATTATGAGACGACTCGAAAACAAAACCTCTATACTATCTATCTATCTTTCTACATGTAAATTCTCAAAAATTTGTTTATTTATCCTTTGTCATCCCACTGTAAACATCCGCCTGCAAACATTTTCAGTGTTATTCTGGTAAATATTCATCTGGAACATAGTGTCTAAGGTAGTGTGTAATACTAAAAATATTTGTAATGCTAGGTGTTTTAGGGTCGGCTTCCCGTCCCTCTAACGCCTAGTGTGTAGCTGGGTTCTCTTTCTAGACCGGAGCTTAGACAAATAGGAGAGAGGCAGGACACGAAAACTCGAGGCAACAACCTTACATCTGTATTACTAAATTCTACAGTGGAACGGGTAGATGTCAGTAATACAGATACACTGGACGATTATAATTATTAGGCCTAGATGTGGGTTATTAGTATCGTGCAGGATACTACTCAGGTCGAGGTCAGGTAAGGTGAATAGCACTCAGGGCAGAGGTTTAGTCTATCTATCTATTCTATCTATTGCCAGACGCCTCAATCCCGTTTGGGGTGGCCACAAACAAATCGCCTCCAAATCGCCCTGTCCCCCGCCATTTCACTGCCCTGCTCCCAACTCACACCCCCCTCTCTCATATACCTCTCCACCCCATCCCTCCATCTCGTCCTCGGCCTCCCCCTCCCTCTTCCCCCCTCCACCTCACTCACATACACTCTCTTCGTCAGTCTTTCACCCTCCATCCTCTCCACATGGCCAAACCACCTCAGTGTGTTCCTCATAACGCTTCCTATCACATCCACATCCACACCACAACGCTCCTTTATATCCTCATTCGTCAGCCTGTCTCTCCACGTGACTCCACAGGCTCCTCTTAAATAACTCATTTCCACTGCTCTCACTCTTGACTTGTGTCCTTCCAACAATGTCCAAGCTTCACTTCCGTACGTTAGAGTTGGTATCACAATACTGTCATGTAGTAACTTTTTCACTTCCATGCTCACTTCCCTGTTTCTTATCACTGCTTTCAAGGAACCAGCAACCTTTCTTCCCTGCTGTACCCTTTCAAGCACTCCAATAATATTATTATATACTATTATTGGAGGAAGTCCAAATTATGTATTTGTGGAGTGGGTGGTATTATTTCATTGTAGATAATTGCTATTTTAACACTGGGGTCAGTGTACGATTTTAGTATGATGCAGCGTTACTAGATGGTAGCATATTCACTGTAATAGACCCGGATTTCACTGCATGGCCGTGTTCATGGTTTCACTGTGACTTTTATTCACTCCACCACTTTTATATTGTCACTGGTGTTTCTCTCACTGACTTCCCTTATATGGTTAATTCACTGCTCTGCCTTCACGTCACTAAGTCATGGACACTGTGCTTTCACTGTCACTCCTTTCGGGTCTGGGCATCGTGGTGGTCAGATACAAGGGCGGCGGAGGTGACCCAGCCTCCCTACTGACGGGGCTGGGTTCTGCCAGGGATCTCTGTGTTCAGGGGCCATGGGATCACATGTAGGGGCGTCCCCTCTCGTCTGGGGCTGCGGGTGGCGAAGGGTCCCGCGCTTTCGGGGCTTGGGGCAGGAGTACAGCCCTCAGGGCTGGGGCTGAATAACTGCTTGAACTTCTCACTCAGGCGCCTGATGGAGGACGAATATCTCCAGCATCTGGGTGTAGGGAGGTCCTGCCCGGAGGTCCTGGGGGTGGTCTGGAGGTCCCGAGGGCTGTGGTCCCTGGTGTGCGGAGACGCCATCAGGAGGGGGATACTACATCGGGGTCCATCAGGCAAGTCCTCTCCGGATCTGGCTGCAGGGAGATGAGCCCGGTGGAAGTCATGGGGCCTCTCCAGTACTCCTTCAGGCTGGGGGCTCCCTCTGGGTCATAGGTTGATGGACAGGAGTCAGCACCTGATGGAGGAGTGGCTACCGGCCGTCTCCTGCCGTACGGCCTGGCTACTGGCCGTGGCCTTCTGGGGGCATGGCTGCAGGCCATTGCTAAGGCCCGGCTACTGACTGTGGCCTTGGGAAAGGAGCAGCTACAGGCCGACTCAGGGACACCTTCAGAGTGGCTACAGGCTGTCTCCTGACGAAGGTAGGAGCGGCTACAGTCCGTCTCCTGATTCCCTCTGGAGCGGCTACAGGCCGTCTCCTGCAGGAGGTACGAGCAGCTACAGGCCGTATCGTTAGGGGCACCTTCAGAGCGGCTACAGGCCGTCTCCTGATGATGGCAGGAGTGGCTACAGGCCGTCTCCTGTTTTCCTCCAGAGCGGCTGCAGGCCATCTGTAAGAGGGTTGAGCAGCTACTGGCTGTCTCAGGGGTGCTGACTAGAGCTGGAGTTACAGCTCCACCCCGATGTTGGTTGGGGATGGCTCGCCCGGAAGGTAGTCTTGTATTCCTGCTATGGTGGCGGGGGCAAGCTCCGGGTCATAGGGGCGCGCAGCCCAGGCGGACTTATGTCGTTGTCGCCCTGAGCCCCTGGGTGCTGTCAGTGCTCCTTGGTGGGCTCCTGCTGGGGGTGTTAGGTCACCCTCTGTGGCACTATACAGCATTTTAAGAATAATAATAATAATAATAACAATAATAATAATAATAATAATAATCTATCTATCTATCTACTGCCAGATGCCTCAATCCCGATCGGGGTGGCCACAAACAAATAGCCTCCATGTTGCCCTGTCCCCCGCCATTTCACTGCCCTGCTCCCAACTCACACCCCCCTCTCTAATATACCTCTCCACCCCGTCCCTCCATCTCATCCTTGGCCTCCCCCTCCCTCTTTCCCTCGACCTAACTCACATACACTCTCTTCGTCAGTCTTTCACCCTCCATCCTCTCCACATGGCCAAACCACCTCAGTGTATTCCTCCTAACGCTTCCTATCACATCCACATCCACACCACAGCGCTCCTATATATTCTCATTTGTCAGCCTGTCTCTCCATGTGACTCCACAGGCTCCTCTTAAATAACTCATTTCCATTGCTCTCACTCTTGATTTGTGTCCTTCCAGCAACGTCCAAGCTTCACTTCCATACGTTAGGGTTGGTATCACAATACTGTCATGTAGTACCTTTTTCACTTCCATGCTCAATTCCCAGCTTCTTATCACTGCTTTCAAGAAACTAGCAACCTTTCTTCCCTGCTGTACCCTTTCAAGCACTTCACCCTCCAAACCTCCATCCTTACTCACCACACTACCCAAGTACTTAAACGTACTCACATTTTCCAATTCCTCACCATCCAACCTCGCTGTACATTCACTGACTTCACCTCTCTCAAAGACCATCACTTTACTCTTTCCTACATTCACCTTTAGATTCCGTTTCTTTCACACTCTCCCAAACTCATCCACCAAGCCTTGCAGCTCCCCTTCGTCTTCACTCAACAACACAGTATCATCTGCAAACAACAGTACAGGGAGTTTCCAAACACTACCCTCTCTCACCAGGGCAACTCCAATATCCACGACCCAACCTTGTACCTCTTTTATTACCCCATCCATGTACAGACTGAACAACCATGGAGACATGACACATCCCTGTTTCAACTCAACCTTCAAAGAGAAAAATTCACTCAGTTCACCATTCACACGCACTGCAGCCTTAGCACCATCATACATACACTTCACAGCATTCAACAACTTCCCATCTACTCCATATATTCTTAATACTTTCCACAATCCTTGTCTATCCACCCTGTCATATGCTTTCTCCAAATCCATGAAAGCCGCATACAACTTCTTTCCCTTCTCTAGAAACTTTTCCACTAAAGATCTAAGAATGAATATCTGATCTACACAACCTCTTCCCTTCCTAAAGCCTCCCTGTTCTTCTCCAACTAATTCCTCTGTTCTTTCTCTAACTCTATCAATAAGTATCCTACCATACACTTTTCCTATTATGCTAAGAAGACAGATGCCCCTATGATTACCACACACTTCTTTTTCCCCTTTTCCTTTGTACAAGGGAATAATTATACCTGACTTCCAATCCTCCAGGACTCTACCTTCCTCGCAGGCCAATCTGCACATTTTCCACATCCATTCTACTACTATCTCTCCCCCATACTTCAGCATTTCACCACACACTCCATCAATTCCTGGGGCTTTCCCCAGTTTAACTTTCTTCATTGCTTCCACAACTTCTATCCTACTGATTTCTTCCTGTCTTCTCACCTCCCTCCTTCTCCTAGCCATTCCCCAGCCACTTATACTCCCATTACTTCTATCCTCTATGTTCAACAATTCCTTAAAGTGTTCTCTCCATCTGCTCACTTTTTCTCCCTTCTCCACTAGTAATCTACCATTTTTATCTTTCACTCCCCTGCTAACTTCACTTCCACCCTGTCTTACTCTTTTCACCTCTTTCCAGAACATTTGCTTACAGTCCCTCCACTTTACACTCAAGTTCCTTCCAAATTCCTCATCCACTCTCTTCTTACTCTCTCTTACTAATCTTTTCACCTCTCTCTTTCTTTCTACATATAACTCTCTCTTCCGCCTCTCAACTTCTTCCACGCCCCTATTTCTCATCCATTCATTGTATGGTTTCTTCTTTTGTGCCACAGCCTGTCTCACCTCTTCATTCCACCACGCTGTTCCTTGCACACCCCTCCGTCTTCTCTTCTTCCCGCACACCACATCACATGCTGCACATATTTCTTCGGTAAATATCCTGCACACACCTTCCACGTCCCCCATCTGCTCCAGTTCATATTTGCCCAATCGTTCCTCCACTTCTCTCTTATACTCTGCCTTTTTCTCATCCTCTTGGAACCTTTCCACTCTCCTTACAAATACTCCTTCTTCCCATCCCTCCCTTCTTCTATTTCTCCATCCTAATTCGACCTTGATTCTGGCCACCACCAATTATTGGTCAGAAAGTCCATTCCCCCAACCTCTATAAGCTCTTGCATTGCTTACACATTTTCGCATCCTTTCATCCACACACACATAATCAATCATTGCCTTCCTTTCATTCAGTTCACCACCCACCCTTCTCATCACTCGCCATGTATACCTGTGGATCATCTTGTGCCTGAAGAGGGTATTGGCTATCACCAACCCCCTCCCAGCACAAATGTCCACTAACGCACTGCCATTCTCATCTATCTCATCAGGCACACTCCACTCACCAACTATTCCATCCACCTTCACATTCCCAACTTTACCATTCATATCACCGATCAAAAACACTCTCTCATTCCTTCCAAACTTTACCATGCACACTTCCACATTTGTCCAGAACTCTTCTCTCACTCTGCTTGCACGATCATGCATTGGCGCATACACACACACAGTCGCCCACATTTGTATTCCAACTTTCAATCTTACCCACACAATCCTTGACCCAACTGATCCATACTCTCTTATGCTCTTCTTCCATCTTTAACTCACAATATAATAATAATAATAATAATAATAATTATTATTATAATAATAATAATGATAATAAATAATAATAATAATAATAATAATAAAAATACATCCATCCATCCATCATCCAATCCTATGTTACGCCATGAGGAGCATAGGAGCCCGAGGCTAGGCAGTTAATCCTGACATTTAAGATAAGAGTGACCAGCCTCACTCATCCATGAGTGGCATTACGTGAGCAATAAACCCCAACCATCACTTGGATGTAAACCTTCACTGGCTGAATCCGAGTGGAGTGCAATAATTACCCGATAAACCACCAGGCGCTAAAATTTGGTTATATGGTTACCAACCAGCATAGTAAAAAATTTTTCCCGTGTACAGGAAACCATTTGGCTTGTCACTCAGTGTAAAGTCACCCACAGGCAGATGGAAGAGGGAAGAAGGAAAGAAAGAAAGAAAGAAAGACAGAAGAGGGAGTGTAAAGTCACCCCTATGCAGAAGGACGAGGAAAGACTGAAGGAAAGAAAGACAGAAGAGGATAGAAAGAAAGAAGAATGGAGGAGAGGAAAGGGCAGACACCAGAGAGAAGCACTACATCGAGTGAGTGGATGGTGAGCACCTCCACCTACCACAAATAATAATTAATAATAATAATAGTTATAATAATAATAATAATAATAATAATAATAATAATAATGAACAATCTGTATGAGTGATTAACAGGTTTTTTGTTTTCCTTTAGACAGAATGACATGGGGAGTCCTAATTATAAAATCGGTCTCTGTAACTATCATTCCAGTCGAACATTACAAAACGAAGGCACAGAAGCATACCTTTGACTGTAAACATGCATTGAAACCTTGACATGAGCAACTCTCCAAACCCTTCCACCCCCGGCCACCATCCCGCCCACAGTTACCAGACAAGTGGGTGTTGCTGCTGCTTCGTGACTATACGTCCACCACTAATGCTCCGAACAGTGGGTTATGCGGAACCTTCCCTGACTGTACAGTGAGGTTGGATGAGGAGGAAATGGAAAATGTGAGTGCATTTCAGTGCTTGGGTAGTGTGATGAGTAAGGATGGAAGTTTAGAGGGTGAAGTGCTTGAAAGTGCTTGAAAGGGTACAACAAGGAAGAAAGGTTGCTGGTTGCTTGGAAGCAATGATAAGAAACAGGGAAGTGAGCATGGAAGTGAATAAGTTACTACATGACAGTATTGTGATACCGACTCTAACGTATGGAAGTGAAGCCTGGACCTTGTTGGAGGGACAGAAGTCAAGAGTGAGAGCAGTGGAAATGAGTTATTTAAGAGGAGCCTGTGGAGTCACATGGAGAGACAGACTGACAAATGAGGAAGTGAAGGAGCGTTGTGGTGTGGATGTGGATGTTATAGGAAACGTTAGGAGAAACATATTGAGGTGGTTTGGCCTTGTGGAGAGGATGGAGGGTGAGAGACTGACGAGGAGAGTGTATGTGAGTGAGGTGGAGGGGGGGAGAGGGAGGGGGAGGCTAAAGATGAGATGGAGGGATGTATTGGAGAGGTATATGAGAGGGGAGTGTGACCTGGTAGCAGGACAGTGAAATGGCAGGGGACAGGGCGACATGGAGGCGATTTGTTTGTGGCCACCCCTTTCGGGATTAAGGTGTCTGGCAATAGATAAATAGACAATATTTACAGTATTTACTCAGTTTGTCTCACTTGTACAGAACAGTTTTCAAACACTGAATGCAGGTTAGCAATCCTTTCCTGCATTCTGTGCATGGCCAAAAGTAATAAAGCAAATATGATGGAGAAAATTACAAAAATGACTGGAGCAGGACTGTATACATAATATGGGTTGATCATATTCCTACTGTATTCTTCCCAAGGTTGTATTGTCTGATTTATTAGTTGCATGGTTTCGTACTTGGGTGAAGTCAATGTGTGCACTTATATTTAAGTTCATCCTTGGTAATGGCTGGAAGTACTTGTGTATGTGGTTGAGAATGGCATAATGTTTTTTAGGGGTCAAAGTGGATAGTGTAGTGTCAGAACTGCACAGTAGTTTGGTTAGATGTTAGATATATAAACCAGATGCTGATGTATGGACTGCAGGTGCATCAGATATCTAATCCAGTGTTGTTAGCAAGATATGCTAAGGGTGATGATACTGATGACGAATAATACAGATATCTCGGCCTGTTTAATCTTATTACCCATAAAAGGAATCTAAATTGATCCTAAGTCATGTAAATGCCTTGTTATAGTGAGAGGTGTATTGGTTGCACCTATGTTTGTCTATTTGGCATGCGACCGCAATTTATTCCGATATGTGCTAATTGCTTCAGGCTTATTTTTACCGTGTGCACTAGGCTTTTCGGTCGTGTCCGGTGTTTTATAGTTGCAAGCTAAATTTCTTGAGACGTTTTTAAGTGATCAATATGTATTTCTTTTTCTTCGTCACTCGATACTGGCTTAATCATACCTTATTGGCTTTTCTCTTAATTACACTGTATGGACCTTCAAATTTCGGTGACAGTTCATTGTCTCTGGTGTGAATGAGGCCATAGACAATATCACATATACTGATGTTTGATTCTTCTGCCTTCTTATTAAATGATTCTGTCATTTCTTCCTTGGACATCGTTAACTGTTTCTTTACCTTTGTGTGTATTTCTTGCAATTCATATAAGCGAAGTTTAGGGCAGTCATCATAATTATATACGGGAGTTTGTTCACCTGCTAATGTCTCGTAAGGAAGACGTTTGTCTGACTCGTAAATGATGAAATGATGTGTATCTCCTATGGATTGTGTTAACTGCACAATTAATTGATGCTTCAACACTGGGATCCAGTCATCCCAGCTTGCATAATTTTCTTTGAGAATGTGCCATAGTACATCTAATATTTTTTTATTCTGTCTTTCCACTAATCCATTGGAAGCTGGATGGTAGTCCAAAACATTAACCTTCATTATATTGTATTGTTTACAAATTTCTTGCAAAATTTTAGAGTTAAATTCACCACCATTGTCACTTATTAGCACCGCTGGTGTGGTGAACCTACAGATCACACTATCAATGAATACCCGTGCGACTGTTTCTGCTGTTTTATCCTTACTTGGAACCAAGATCAGATATCGTGGGAAATGTTCAGTAGCAACAAAAAGATATTGATTGTGATTGGTAGTTAAGGGTAATTTACGTAAATGAACTGCGACAATATCCCATGGTTGGTTAGGTACAGGATATTTCCCTATTGGTGCAGGTGATAATGTGAAACCTTTTGTCTTGCACATGACTCACAATTGTCTATATGATTATGTATGTCTTTGTGTAACGTTGGGCAATAACATGACATCCAGGCCTGCCTGACCGTCTGTCCTTGCCAGGATTCCCTGCATGTGGACTATTGTGTATTATCCTTAAAATGTGAGGTATCATTGTACTAGGAATAACTGTGTAATATTTTTTCTTAACTAACTGCCTAATATTTTTTCTATGATTTGGTTGTCCTGGATTTACCCTAAATAAGGCATTGTTTACCATTGTGAATTGTTTAAATGGTACCTATAACTTGGGTATATCATCGCCTGACTCGAGGTGATGTATTACTTTAGACCATACTGGGTCCTGTCTTTGTGCCTGTGAGATTTCTTGATTTGTAGGGATCGTTTCCCCATTGTTGGAGAGTGATTCCCGTGGACTTATTTTAGCGACATTGGCTAATGGATTTCGCGATAAGGCATCTGCTGCCGGATTTACCTTACCTTTTATGTAGTGAATACTTACATTGTAATTCTAGATTTTACATATCCATCGTGCTCTCCTCTCAGAGAGGAGTTTTTTTGGGAACATGCCCACGAGAGGCTTGTGGTCTGCATATGGGTGAATTTCGTATCTGTAATGCTAAGTGTTTTAGGGTCGGCTTCCCGTCCCTCTAATGCCTAGTGTGTAGCTGGGTACTCTTTCTAGGCCGGAGAGGGGCAGGACACAAAAACTCAAGGCAACAAACTTACATGTGTATTACTATATTCTACAGTGGAACGGGCAGATGTCACAAATACAGGTACTGGGGGAGGCAGTGGCTCAATCGGTAGAGAGGTGGCCTGCAGTCCAAATGGACCCAGGTTCGAATCGCGGCTGGGGCAGGGAACAGTTTAAGGATTTGAATTTCATTAAATTAGACTTTACTGATCTACCAGAAGACCCGCCGACATGTCGTAACATACCCCTGCTAATACCAATGCACCAGTCCTGTATGAGACAGCCCTAGCATGTATTCAGTATGGACGGTGGGTGTTAGTGCCGAAGTGGTGACATGTGGAGGTGTATGGTATGCAGGAGGACTGCTGGGCCTTGATAGCAGACTGTGAAGCCTATGCCCAGAGTCGAGCACATAAAAAAAATATATATATATAATTCTTCGGCCTAGATACGGGGTGTAAGTATCGCGCAGGATTCTACTCAGGACAAGGTCGGGTAAGGGACTAGCACTTCGGACAGAGAGGTTATGCAATATTACTGGAGGAAGTCTAGGTTCTGTATATTGGTGGAATTGGTGGCACTATTTCACTGCAGGTAATTAGTTCTATAACACTGGGGCCTACGTACGATCTTAGTGTGGTGCGGCGTCATTATTTGGCGGCATGTTCACTGTGATAGACCTGTACTTCACTGCCTTGCCGTGTTCACTGTTTCACTGTTACCTTGCTCATTCCACCACCCTTTTATCCTGTTACTGATGCTTTTCTCACAGACTTCCTTTATTCTGTTAACTCACGGTTCTGCCTTTACTTTACTATGTCACGGACACTGTGCTTTCACTGTCACTTTCGAGTCTGTGCGTTGTGGTGGTCAGGTACAAGGGCAGCGGAAGTGACTCAGCCTCGCTACTGACAACGCTGAGTTCCGCCAGGGGCCCTCTGTATCCAGGGACCACGGGATCACGTGTAGGGGCGTCCTCTCTCGTCCGGGGCTGCTGGTAGAGAAGGGTCCCGCACTTTTGGGGCTTGGGGTGGGAGTCTGGCCCTCAGGGCTGGGGCCGAATAGCTGCCTGAACTTCTCGCTCAGGTGCCTGATGAAGGACGAAGATCTCAGGCGTTGGGGTGTAGGGAGGTCCCGCCCGGGGGTCCTGGGGGTGGTCTGGAGGTCCCAACGGCTGCAGCCCCCGGCGGTCAGGGATGCCATCATCATGGGGCTGTGGCGTCGGCCTACATCGAGATCCATCAGGCAAGTCCTCTCAGGAACCAGCTGCAGGGAGAAGAGCCCGGTGGTAGTCACGGGGCCTCTCCAGTACTCCTCCAGGCTGGGGGCTCTCTCTGGGTTGTAGGTTGGTGGGCAGGAGTCAGCACCTGATGGAGGAGCGGCTACCAGCCGTCTCCTACCGTAGGGCCCTGCTACTGGCCATAGCCTTTTAGGTGCGTGGCTACTGGCCGTCACTAAGGCCCGTCTACTGGCCATGGCCTGGGGAAGGGAGCGGCTACAGGCCAACTCAGGGGCACCTTCAGAGCGGCTACTGGCCATCTCCTGACGAAGGTGGGAGCGGCTACCGGCCGTCTCCTGGTTATCTCCAGAGCGGCTGTAGGCAATCTCCTGTAGGAGTGTCGAGAGGCTACAGGCCATCTCTCGAGGGGCACCTTCAGAGTGGCTACCGGCCGTCTCCTGACAAAGGCGGGAGTGGCTACCGGCTGTCTCCTGACAAAGGCGGGAGTGGCTACCGGCCGTCTCCTCGTTACCTCCAGAGCGGCTGCAGACCGTCTCCTGCAGGAGGGTTGAGCGGCTACCGGCCGTCTTGTTAGGGGCACCTTCAGAGCGGCTTCTGGCCGTCTTCTGATGAAGGCAGGAGCGGCTACTGGCCGTCTCCTGGTTACCTCCAGAGTGGCTGCAAGCCGTCTCCTGTAGGAGGGTTGAGCAGCTACCGGCCATCTCAGGGGTGCTGACTGGAGCTGGAGTAACAGCTCCACTCCATGGTTGTTGGTGGTTGGCTTGCCCAGAAGGTAGTCTCATATCCCTATGGTGGCGGCGGGCGAGCTCTGGATCATAGGGGCGCGCGGCCCAGGCGGACCTATGTCCCTGTCTCCCGGAATCCAGGCTCGCTGTATATGGTCCTCTGTGGGCTCCTTCTGGAGGTGTTGGGTTGCCCTCGGTGACATTATACTGCATTTTAGTATCCATGCACAAGGTCACAAAATTTCTGTAGAGCAAATATTACTGCTAGGGCTTCTAAGTCTGTTGTACAGTAATTTTTCTCATCTCCTTTTATTTGTCTGCTGGTAAAAGCAGTGGGTTGGTATTTACCTCTTTCATCCTCTTGCATCAACACAGCGCCTAAACCTTTGAGGAAGGTATCTGTGCAAATTATGAATGGTTTTGTGATTTTGGGATAGGCCAAGCAAGGAGCACATGTAAGTTTATCTTTTAATGCATTGAATGCTCTTTTTTGTTTCTCTTCCCACTGAAATACTGCTTGTTTTTTTCAGTAAGTGAAATAATTGTTCTGCTATGCAAGGTAATTGTTGTATAAATGATCTGTTGTACCCGGTGAGCCCTAAAAATGGACTTACTTCATCCACATTCGTGGGTTCAGGGAAATCCCTTACTGCTTGTATTTTGTCCTCAGAGGTGTGGATCCCCCCTGCATCTAGTCTGTGGCCTAAGAATTTTATTTCCTTAACCCCTACACCGTGGGGTTGTTTTTGCGCTCCCTGCACGTCCTGCGAGGATATTCGCGCTCCAAATGACTTTTTAACCCGCCCTGTCCCGTCGATGTATGGGTACATTGCAACGATTTGCATTTGCCAGTCCCGGCGATGTACCGGTATGTTGTGCAATTGCAAGGTCCCTAATTTGCACAATTTTCAATTTTCGCATGTGATTTTTCATGTTTTTTTTTTTTTTAATGCGAGGAAGAAGGAACCAAAGGCCATGAGCCCGCAGTAACAGTTCCCTCCAAGAGAAAAACAAAATACAATATAGAGCCAAATTCAAGATCCGATCATTTTGAGATGCCTCGACACACTGCGTTTGAAAGACTGGAGATCATAGGCAGCAGGAAATACAGACAGAGGGAGACAGTTCCAGAGCTGACCTGTTGCATAAATGAAAGACTGGGAGTAACGGTTAACTCTTGCATTAGAGAGTTGGACAGAAAAAGGATGAGAGTTTGCTGCCAGATGGGTGCTACGCGCCCGTCGTAGAGGTGGAGGAATGCAAGCAGACAGTTCAGAGGAGCAGTGACCATTAAAGTAGCGATAGAAAAGAGATAAAGATGCAACAGTCCGGCGAAAAGACAGAGGTTGAAGGGAGTCAGTAAGAGGAGGAGTTAATGAGACAAAAAGCCTTTGACTCCACCCTATTGAGAAGAGCTGTATGTGGGGAGCCTCCCCACACATGAGAGCTGTACTCCACACAGGGGCGGATAAAACCCCTGTATTGAGTCAACAATTGCGCAGGGGTAAAGAAAGAGCGGAGTCGGCTTAGCACACCCAATCTCTTGGAAGCAGATTTTACAAGAGATGTAATATGATCTTTCCAAGATAAGTCCCGAGTAAATGAAACCCCAAGCATGTTCAAGGATGATGCAGGATTAAGCTGAATATTATTAAACATTAGTGGGTATACCTGTGGAAGATTTTGTCGGGTTGATAGGTGTAAGAACTGAGTCTTAGATGCATTAAAGACAACCATATTATTTTTACCCCAGTCAGAGATACGAGCCAAGTCAGACATTAGGTGTGCCATAGCCTCATCCCTTGTTTGTTGAAGTAACTGTTGAGATGGGCGTTGCGGGAACCGAATGGAAAGGTGAAGGGTGGAGTCATCAGCATATGAGTGGATAGGGTTAGATGTACAGCTTAGAAGATCATTGATGAATAAAAGGAAGAGAGTTGGTGATAGGACAGAGCCCTGAGGAACACCACTGTTGATAGATCTAGGAGAAGAACGATGGCCGTCTACAACAGCGGCTATAGAACGACCAGAAAGGAAGCTAGCGATGAAGGCACAGATAGAAGGAGAGAAACCATAGGAGGGCAGTTTGGAAATTAAAGATTTATGCCAGACTCGATCGAAAGCCTTTGAGATGTCAAGTGCAATGGCAAAGCTTTCGCCAAAGTCCCGAAAGGAGGATGACCAGGAGTCTGAAAGGTAGGTGAGAAGATCGCCAGTGGAGCGTCCCTGACGGAACCCATACTGACGATCGGAAAGAAGGTTGTGATAGGAAAGATGCCTTAAAATTTTTCTATTAAGAATTGACTCGAAAACTTTTGAAATACAGGACGTTAAAGCAATTGGACGATAGTTGTATACACGGGACACCTTTCTCTATTCCTCTATAAGATGCCAAGCAGGGACAATGCCTTACACCGCATAACCTCCCCCCTCCCCCTCTCACGCCATTGTCTCGGCAATTCACCTGTTACCAGTGACGTGGCTAGTAAAGATATTCAGGGCCAGAGTGATTCCCCAATCGATGACAATGTGGAGGACAATGTTTACATAGCATTAGAAGTAGAAACAGCCAGAAATAATGATCAGGTAATGTGGCAAAAAAAGGTCAGGTATGGTGATTAGTTAGTGAGTGAAACAATGCTTATAATGCCTTTATTACTGCTTGAAAACCAATATAGCCTACTCTCATACTACATATACATTCGTAGCAAGTAAATATATAAATACCGTTTATGAGTGGATAAAATAGTTACCCTCCCATAGCACTCGTTTTCTTTGGTGCCAGCATGTTAGAAAACTCAGTCAGGTAAGGAGGAACTCCTACCTGGATTAGGTATTAAACCTCAGGTGAGCGATTTCTCTATAAATTTTCGATGTTTCTCACCAAAAGCGAAGGTTTTAGCCAAAAAATTTTTTTTCGAAAATACCTCGGGACTGGGGGATGTAGGAGGTGCGGAAAACCTCTGGACGTGACGGGTTAATTATATTTGCCAAAAATCAGTTATTAGTCCTAGAATATTAAAATTAAATATGCATATGGCACATACCTTCAGCTTTCCCCTGGGATGTTTGTTGAGCCTTCGTCGTCTACCGTAGGACTTGTGGAGACTTCCGAAGTTGGGTAATGAAGTCTCCACTTTACACTTCCTGATACCCCGTAATATGGTTACCACTGCCTGATATTATAACTACAAACACTATTATTTGAATTTCAAGTAGTTTGGAATCCATATTCCAAAAAAAAAAAACATTGTAAAAGCAATGTAAATTATGAGCGCATACTAGTTTCCTCCCGTGCTGGTGCCCCGATGGTATTCTGAGGCGGCTCTGTCATTTATTATTGATGAACACACTCACACTTTATATTCCTAGCACTTTATTACACTTATTTATATATACAATATTTATCTATAAGTTTCTTTCAGTACTAGTAGTTTATTTTCACTCCAGGCATTCACTTTCTTGTCCTGTATACTAGTGCAGAGAGCGAATCTGTCACTTTCACTTTCATTACTCTCAGTTTACATGATAGAGTGAAACTTTCAGTTTCATTACTCCTAGTATATATACTCATATTCTTATACTACTACTTATTTGAATTTCTATTTACATTCTCTATTTTATTTACATTATTTACATTTCTATTTTATTTACACTGTTATGCACTGTCACTTGCAGTAACTTAAAAAACTATTTTCCACTGTTCAGTTATATTTACATTCATTGCTTTCACTTGCTGTTTACACATTATTTACTCATTATTTACATTTCCACTTGCACGGTTTTAGAGTCACCAGAAAGCTTGTAGTCACTGTCCATCATTTTCATTGATAAATTAGCCAGTTCACGTTCCACAGCAGTCAGTTAGCCCTTTACCCCTTTCCACACGAGGTTTAGTAGGGGAAGAGGTCACAGGGCCCTTTGCATGGGGGTAAAAAGTGGCTGAATTGGACAGGCGCGAATCCGACGTGGTTTCACCTTGAAAGATGACAGTAAACTGAATGCTGTGGCCTAGGGGCAGTGAGGGGCTGCCAATGTCAGCGTGGTGACAGATTCTAATATATACACTATGAAATGATTGGCAGGAAATTTAGACAATACATAATAAATTAGGCAGTTCCAGGTGAATGTAAATATCACTTAGGCTTCTCCCTTCCTTTCTTATATATACAGTATTTTTATTATGAGAACAGATCATGCGGCATATTTCAAGGGGAAATAAACAGGAAAAATTAGCGAACTAGTGCACATGATGTGTTGCCAGGTGATAATTAGCCCATTCCAGATATATGACAGTATCAATTACCTTTTCTCTTTCTTTTATATATTATTTTGTATAAGAATAGGGCAAAGGGCACATTTCAATGGATAAAATGAGTGGGAAAATCCGTCCAGCATTTGTGTAGCGCAGCACAGCTGGTCAGGCGGGAGGAGAGGGTAATGGAGGGGGGGAGTCAAGGACAGGAGAAAAATGGCTAAATTGTCAACAGTGGATGGAAGTACAGGTGACATTAGCAGAACTGAGTATAGCTGGACACTGATAGTACTGATAGATGATACAAGCCACCACTTGAAAGCCCAGGCGAATTCAGAATAACACAGAATCACAAAAGTGACGCCACGCGGTATGTTCCCTTGCTCCCGAGCATCACAAAAGTGACGCCTCGCGGTTAAGGGGTTAAAGCAAAATTTACATTTAGACAGCTTAATTTTTAAACCTGTGTTGGCTAACTTGTGTAGGAGCTGGTCTAATTTCTGTAGATGATCATCTGTTGTGTGTTGCAATTATGATATCATCCAAATAGACAAATATACCATCGCCTAATATTCCAGACAGAATACTATTCAATAATTGTTGGAATGTGCTGGAGCTGTCCTTAATCCCATCAGCATTCTCTTATACTGATAATGCCCATTGTCTGTAGAGAAAACAGTGTATTTGCAGGATTCTTTATGCAGGCCTATCTGATAATAGCCACTTAATAAATCAATTGTAGAAAAGACCATATTTTCTGGTCCAATGTTGTGCAGGACATTACTTAACAATGGCATGGGAAAACAATCGGGAATGGTTTCCTGATTAAGTTTGTGATAATCCACAACTGCCTGCATTTCCCCATTTTGTTTAGGTACAAAGAAGAGTGGTGCGTTCCATGGGGATACTGAAGGTTCAGTGATGTCCAAACTTAATATTTCATCTACATACTGCTTTGCTAATGCACATTGTGAGTGTGCAACTCTGTACACTGGCACATAGATTGGTTGTGTATCCTGTTTTACGTTGATATGGTGTTGGATTAGATTTGTACAATCTAAGTTTTCACCACATAATGCGACCGTTTGTTGATGTTTCTGTAGTAAATCTAATAAATCATTTTTCACATCAGAATCATCTGAGCAAACCAAATGCTCCATTATGCACTCTTTATCTGACGAGTTTACTCTGCTCGATGATCCTGCTACTGTCACTTCGCATATAGGAGCTGGGCAAATCTCTGACCTACAAATTCAGGTTCCATTCTTAACCTTCACATCTCCATTCATGGTGTTAGCTAAAATGACATTAGTCTCACCCTTGTCATTTACAGCAGTAGATCAGTATAGGAAGGACGTTGTCCAGTGAGTTGTTCTACCTAGAGCCAGCCTTACGGTGTGCAAGACCAGCTGAGGTGTAAACACTGGCTTCTTAAGTTCACTGTTTTTATTTTCCAAAAATTACACTTATTGCCTGCCAACTTCACTCCATTGTTTTCACAAATACCGGAGATAATCTTCACTAACTGCAGTTACATATAGTGCTTGCTGATAACGCTATTTTCAAAAGTACCGATGATATACAAACTACACAGACACTGAACTGACACTGTACTGCACTCAAATTGAACTGACAACTGACTAAGATGCTCAAGTCTCTTCCCCATCCTTATATAAACTTCCTATGTACTAGAATTTTCTTCCAGGTTCTCAGGAAAGTAACAGTTACCTACTCGGAAACATCCATAATATGCCAGAGTTTTCTCACTGTATAACACGGTAAATTATTTAGCATATAAACTTAAATTAAATTACACAATTTAACAAACAGTCATATAAATAAAATATTACTGAGATAGAGATCTCAAAAACTGATGTAGAACTTACAAAATAACTACACTCACAAACAGCAGACTAACTGGCAACTCTGATTTGTAACGGACATACAGTACGAGAAACTTCGGGAATTCCTCAGCACAATCTAACTAGCAATCCAGCATCTTATTACTGTAATTGTAACTATAATATATCGTAGTCGTTGACGAGATATTGTAACAGTGTGTTGATTTGTAGGGATTTTACGAAAGGAGAGAATGTTTGTTGTACTTGTCGTAGATGGCAGGAGAAAGATGAAGATGAGTCTGGGGATTGACTGCAGTTTATTGTCTTCAAAAGGAATATCCCAAGAGTAATAGTATCTCACAAGTGCAGTACTGAGCTGAGAGCGGTTTTATACTGCCTAACCCCGTGCGCTCCTTTCTCCTCTCCTCGCAGTGCCTCTATTCTCTCGTAAACCCCTTCTGACCTATCTCTCCCATTTCTCCTGTATATGACTAGTTGTGTCACGTGGAAGGGCACGGGTGTGTGGAACCTTCCCGAGCCAGGGGACTTTCCATCCACCATCACACTTTGCTGTGTTTTGAAATTCCTAACTGAGAATGTGTGAACGTTATTTCTTCTAGCCCTAGGCATGACTTTCATCTGACCTCTGTTTTACATATATACATTACTAGCTATTATGTATTGTATTGTGTTATGATAATTTAGAGTTCTGACATCAACGCCACACACACACACACACACACACACACACACACACACACACACACACACACATATATATATATATATATATATATATATATATATATTGCCAGACGTCTCAATCCCGTTCGGGGTGGCCACAAACAAATCGCCTTCACGTCACCCTGTCCCCTGCCATTTCATTGCCTTGCGCCCAGTTCACACCCCCCTCTCTCAAATACCTCTCCACTCCATCCCTCCATCTCATCCTTGGGCTTCCCGTCCCTCTCTCCCCATCCACCTCACTCACATACACTCTCCTCGTCAGTCTCTCACTCTCCATCCTCTCCACATGGCCAAACCACCTCAGTGTGTTTCTCCTAATGCTTCCTATCACATTCACATCCACACCACAACGCTCCTTCACATTCTCATTTGTCACTCTGTCTCTCCATGTGACTCCACAGGCTCCTCTCAAATAACTCATTTCCACTGCTCTCACTCTTGATTTGTGTCCCTCCAACAAGGTCCAAGCTTCACTTCCATACGTCAGAGTTGGTATCACAATACTGTCATGTAATAACTTTTTCACTTCCATGCTCACTTCTCTGTTCCTTATCACTGCCCTCAAGGAACCAGCAACCTTTCTTCCTTGTTGTACCCTTTCAAGCACTTCATCCTCTAAACTTCCATCCCTACTCATCACATTACATTACCCAAGTACTTAAATGTACTCACATTTTCCATTTCCTCATCATCCAACCTCACTGCACATTCACTAACTTCATCTCTCTCGAAGACCATAACTTTACTCTTCCCTATATTCACCTGTAAATTCCATTTCTTACATACTCTCCCAGACTCATCCACCAAGCCTTGCAGCTCCCCTTCGTCTTCACTTAACAACACAGTATCATCTGCAAACAACAGTACAGGGAGTTTCCAAACACTGCCCTCTCTCATTAGGGCCATTCCAACATCCACTGCCCTACCTTGTATCTCTTTTATAACCCCATTCATATACAGATTGAACAAACACGGTGACATGACACATCCCTGTTTCAACCCAGCCTTCAAACAGAAACTCTCAGTTCATTATCCACACGCACTGCAGCCTTAGCACCCTTATACTGTACATATTCTTCACAGCAGTCAACAACTTCCCAACTACTCCATATATTCTTAATACTTTCCACAATCCTTGTCTCTCCACCCTGTCATATGCTTTCTTCAAATCCATGAAGGCCGCATACAACTTCTGTCCCTTCTCTAGACACTTCACTAAAGATCTAAGAATGAATATCTGATCTACACAACCTCTTCCCTTCCTAAAGCCTCCCTGTTCTTCTCCAACTAATTCCTCTTTTATTTCCCATACTCTGTCAATAAGTATCCTACCGTATTCTTTTCCTATTACACTAAGAAGATAAATTCCCCTGTGATTACCACACTCTTCTTTTTCCCCTTTCCCTTTGTACAAGAGAATAATTATACCTGAGTTCCATTCCTCCGGGACTTTACCTTCCTCCCAGGTCAATCTGCACATCTTCCACATCCATTCTACTATTCTCTCTCCCCCATTGCTTCAGCATTTCACCACACACTCCATCAATTCCTGAGGCTTTCCCATTTTGACTTTCTTCAATGCTTCCACAACTACTGATTCCTTCCTGTCTTCTTACCTCCCTCCTCCCACCCATTCTCCAGCCACTTATACTCGCATTACCTTTATTCTCTATGTTCAACAATTCATTACAGTGTTCTCTCCATCTGCTCACTTTTTCTCCCTTCTCAAGTAGTAATCTACCATTTTTATCTTTCACTCCCCTACTAACTTCATTGCCATCCTGTCTGACTCTCTTTACCTCTTTGCAGAACATTTTCCTACATTCCCTCCACGTTACACTCAAATTCCTTCCAAATTCCTCATCCACTCCCTTCTTACTTTCTCTTACTAATGGTTTTACTTCTCTCTTCCTCTCTAAATATACCTCCCTCTTCCATCTCTCAACTTCTTCCATGTCCCTATTTCTCATCCATTCATTATATGCTTTCTTCTTTTGTGCCACAGCCTGTCTCACATCTTCATTCCACCTTGCTATTCCTTGCACTCCCTTTCGTCTTCTCTTCGCCCCACACACCACCTCACTTGCTGCACGTATTTCCTCTGTGAATATCTTGCACACACCTTCCACGTCTCCCATCTGCTCCAATTCATATTTACCCAATCGTTCCTCCACTTCTTTCTTATATTCTGCTTTTTTCTCATCTTCTTGTAACCCTCCCATTCTCCTTACATCTACTCCTTCCTCCCGTCCTTCCCTTCTTCTATTTCTCCATCCTAATTGGACCTTGATTCTAACCACCGCCAAGTGGTGGTCAGAAAGTCCACTCCCCCAACCTCTGTATGCTCTTGCACCTATTACACATCTTCGCATCCTTTCATCCACATACACATAATCAATCATTGCCTTCCTTTCATTCAGTTCACCACCCACCCTTCTTATTACTCGCTATGTTTACCTGTGGACCATTTTGTCCTTGAAGAGGGTATTGGCTACCACCAACCCCCTCCCAGCGCAAATGTCCACTAAAGCACTGCCATTCTCATCTATCTCAGCAGACACACCCCACTCACCAACTACTCCATCCACCTTCACATTCCGTACTTTACCATTCATATCACCAGTCAAAAACACTCTCTTATTCCTTTCAAACTTTTCCATGCACACTTCCACATTTGTCCAGAACTCTTCTCTCACTCTGCTTGCACGATCTTGAGTTGGTGCATACACTCACAAGGGGAGGCGGTGGCTCAATCGGTAAAGAGGTGGCCTGTAGTCCTAACGGACCCAGGTTCGAATCCCGGCTGGGGCAGGGAACAGTTTAAGGATTTGAATTTCATTAAATCAGGCTTTACTGATCTACCAGAAGACCCGCTGACATGTCGTAAAAATACCCCCGCTAATACCAATACACCAGTCCTGTATGAGACAACCCTAGCATGTATTCAATATGGACGGTGGGTGTTAGCGCCGAAGTGGTGACATGTAGAGGTGTATGGTATGTAGGAGGACTGCTGGGCCTTGATAGCAGGCTGTGAAGCCTATGCCCAGAGACGGACACATTAAAAAAAAAAAAAAAAAATTGCCCACATTTGTAGTTCAACTTTCAATCTTACCCATACAATCCTTGAACCAACGGATCCATACTCTCTTATATTCTCTGTCCATCTATTACTCACAACAATATACACTTCTTCTTTTGCCCTCTCATTCTCACCTACTCCACAAATATACCCCAGCCATACTCCCATTCTCTCACACTCTCACCTTCCCATTTAGTTTCAGTTAATCCACATGGATCCACTTTCGCACCCTCAAGCACCTGGACAATGTCTCTCTCTTTTACCTCATTTGCACTCCTTACATTCCAGGTCGCCATCCATATCATGTCCTTTGTATGGTCCTTAGTCGTGATCTTTTGGTCAGTCCTGGTCCAAAGCTTCTTGTTCGTATTTTTAGTTAGTTGTTTTCCGGGGAAGGGCACTAACCCTCCGGGATCTTCCTGTAGCATTTTACAGTCCTCTTCATCCTCATGATCTTTGCATCGTCCAAACAGACTTGCATAACTGTTCATTCCATCCACCATATTGTTTATGTAAATCAGGAACACTGTGGGCACCAGCAATGAGCCCTGCAGGACTCCATTTGTTACCTTCCTCCACCTTGACATCCTGTCCTTTATTACTGTCCTCATCTGTTGGTCTCCAATGAAGTCTTTCGTCCACTCCTAGAGGTTCCCCTTCAGTCCTCCTATGTGCTCCAATATCCACATTATTGCTTATGGGATACCTTGTCAAAGTCTTTCTCCAGATCTACAGTAAGTACACAATTCACCCAACTATCTCCTGTAGCACGTCAATCGCCCTTGAGTAGAAGCTCACCAAATCAGAGACACAAGACCTTCCATTTCTGAATCCAAACTGACTTTCCGTCAAAATGTCCATTTCCTCCAGATATTTTATCCACCTGTCTTTCAAGATTGTCTTGCACAGTTTTGCAACCATGGTGATCATGGACACAGGTCAATAACTTGTATCGCAACGCTACTCTATTCAGGTAAGGAAATCATATTTGTGTGGCTACAGTACAATTTTTGGGCCGACTTCTTTTGATCACATCATTTTTTCGTATTGCTGGATCTGTAAAATGAGGTAAGCCCAAGAAATTATTATTTATTTGTGGCAAAATGTATATAAAGCAAAGTGGTAAACAGTAAACACCACTCTTCGACCATGGAATGACTGTGTCACAGGTGGATGTGAAGTGCGTCTCTAAAGAAGAAACAATGTGTGCGAATGGTATTGCTTGTGAAGTCAAAATAGCATTTTGAAGGCCTGAATGATTCATCGTTGATTATTTGATTGGCCCATTTCATTGGTGGATGCTGTTCTACTTCCGGCACATACGTTTTTTCGTGTTCGTAACAGACTTCCTTTTTTAGGAGGGCATTAGTGCTAACATGATGGTGATGATGATGATGTATAAGCTAGTACGAAACTGGGATTTGATGGGATATTCTTGTTTCCTTGGGTCAGGCACCAAACACTAGGTTGTACCCGCCTGTAATGGCTTCTGAGTTAGCGCTCTCCGGTCTTCAGTGACATTTTGAGCTCTACCTTAGGAAAATGTGAGCTCAGCTTATTTCATGTGGAGTGTTTTAGAAGCAATTGTCCCACGAATATTTGCTGACCAAGTTGTTATTGCTGTATGCCCAGGCTCACACGAGTGTAAACCAGGCTGACTGCATGGTGAAGTTTCTCTTTTCCTGCACTTCATCATCCTTCTTCGGCGGACAGGGAGGGAGCTGATTGACATTTGTATAAATGGCCGGTGGAGCCAGCCAATTACATCGGTGCCACCGCGGGAAGGCAACCCTCTTCAGCCAGTGTCATAACAATAATGGGCCTCCTAGTAAGACCTTTGCTTCCAGCCACCATTTAAAATGTCATATTTTTAACAAGATGGGAGTAAGTCCTCAGAATTGGACTTACTCCCACCTTGTCTCCCCCACCTCCACTTTGCGGAATGGGTATGTTACTGTCTCTAGCCCTTGTTTGCCAAGTATAAACAGTATTCTTAAGTCGTGTCTGGGCACATTTCATAGTTGGGTGGCCGGCCCATTCCCCTGACCTCGACCCTTGTGATTTTATTCTGTGGGGCTACCTTAAATCACGAGTGTATACTCATCGACCCCAAACCCTTGAAGCCCTTAAGGTTGCTATTCAGCAGGAGATAGCCGCTGTTCCACCCGACATGACCCGTCGAGCCATGGCAGCCTTCAGAAATCGCCTCCAAGCGTGTATAGACAATGACGGCCACCATTTGGAGGATGTCATCTTTAAAACATGATGAATAAAAACTGTATTGAATGAAGTTTCATGTGTGCAAATATTTTGATTATCTTTAACCATTTTTTTTTTTTTTTCATTTACCTTTGAAATTTGGGAGTTTTTTCTTGGTCACCCTGTAGTAGGGGAGTGAAAGATGGGAATAATAGACTGTTGGTGGAGAAGAGAGAGAAAATGAGGAGATGGAAGGAGCACTTTGAGGATTTGTTGAATGTAGAGACTGAGAGCACTGCAAGTATAAGTGGTTGGGGAATGGCTGGGAAAAGAAGAGATGAGAGTAGGGCTGAAGTAGTTAAAGCAATGAAGAAGATCAAGATGGGAAAGGCCCCAGGAATTGATGAAGTGTGTGGTGAAATGCTGAGGTATGGGGGTGAGATTGTTATGGAGTGGATATGGAATTGAGTAGATTGAATTGGGAAGAGGGAAGGGTTCCAAACGACTGGAAATCAGGTATAATTGTTCCTTTATACAAAGGAAAAGGAAGAGAGAAGTATGTGGTAACCACAGGGGTATTTGCCTTCTTAGTGCGACTGGAAAAATATATGGTAGAATACTCATTCATAGGGTTAGGCATATAACAGAGGAGCTAGTTGGAGAAGAACGAGGGAGATTTAGGAAGGGAAAGGGACGTGTAGATCAGATATTTGTTCTAAGAGGTTTAGTGGAGAAGTATCTAGAAAGGGGAAAGAAAGTGTATACCGTCTTTATGGACTTGAAGAAAGCATTTGACAGAGTAGATAGGCAAGGTATGTGGAAGGTATTATGAATATATGGAGTGGATGGGAAATTGTTGAGTGCCGTGAAGAGTATGTACGAGGGAGGTAGGGCTACGGTGGGACTGGATGGTGAGCTGGGTGAGTTCTTTGATCTCAATGAGGGATTGAAACAGGGATGTGTGATGTCTCCATGGCTGTTTAATATATTCATGGATGGGGTTGTAAAGGAGGTGCAAGGTAGGTCAATGGATGTGGAGGTGGCTCTAATGAATGAGGGTGAGGCCAGGAAGATTCCACGGTTGCTATTTGCTGATGATACAGTACTGTCGAGTGAAGATGAATGGGAGTTGCAAGGTTTGGTGAGTGAATTTGTAAGAGGAATCTGAAAGTTAATGTAAACAAGAGTAAATTTATGCTGTTTGAGAGGAACGAAGTCACAGAACGTACAGTGAGGTTGGATGGTGAGGATATGGAGAATGTGAGTGCATTCAAGTACTTGGGTAGTGTGATGAGTAAGGATGGAACTTTGGGGGATGAAATGCTTGAACACTGAAAAGCGGTGATGAGAAACTGTGAGGTGAGTATGGAAGTTAAGAAGTTACTGCATGACAGTATTGTGATCTCTGCTCTGACACATGGAAGCGAGGCGTGGACCTTGCTAGAGTGGAACAAGTCAAGAGTGAGATCAGTGGAAATGTGTTACCTGCATGTGGAGTGACATGGAAGGACAGGCTGACGAATGAAGAAGTGAAAGAACGTTGTGGGATGGATGTGGATGTGACTGAGAAAATTAGGAGAACACGGAGGTACTGACTAAGAGGGTGTATGTAGATGAAGTGGAGGGAGGAAGAGGGAGGGGGAGGCCGAGGATTAGGTGGACGGATGGAGTTGAGAGGTATATGAGGGTGGGGGGAGTGAGTTGGGGGGAGGGCAGTCAAATAGTGGGTGACAGAGCGACTTGGAGGCTTTTTGTCTGCAGCCACCCTTTGCAGGATTAAGGCGACGGGCTATTGGTAGATTATTATTATTGTTATTATTATTATTATTATTATTTTATTGTCATCATCATCATCATCATCATCCGGACCTCCTTTCCCACCCTAGGACAGGGTGAGGAATAGCAGCGTCCAGCCAGCCGAAGTTTGCCCACTTCAATGGGCCAGGCTTCAGTTCACTCATCATACAAGCCCACGGTATCCTGGCTCCATCTGAGAGACCGAAAGATTTCACCACGTACTGTATCCGAATGCAGTCACGTTAAAAAGGAGTGGCCATGCGCTTCTATGGACAAAATTCATCCAGCCAGCTCTATCTCTTCTCAGTCCCTTAGCCTCATCAACTTCCATACATCTCTTCCTCACCCAATCATTCACCATATCTATCCACCTTCTTGGCCTACCTCGTCGTCTTCCTCTTTCAAATTCACTCAGATATACATTTTTCACCACGCTGTTGTCATCCAATCACTCCACATGACCATACCATCTTAGTACACTTTCTTCGATTCTGGTGTCCACAGACTTCTTTACTCCGCATCTTTCACGAATCACATTATTCCACATCCTATCCACCCTCTGTACTCCACGTACTCTCGTGGACAAAAGTATCGACAAACCTGCCTGACAGAGAATCGTGAATTGTGTTGGTAAAATTGTTGTCCTTCTCCCAAGTCACGCCCCCTCCTCCCTTTCTCTCCCTCTTTCTTTCTCGTCTTGCGTCTATAGGCCCCTCCCCTAGTCTAGCCCCCACCACCACAACCATGAGGCCACATATCACACCATAATCCTCCTCCTCCTCCTCCCCTCTCTCTCTCTCTCTCTCTCTCTCTCTCTCTCTCTCTCCTATTGAATGTATTATATTTTTTGTGTTTTTGCCAAAACTTCATTGAAATTGAAATATCAGATCGTTAAATTAGCATTATGTTACACATATCACGTCCACATTCATCATTATATTAAAACATGGAAGAATAATTTATAAGTTCATGATCCGTTCGAAGATGAATGTTTATTTACCAAATACCATTTTAACTAAGTCAGATTCAGTTGAACATTATTTATGTATTCTCATATCTCAGTGCAGTAATAATGATCTGAGCCAGTATATTCTAACACCTGCAATAAACCTGCATATATATATATATATATATATATATATATATATATATATATATATATATATATATATATATATATATATTGTTATGGAACAGAGATAATGAACACTTCAAGTGAGAATACTAAAATCACTGTCCCGCAAAGTTCCAGGTTCAAAACAAAAGAGTTAGGTAAAATTACAAGTTAAAGTTTAATGCTCAAACTAACAACTAAACATTCAGGACTCATAAGGATAATGTAATGGCAAAAAACAGGTTAAATATATGGTTAACTGCGATAGCCTATATTAACACGAAATTAGCAAGAGTAAATTTCTCTAAGTCAGCCCTGATAAAATGAGAAAACCGGATAATGCTCAGTTAATGCAAGATATATTATTACAGATACAAAATATTATTAATGATGGCTGACATCAAAAACTCCACATGAATCACAAAAACCTTACCAGGCCTACGAATTAACACCTTATGCTATACAGTACAAGAAAAAAATGTAATATCACTTACACTCAAATTACACACAGCTAGATGGTTGGAGACTTCCTGAGCACTCACAAAAATTAAAACAACTGTGCAGGGGAGGACAGAGATGTGAACAAAATGAGGAGTAGATCTAAGTGGCAATTAATGTAGAGACTGAGCTCATTATATAGGGGCCGGCAGAGCTTGATACAACTTGTAAAAAGGACGCGCAAATGAAGCCATTGGGGACAAAGGGTTGACACTCCTGCTCTGAACAACAGAAAGAACGACTTACTCTACTATAAGGGAGGAGAAGGGGGGAGTGAGGTAGAACACGGAAACTTGGTCACTATGGAAGCCACGAGGCGAATCGTGATCAAACATGCAGCATACTGTACGTTAGAATTATACAAAGGATGATGAAATCATAGGCTATGTAACACCTCCCCACAAAGAAAAAAGAAATTTACAGAGGAAATTTCTTATTACTCTGAAACAATCTGTCTAAAGTCTAGATAAGCAATCTGCAATAACATTTTCTTTCCCCTTGACATGTTGTATGTCTAATGAATATTCCTGAAGAAGTAGACTCCATCTTGTCAATCTCTGATTTTTATCTTTAAACTTACTAAGGAATTTCAGTGGGTTATGATCGGTATAAATGACTATGGGGTCAAAACCAGAACACAAATAAAATGAAAAATGCTGTAAACCCAAAATCAAGGCCAAAAGCTCTTTCTCAATAGTTGAGTAGTTCTTTTGAGGTGGAGTGAACTTCTTACTCTAATAAGATACAGGGTGTTCAATACCCTGATCATCCTCTTGCAGCAAAACAGCCCCAGCTCCTGTATCACTTGCGTCAACAGCCATCTTAAAAGGCTTAGCAAAATTTGGAGTAGCGAGCACTGGCTGACTTAATAGGATAGCTTTAAGTTTACTGAAAGAGGATTCACAGTTATCGGTCCAGACAAATTTAACTCCCTTTTTCAGTAGGTCTGTAAGTGGTGATACAAGAATTGAAAAGTTAAGAACAAATCTCCTGTAATAACCTACCATTCCCAAAAATCTTTGTAGCTCTTTCCTACTTTTAGGTCTGGGAAGATCACTTATAACCTGAACCTTAGCTCCTGGTGGTGCAACATGTCCATCACCAATTACGTACCCAAGGTACTGAACTTTAGCTTGACCAAATTCACACTTTGATAAATTAGCTAACAGATTAGACTGAACCAAACGCTCAAGAAATTTACTGACATGGCATAGGTGATCTTTCCAGTTGTCACTGAAGATTGATACATCATCAATATAAACAACACACCCTGCCAAACCCCCTGTTACAATATTCATGAGCTTCTGAAATTTGGCTGGTGCATTCTTCATACCATATGGCATTACAGAACATGCAAAAGTCTTTCCTAATGTTACAAAACATGAGATCTCCCTAGCACGTTCAGTCATAGGTACTTGCCAGTATCCCTTTAACAAATCAAACTTACTTATGTACCTAGCCTTTCCGATCTTGTCTATGCAATCTTCAACGCGAGGGAGAGGGTGTCTGTTTTGGTTATCTGATTAACACGTCTGTAGTCGATGCAAAGCCGCTGTGACCCACCTGGCTTAGGGACTAGAGTGACAGGAGAACTCCACTCACTCTGGCAGGGCTCAATCATTTTGTGGTCCAACAGGTAGCCAAGCTCCTTCTGGATGAGAGGAACTTTCACTGGGTTCGCACGGTAAGGGGGCAGTTTAATTGGCTTTGCGTCTCCAACATTGACATCATGCATCAACACAGTGGTTCTTCCTGGAGTGGCACGGAACACTTGCGGGTGCTCCTGCAGTAATGCCGAAAACTTCTGCCTTTCCTCGGGAGCTAGATGAGAAAGCTTAGTCTGGAGATCATTCATGATATCAGGATTCTTCCCCAAACTATCACTCAGGCTCATGCTGTATGGGAGAACTTCACTTGCAGACTCGGGTGGAACAGCTACAGTGCAGACTGGGTTATTTTCGTCCCGCCTGTGATATAACTTTAGCATGTTGATGTGACAAATTTGCTTGTTCTTTCTACGATCTGGTGTGGCGATGACATAGTTGACATCACTGAGTTTCTTCTCCACGAAATAAGGGCCACTAAACCTGGCTTGAAGAGGTTGCCCATGCACCGGTAGCAGAATCAAAACCTGATCTCCTGGCTGAAAGTGGCGTAACCTGGACTTCTTATCATACCAAGTCTTCATCTTCTCCTGAGCAGCTCCTAAATTCTCTCTCGCCAGCTGTAAACTAGTGGACAGCCGTTCTTTGAACTTCATCACGTACTCCAGCAGGTTGACGTCATCTTCCTCCGACAGCCAGCATTCCTTGAGTAGCTTAAGGGGTCCTCTTTCTTCCTGGCCAAACAGTAGTTCAAAGGGTGAGAAGCCCAGTGATTCATTTGGAGATTCTCTTGCGGCAAATACAATGACTGGAAGACCTTTGTCCCAATCTTTCTGATGTTCCAAACAGTGTTTCCTGAGCATCGATTTGAGTGTTTGATGATATCTCTCCAGTGCTACTTGGGTCTGGGGATGGTAAGCTTAAGACGTGATCTGGGTGATGCCCAACTCTTTCAGAGACTGCTTGAAAGAATTTGACATGAAATTACTTCCCCGGTCTGACTGTACCTCCTTGGGCAGACCAAACTTTGTGAAGAACTCTAGCATTTCCTTAACCACGTTCGTTGCTGAGATATTTCTAAGTGGAATGGATTCAGGATAACGAGCAGTTATATCAATCAGGGTCAACACATAAGAAAATCCTGAAGAAGTCTTAGGAAGAGGGCCCACAATATCCACCAACACACGGGTGAATGATGCCTCAAAAGAAGGAATGGGAACTAGAGGTGCAACCTTTTCGGTCTGATTACACTTCCCCACAACTTGACAGGTGTGACAAGACTTACAATACCAGGAAACATCTCTGAAGATACCTGGCCAGTAAAAGCGTTTCAAAATGCGTGCCACAGTCTTCCTCACTCCAAGGTGTCCTGCCAAACTGGGATCATGAGCCATTCTAATGATATCCTGCCTACAAACACGAGGGATGACAACATGATGTACAACCTCCCATTCACAGTCGGCTGATGCTGTTGGGGGTCTCCACTTTCTGATAAGTACTCCTGACTTTATATAATAACAAGTAGAAGCACCAGCTGACTCTTCCTCACTGCAAGCAGAGTTAGCTAGACCTTTCAACTCAGGGTCAGCAACCTGCAACTCAACCAACTCTTGATGAGACAAATTATCATCACTACGGGGTACTGCCTCATCTGGTGAGTGGTCCAAATTAGCAAGAAAAGTGTCAGCTAGGATAACATCATCATCATCACTATCCTCTAAGTCACCAGTAACTTTAGACTTAGCCCTAGTGACAGCACATGCAAAGAACACATCAGGGACATCACAATCCTGGCCTGCAGTCACTGGCTAACTAGACAACTGAGGACCTGGACACATTTGACTTCCACCAATATCATTTCCAAGTAAGAAAGTTACACCTGACACTGGGAGTGTCTCAACCAACCCAACCATAACGGAACCATTAACAAAACCAGACTCTAAATTCACTCTGCACAGAGGGACAGAGAAATAATTATTCCCTACACTTTGTAAGATTACAGTTTCATCAGAGAAATTAACATTAGAGCCTAGAACACTGGTCAGCATAAGGGATTGGCAAGCACCTGTATCACGATATATTTTAACTGATTTCCTGTTATTACTGTCCAGAGGACTGAGAAAACCATCAGACAGGAAATTAGCACATGAACTCTTGTGTCACCCACGTTACTGCTCAAAAGAGGAGCTCCATCATGAGAATTTAATTTACCCCTCAAAGCAGGTTCAGTTAACTCGGTTGAAGAATTCTGGGAACTCTCAAGGGTAGACACTAGACCAATTGACTGAATATTTAAAGACTCCTTTTTGTTCACATCACGCTGTCTCCTGAAACATTTCTCCGTAGTATGACCAAGCTTACTACAATAAGTACATTTACTTTTCTGAAATCTAGAGGTGGAGCTGGTATTTACTTCCTGAGAAACATCATCTTTATTCTCTTTCCTGTTACCTGTACTCTGAGTAGAGGCAACGTACTTACTCTCAGCTTTCCTTTTTTCTCTAGAATATCTCTTGTGAGTGAGAACATATTCATTAGCAAAAACTGCAGCATCAGACAAATTATCTATCCTTTTCTCATTAAGATATAGGCTTACATCATTATTAATACACCTTTTGAAGTCCTCCAGCAAAATCATCTGCTTAAATTTATCAAAATCAGAATTTACATTCTTAGAATTTAACCACGGCTCTAACAGATCTTCTTTGATTTTTGCATACTCAACATGGGATTGCTTATCTTGCTTATAAGCTGTCCTAAATTTTTCTCTATAGGCTTCAGGAACAAGCTCATAGGCCTGAAGAATCAAGCTCTTAACTACATCATAATTATCAGATTGATCCTGAGGCAAAGATGCATAAGTTACTTGAGCTTTTCCGGTGAGAACAGTTTGAAGGAGTACTGGCCAATACTTTTTGGGCCAATTAAAACCTGTAGCTACCCTCTCAAACAACTGAAAATACTTTGTTATATCAGATTCATTAAAAGGAGGGACAAGTTTAACATTTTTAGCCACATCAAAATCATCAGAGCTGGATGATCCAGTTCCACCTTGTTTCATGCGATACTCATGGTCTGCCTGAATCCTAGTTAGTTCAATTTGTGCCTGAGCCTGTGCCTCCTGAATATGAGCCTGAGACTCAGGCTCCTTAGAACGTGCCTGAAACTCAGCCTCCTTAGCACGAGCCTCCTGCAGGGCTAGCTGTAACTTGGCTATTTCAATCTGCGTTTGCCCATCTGGAGGAGTTACATTAAACAAGCTTTCATTAATCATGTCATCAATTTGATCTTTAGAATGATGAGAGCAAACAGCAATTCCCAATTGTTGAGCAACAAGCTTAAGTTCATTCTTTGTTCTGTTTTCTACATCACACACTGTTTGCACATTTGACAAAAAATCTTTGGCTTCATCAAGCGTAGTAATAGTAGACATCATGAATAAATCACAGTCACAAAATATCAAGCAATATCCTTATGATAATATCCTGAATATCCTGATAAGAGGTCGCCAAATTTATGTTACGGAACAGAGATAATGAACACTTCAAGTGAGAATACTAAAATCACTGTCCCGCAAAGTTCCAGGTTCAAAACAAAAGAGTTAGGTAAAATTACAAGTTAAAGTTTAATGCTCAAACTAACAACTAAACATTCAGGACTCATAAGGATAATGTAATGGCAAAAAACAGGTTAAATATATGGTTAACTGCAATAGCCTATATTAACACGAAATTAGCAAGAGTAAATTTATCTAAGTCAGCCCTGATAAAATGAGAAAACCGGATAATGCTCAGTTAATGCAAGATATATTATTACAAATACAAAATATTATTAATGATGGCTGACATCAAAAACTCCTCATGAATCGCAAAAACCCTACCAGGCCTACGAATTAACACCTTATGCTATACAGTACAAGAAAAAAATGTAATAACACTTATACTCAAATTACACACAGCTAGATGGTTGGAGATTCCTGAGCACTCACAAAAACAATAACAACCGTACAGGGGAGGACAGAGATGTGAACAAAATGAGGAGTAGATCTAAGTGGCAATTAATGTAGAGACTGAGCTCATTATATAGGGGCCGGCAGAGCTTGATACAACTTGTAAAAAGGACGCGCAAATGAAGCCACAGGGGACAAAGAGTTGACACTCCTGCTCTGAACAACAGAAAGAACGACTTACTCTACTATAAGGGAGGAGAAGGGGGGAGTGAGGTAGAACACGGAAACTTGGTCACTATGGAAGCCACGAGGCGAATCGTGATCAAACATGCAGCATACTGTAAGTTAGAATTATACAAAGGATGATGAATTCATAGCCTCGTGGCTTCCATAGTGACCAAGCTTCTGTGTTCTACCTCACTCCCCCCTTCTCCTCCCTTATAGTAGAGTAAGTCGTTCTTTCTGTTGTTCAGAACAGGAGTGTCAACTCTTTGTCCCCTATGGCTTCATTTGCGTGTCCTTCTTACAAGTTGTATCAAGCTCTGCCGGCCCCTATATAATGAGCTCAGTCTCTACATTAATTGTCACTTAGATCTACTCCTCATTTTGTTCACATCTCTGTCCTCCCCTGTACAGTTGTTATTGTTTTTGTGAGTGCTTGGGGGGTCTCCAACCATCTAGCTGCTGTGTAATTTGAGTATAAGTGTTGTTGCATTTTTTTCTTGTATTGTGTAGCATGAGGTGTTGATTCGTGGGCCTGGTAAGGTTTTTGTGATTAATGTAAAGGTTTTACTATCAGCCAGTAGTAATAATATTTTGTATCTATAATAATATATCTTGCATTACCTGAGCCTTATCCGGTTTTCTCATTTTATCAGGGCTGACTTAAATAGATTTGCTCTTGCTAATTTCGTGTTAATAGAGGCTGTTGCAGTTAACCATATATTTAACCTGTTTTTTTGCCATTACATTATTCTTATGAGTCCTGAATGTTTAGTTGTTAGTTTGTGCATTAAACTCTAACTTATAATTTTACCTAACTCTTTTGTTTTGAACCTGGAACTTTGTGGGACAGTAGTGATTTTAGGATTCTCACTTGAAGTGTTCATTATCTCTCTCTGTTCTGTAACATAAATTTGGCGACCTCTTATCAGGATATTCAGGATATTATCATAAGGATATTGCTTGATATTTTATGACTGTGATTTATTCATGATGTCTACTATTACTACGCTTGATGAAGCCAAAGATTTTTTGTCAAATGTGCAAACAGTGTGTGATGTAGAAAACAGAACAAAGAATGAACTTAAGCTTGTTGCTCAACAATTGGGAATTGCTGTTCGCTCTCATCATTCTAAAGATCAAATTGTTGACATGATTAATAAAAGCTTGTTTCATGTAACTCCTCCAGATGAGCAAACGCAGATTGAAATAGCTAAGTTATAGCTAGCCCTGCAGGAGGCTCGTGCTAAGGAGGCTGAGTTTCAGGCACGTTCTAACGAGGCTGAGTCTCAGGCTCGTATTCAGGAGGCACAGACACAGGCTCAGGCACAAATTGAACTTGCTAGGATTCAGGCAGACCATGAGTATCGCATGAAACAAGGTGGAACTGGATCATCCAGCTCTGATGATTTTGATGTGGCTAAAAATGTTAAACTTGTCCCTCCTTTTAATGAATCTGATTTAACAAAGTATTTTCAGTTGTTTGAGAGGGTAGCTACAGGTTTTAATTGGCCCAAAAAGTATTGGCCAGTACTCCTTCAAACTGTTCTCACCGGTAAAGCTCAAGTAACTTATGCATCTTTGCCTCAGGATCAATCTGATAATTATGATGTAATTAAGAGCTTGATTCTTAAGGCCTATGAGCTTGTTCCTGAAGCCTATAGAGTAAAATTTAGGACAACTTATAAGCAAGATAAGCAATCTCATGTTGAGTATGCAAAAATCAAAGATCTGTTAGAGCAGTGGTTAAATTCTAAGAATGTAAATTCTGATTTTGATAAATTTAAGCAGATGATTTTGCTGGAGGACTTCAAAAGGTGTATTAATAATGATGTAAGCCTATATCTTGATGAGAAAAGAATAGATAATTTGTCTGATGCTGCAGTTTTAGCTGATGAATATGTTCTCACTCACAAGAGATATTCTAAAGAAAAAAGGAAAGCTGAGAGTAAGTACGTTGCCTCTACTCAGAGTACAGGTAACAGGAAAGAGAATAAAGATGATGTTTCTCAGGAAGTAAATACCAGCTCCACCTCTAGATTTCAGAAAAGTAAATGTACTTATTGTAGTAAGCTTGGTCATACTACGGAGAAATGTTTCTGGAGACAGCGTGATGTGAACAAAAAGGAGTCTTTAAATATTCAGTCAATTGGTCTAGTGTCCACCCTTGAGAGTTCCCAGAATTCTTTAACCGAGTTTACTGAACCTGCTTTGAGGGGTAAATTAAATTCTCATGATGAAGCTCCTCTTTTGAGTAGTAACATGGGTGACACTCTCAAGAGTTCATGTGCTAATTTCCTGTCTAATGATTTTGTCAGTCCTCTGGACAGTAATAACAGGAAATCAGTTAAAATATATCGTGATACAGGTGCTTGCCAATCCCTTATGCTGACCAGTGTTCTAGGCTCTAATGTTAATTCCTCTGATGAAACTGTAATCTTACAAGGTGTAGGGAATAATAACTTCTCTGTCCCTCTGTGCAGAGTGAATTTAGGGTCTGGTTTTGTTAATGGTTCCGTTATGGTTGGGTTGGTTGAGACGCTCCCAAAGTCAGATGTAACTTTCTTACTTGGAAATGATATTGGTGGAAGTCAAGTGTGTCCAGCTCCTCAGTTGTCTAGTGAGCCAGTGGCTGCGACCCAGGATTGTGATGTCCCTGATGTGTTCTCTGCATGTGCTGTCACTAGGGCTAAGTCTAAAGTTACTGGTGACTTAGAGGATAATGATGATGATGATGTTATCCTAGCTGACACTTTTCTTGCTAATTTCGACCATTCACCAGATGAGGCAGTACCCTGTAGTGTTGACAATTTGTCTCGTCAAGAGTTGGTTGAGTTGCAGGTTGCTGACCCTGAGTTGAAAGGTCTAGCTAACTCTGCTTGCATTGAGGAAGAGTCAGCTGGTGCTTCTACTTGTTATTATATAAAGTCAGGAGTACTTATGAGGAAGTGGAGACCCCCAACAGCATCAGCCGACTGTGAATGGGAGGTTGTACATCAAGTTGTCATCCCTCGTGTTTGTAGGCAGGATATCATTACAGTGGCTCATGATACCAGTTTGGCAGGACACCTTGGAGTGAGGAAGACTGTGGCACGCATTTTGAAACACTTCTACTTGCCAGGTATCTTCAGAGATGTTTCCTGGTATTGTAAGTCTTGTCAAACCTGTCAAGTTGTGGGGAAGTGAAATCAGACCAAAAAGGTTGCACCTCTAGTTCCCATTCCTCCTTTTGAGGCGCCATTCACCCGTGTGTTGGTGGATATTGTGGGCCCTCTTCCTAAGGCTTCTTCAGGATTTTCTTTTGTGTTAACCCTGATTGATATGGCTACTCGTTATCCTGAAGCCATTCCACTTAGAAATATCTCAGCAAAGAACGTGGTTAAGGAAATGCTAGGGTTCTTCACAAAGTTTGGTCTGCCCAAGGAGGTACTGTCAGACCGGGGAAGTAATTTCATGTCAAATGTTTTCAAGCAGTCTCTGAAGGAGTTGGGCATCATCCAGATCACGTCTTCAGCTTACCATCCCCAGACCCAAGGAGCGTTGGAGAGATATCATCAAACACTCAAATCAATGCTCAAGAAATACTGTTTGGAACATCAGAAAGACTGGGATAAAGGTCTTCCATTCGTTGTATTTGCTGCAAGAGAATCTCCAAATGAATCACTGGGCTTCTCACCCTTTGAACTACTGTTTGGCCAGGAAGTAAGAGGACCCCTTAAGCTACTCAAGGAATGCTGGCTGTCGGAGGAAGAGGACGTCAACCTGCTGGAGTATGTGATGAAGTTCAAAGAACGGCTGTCCACTGGTTTACAGCTGGCGAGAGAGAATTTAGGAGCTGCCAAGGAGAAGATGAAGACTTGGTATGATAAGAAGTCCAGGTTACGCCACTTTCAGCCAGGAGATCAGGTTTTGATTCTGCTACCAGTGCATGGGCAACCTCTTCAAGCCAAGTTTAGTGGTCCTTATTTCGTGGAGAAGAAACTCAGTGATGTCAACTATGTCATCGCCACACCAGATCGTAGAAAGAACAAGCAACTTTGTCACATCAACATGCTAAAGTTATATCACAGGCGGGACGAAAATGACCCAGTCTGCACTGTAGCTGTTCCACCCGAGTCTGCAAGTGAAGTTCTCCCATGCAGCATGAGCCTGAGTGATAGTTTGGGGAAGAATCCTGATATCATGAATGATCTCCAGACTAAGCTTTCTCATCTAGCTCCCGAGAAAAGACAGGAGTTTTCGGCATTACTGCAGGAGTACCCGCAAGTGTTCCGTGCCACTCCAGGAAGAACCACTGTGTTGATGCATGATGTCGATGTTGGAGACGCAAAGCCAATTAAACTGCCTCCTTACCGTGTGAACCCAGTGAAAGTTCCTCTCATCCAGAAGGAGCTTGGCTACCTGTTGGACCACAAGATGATTGAGCCCTGTCAGAGTGAGTGGAGTTCTCCTTTCACTCTAGTTTCTAAGCCAGGTGGGTCACAGCGGCTTTGCATCGACTACAGACGTGTTAATCAGATAACCAAAACAGACACTTACCCTCTCCCTCGCGTGGAAGATTGCATAGACAAGATCGGAAAGGCTAGGTACATAAGTAAGTTTGATTTGTTAAAGGGATACTGGCAAGTACCTATGACTGAACGTGCTAGGGAGATCTCATGTTCTGTAACACTAGGAAAGACTTTTGTATGTTCTGTAATGCCATATGGTATGAAGAATGCACCAACCACATTTCAGAAGCTCATGAATGTTGTAACAGAGGGTTTGGCAGGGTTTGTTGTTTATAGTGATGATGTATTAATCTTCAGTGACAACTGGAAAGATCACCTATGCCATGTCAGTAAATTTCTTGAGCGTTTGGTTCAGGCTAATCTTGTAGCTAATTTATCAAAGTGTGAGTTTGGTCAAGCTAAAGTTCAGTACCTTGGGTAGGTAACTGGTGATGGACATGTTGCACCACCAGGAGCTAAGGTTCAGGTTATAAGTGATCTTCCCAGACCTAAAAGTAGGAAAGAGCTACAAAGATTTTTGGGAATGGTAGGTTATTACAGGAGATTTGTTCTTAACTTTTCAATTCTTGTATCACCACTTACAGACTTACTGAAAAAGGGAGTTAAATTTGTCTGGACCGATAACTGTGAATCCTCTTTCAGTAAACTTAAAGCTATCCTATTAAGTCTGCCAGTGCTCGCTACTCCAAATTTTGCTAAGCCTTTTAAGATGTCTGTTGATGCAAGTGATACAGGAGCTGGGGCTGTTTTGCTGCAAGAGGATGATCAGGGTATTGAACACCCTGTATCTTATTAGAGTAAGAAGTTCACTCCACCTCAAAAGAACTACTCAACTATTGAGAAAGAGCTTTTGGCCTTGATTTTGGGTTTACAGCATTTTTCATTTTATTTGTGTTCTGGATTTGACCCCATAGTCATTTATACCGATCATAACCCACTGAAATTCCTTAGTAAATTTAAAGATAAAAATCAGATTTTGACAAGATGGAGTCTACTTCTTCAGGAGTATTCATTAGACATACAACATGTCAAGGGGAAAGAAAATGTTATTGCAGATTGCTTATCTAGACTTTAGACAGATTGTTTTAGAGTAATAAGAAATTTCCTTTGTAAATTTCTTTTTTCTTTGTGGGGAGGTGTTACATAGCCTATGATTTCATCATCCTTTGTATAATTCTAACGTACAGTATGCTGCATGTTTGATCACTATTCGCCTCGTGGTTTCCATAGTGACCAAGCTTCCGTGTTCTACCTCACTCCCCCCTTCTCCTCCCTTATAGTAGAGTAAGTCGTTCTTTCTGTTGTTCAGAGCAGGAGTGTCAACTCTTTGTCCCCTATGGCTTCATTTGCGCATCCTTCTTACAAGTTGTATCAAGCTCTGCCGGCCCCTATATAATGAGCTCAGTCTCTGCATTAATTGCCACTTAGATCTACTCCTCATTTTGTTCACATCTCTGTCGTCCCCTGTACAGTTGTTATTGTTTTTGTGAGTGCTCGGGGGGTCTCCAACCATCTAGCTGCTGTGTAATTTGAGTATAAGTGTTGTTGCATTTTTTTCTTGTACTGAGTAGCATGGGGTGTTGATTCGTGGGCCTGGTAAGGTTTTTGTGATTAATGTAAAGTTTTTACTGTCAGCCAGTTGTAATAATATTTTGTATCTGTAATAATATATCTTGCATTAACTGAGCATTATCCGGTTTTCTTATTTTATCAGGGGTGACTTAGATAGATTTGCTCTTGCTAATTTCGTGTTGATAGAGGCTGTTGCAGTTAACCATATATTTAACCTGTTTTTTTGCCAACACATTATTCTTATGAGTCCTGAATGTTTAGTTGTTAGCTTGTGCATTAAACTTTAACTTTTAATTTTACCTAACTCTTTTGTTTTGAACGTGGAACTTTGCGGGACAGTAGTGATTTTAGTATTCTCACTTGAAGTGTTCATTATCTCTCTCTGTTCCGTAACAATATATATATATATATATATATATATATATATATATATATATATATATATATATATATATATATATATATATATATATATATATATATATATATACACCTTGCATTCGTATACACACGCGAAGAGGGTCCAAGTAGGGCCGAACCTGTTGTGTAACAGCAATTAAAAAATAGTTACCGTTATGTGGGTTTCATTTACCTTCAGATTACTATTTACAATAAATATACACCAAAAGTTATGTTTATAGAGATCGAGTCTTCAGCCAAAACGTTTGTTTTGTCTTCCATTAACATCACTCATTTTCATATTTCATTCACCATATACGTTATCCCCCAGGCAGTTTGTGTTACAATTGCTTATCTATTAAAAAAAAAAAACGGAAATGCAGAAGTGGACTTCAATAGAAGATAATAATTATTGGATTGAATAATTTTACAATTACATTAAAATCAATACGACATTGTGGTATCATAACATAAATGTTGGTGATGACGTGAGTGAAAAGGCTAATCTAGCATGAAATTGGGGTATTTTGAATGGGACAGTGGACAGGAATTATTAAATAAAAGAACATGAGGCGTCAGAGATCTGTAAGACAAAGCAGATGAAGGATGGAAGAACAGAGGAACAACTCTACGACAATCAACAGAATACAGAGGGATAATCTTGGTGTCCATGCTTATAAAAAGAATGCATCACATAACTGGTAAGTTTTCGTGTCTGTATATAATGTTGTGTGCCCGAATAATTGTTCAAAGGAGGCAGGACCGAATAATGATATTACTATAACAACAACAACAAGTACTGCTACTACTACTGATGATGATGATGATAACGAAGATGGTAATAATAATAATAATAATAATAATAATAAACAAACAAGTAATTAATACAATAATATTAAAAATAATACTAATTCTAATAAACACATCAAATAACATTACCTCAAATTTTTTATTTATGGTTACCTCCATACGATTTTGTGTAAAATAAAAGTGTTCTTTCGTCTTAAGACTAATTGTGCATTATCAAGTGAGGGGTTAAACGTTATTGCAGAAACTGATGACCTTGAACGAGACGCTGGTGAAACAATGCTATCCGAACGATTGTTTGGGAGTTATAGTTGGGGTGAAATGGAGTAATGGGGAGGTAGGGAGGTGAACCGCAAAGTTTGATTTAATCGAGCTGATGTCTTTTTCTCTCGTGGGAGCAAGAATAGAGGATTCGATAATAAGTAACAAACTCCATCATATGCAAACCACATTCACAACATGTAAGGGTGGTGAGAAATATAATTAGCTAATTGATAAAGGAGTTTACTGATGCAAAATGGATATAATAATATTTAGGAACCAAATAACTTGCCAGAAATCTATGCCACAGTCTATTTATACGGTGATGTCTATAGTGTCCTTAGATAAAGGATGTGTTATAGGGTAAACCAAAAACACCCTCTCATTGTCGCAAAAGGCGATAATCGAACCTGGAACCTTTCAGCTGCGTGTTTAACACTTAATAGCTCTACCATACCAGGGTCCAAAAGTATAAATCTAATCTCGTTGGAGGACAGCCTTGTTCTGAAAATGTATACGATCTTTCAAGATTTTCTCATCGACTGATCGGGTCGAAGGGTTAAAACACCCAAACGATAATGCGATATTAAAGTTCTGAATTATAAGGGACAACATAATATTGCTTGTATTTGGTGATTCCCCTTATATCAAATATTTACAATGTTCTTAGCCATTACACATGTAACTTAATGATAAAAAATGATGTTAGTTTCGTGAACAGTCTCATTGCTTGGTGTTTAGTTTAATGATGTGGGAACGAATTCGTTCATCGAATACGCTAACACGCTGCGATTATGAGATGGCTATAAAATAATTTCTGTTCATGGCCTAGCTGAGGATCGACTCCGGGCCTCTCCTCTGCCATTCAGAAATTCTCCTGCTCCGCAACGATAATCCATTCCAGGGTAGTTTACTCTATAACTCTTACTTGAGAGAGAGAGAGAGAGAGAGAGAGAGAGAGTTGGGGGGCGGGGGTTACTCCATTAACAAGGGGCGAGGTTTCTGGTAGCGAAGGAGGAGTGCAAGAAGGGGAGGGAAGAGGAGATATGGAGGGAATTACAGTGTTACCAATAGAGACGTAACTCTTGTTTTCCACACCTGCGTCAGGACTTATGTCCACTAAAGTACATTCCTCAGCAGTTCCATCTCCACTGTTCTAATCTTGACTTTTCATTTTCATGCCACACCATAGTCTTACATCCATATGTTAAAGTTGGCTCTAACATTCCTTCATGTAAGCCTCGTGCAGCTGCAATACTCAAGCCTCTGTTTTTTATTAAGGCCTTCATAGCATCAGCTACTTCTTTCCTTGTGTCACTCTACTTTCCACGTCGTTTGCGCATTTTCCTCTCTTTTCTATCACTGTACCCAGGTATTTAAACTCACACCAATTCCAGTCTCTCCCTATTCACTGTAACATCACACTGGGAGTCACCTTCTCTCTCAGTAACCATCTCTTTACTCTTTTCTACGTTTACTCTCAAGGCACGACGTTCACAGACGTCTACCAAGTACTTTCGTCGGTATTTGCAAGTAGCACTGCATCATCAGTATACATCAAATGTGAGATATTCCATCCATCACCATTCATTACCAATGCCATCCCTCTCTCCATTACTCGCGTTTTTATTTCTCTCACCACCCCATCAATATATATATATATATATATATATATATATATATATATATATATATATATATATAAATAACCATGGGGACGCCACACCTCCTTGTCGCAAGCACGTTTTGATCGTGAACCATTCACTTAGATGTCCAGTTGCCCATTAACCCTTACACATGCCTCACTACCATAATAAAAACTCCTAACGGCACCTAGCAGTTTATCGTCTGCCCTGTACATGCGCAAAACCTTCCACAGTCCTTTTCTGTCTACTTTGTCGTATGCTTTTTCCAGATCCATAAATGCCATAAACACCTTATAGTCCTTCTTACATGCCTTCTCCACTATGTCTCACTGTGCATACTTGATCCATACATCCTCTGTCCCTCCCACAGCCACCCTGTTCGTCACTCACTAGGCCTTCTGATATTTTTCTTACTTCCTCAATAATATTTCTTCCACATACCTTCCCTACAACACTCAATAGACTTATGCCACTATATTTCTTGCACTCACTTCGCTCACCTTCATTTTTGTACAGAGGTACAATCAAAGCCTTTTTCTACTCTACAGGCACAGTTTCACTAATCCATGCCTTCTTACATATCTCCAACAAGCACTTCATTCTGCTCTCTCCACTACACTTAATCATCTCTAAATACACTTCATCAACCCTAGCTGCTTTCCAATTTTTCAACCTTTTCACGGCGTTTTTCACTTCTGCTAGTGTCACGTTTCCTGGAGCTGCATTCTCTCTCTGCACACCCCCAAAACCAATCATGTTTAGAGTGGCTCTGCTCTTTCTATTCCCATTCATCAGGCTTTCAAAATATTCTTTCCATCTGGCCCTTACTACATCCCCATGGGTTAATAATCTACCACTTACATCCTTCACACTTTCACATTTCTTTCCACTGTCACTTCTACATTTCCGCATCTCTATCCAGAATAACTTCCTATTTTCAGAGTAATTTGCTTTCATTTTTCTTCCTAGATCATCATTTACCTCCTTCTTTTTCCTCTTCACTACTCTCTTTATGTGCTTCTTGCTTTCTGTATAATCAGTTATTTCAATTGAACCCGTCCTGTATCCACTCAAAGACACTTCTTCCTCTTTTCCTACACTGCTCTCCTAACCTCTTCATCCAACCAAGCCGTACCTTTCTTCTTTCTTTGTTGCTCTTGCCACACCACACACCGCTTTAGCATTCCTAACTAAGCAATCCCTATATGGTTTCCACAAGTTGTCCAGATCCATTTAATTCCCAATCACAGATTTCGACTCATCCTCTACTTTGGCCCTGTATTCATCTGCCATTTCTTAAATCCACAGCTTCTCGACTTTCAGTCCCTCTCCCTGACTGCTTCTCACTCTTTTGGTCCACCTCACTCCTCTCAGCTTGATCTTGCATGCCGCAGTTATATGATCTGAGAAACCACCACATCATCCTCTTACTGCCCTCGTATCAGCGCACTTCCTAGCATCGATTTCTCTACTAGCACGTAATCAATCAGGCTTCTTTCAGCACAATCTCCGTTCCCTATATACCATGTAAATTTATGTGCATTTTTATGTTTAAAGTAAGAATTACAAATGCACAGACTTCTTTCCTGACACATGTCCTTCAATCTCTTCCCATTATTATTCTTTCCTGGTACTCCGTTCCAACCCATTACATCATTCACAGGACCATTACCAACTCTCCCATTCATATCGCCCATTCCAAACACTTATAACTCCTGGGCATTTCTCCTACTACTTCATCCAGCTCATCCTAAAACTTGTCTTTCTTTGTCTCACTTAATATTGTTATTATTATTATTATTATTATTCTCTCTGACAAGGAGAGTATGTTTTCACCCCAGTTTCTTTGTTTGTCTGTTAGCAGGATTACTTAAAAAATAAAAGAGAGATTTGAACCGAATATGGTAGATGGATAGCCTATGTCTCAGGGAACAATGGATTAATTTTTGGGACAGATCCAGATCGTTTTATAGATTCTGGATCTGGAAACTTGTGTGTGTGTGTGTGTGTGTGTGTGTGTGTGTGTGTGAAACCTTAATCATTGACGATAAACCTGCCCCATTATGAAGAGTGGCTTGGAAATTACGTTGCCCCTGTCGGAGACATGAGCTCCAATGAGCGTTCCTCTAGTTATTATTACAATATTATTATTATTATTATTATTATTATTATTATTATTATTATCATCATCATCATCAATATCATCATCATCATCATCATCATCATCACCCCGTACGGGATTGAGGCGTCTGGCAATAGATAGATAGATAGATAGATAGATCATCATCATCATCATCATCATCATCATCATCATAATCATCATCGGGTGTTTTCCTAAACTGAATGAAATCGTCTGAGGGTAGCAAAGATAAAAATATATATCAGCCGATTGAAGGCGTTAATACAATTATGTAATGATTGTTTTGTAGTCTGATGTATGGATCTGTGTCTATTTTTTTTTTTCTGTATTTCATTTGTTTTCCTCCCTCTGTTCATCTTGTATATATAAAAAAAATACTGTAGCCACCACCAAATGATTTATTCGACTTACGACACTGGCACTTGGTACACTTATTGTTGCTGTTGCTGTTGGTGGTCGTGGCAGTGGTGTTGCTTTTGCTGCTGTTGATCATGCCGTCTTTTTTATTACCTCCGCCAAGGAGATTATGATTTTCCCCACGTTAGTTTGTTTGTCTCTGTCTGTTTTACTCAAAAAGTTATGAACGGATTTCGCTGAAATTTTTTTGGAGGGGTAAGGTATGGCCCACCGAACAATCCATTAGATTTTGGTTATGATCCGGATCATCATCCTGATCCAGGAATTTTTTTATTTGTTCACACGATGTCTCCAAAATTTCTCAATGAATTTCAGTGAACTTTTGTGGAAGGGTGGGCCTTGGGCCAATAAAGAATTTAATACATTTTGGGACGGATCCGGATCCGGCAATGGCACTGGGGGAGGTATGCGCTCTGTGAGTGTTTTCTAGTTGTTATAGCTTAGCTCATGTGGACGTGAAGGCCGTGGACTGTAGGAAACCGGCCACTTCAGCTTTGCTGCAGCATCAACACTTTAGCTAGTGTAATACTAGTGTAATGCTTGTGCCTGTAAATAACTCTCCATGAATACTCTCGTGGCAGTAGCTTGCGTGTTGCGGAGACGGCTCAGTCGGCTCGTGTGGGCGCGATTGTGGCATCTGGGACATGAAATTAATAACTGATGCAGGGTAGATAATGGTTCCACTGACTGAGCCGTTCCCACAACACAAAAGGAATCGCCCGGTGAAGTGGAAGTGAAGTGTTATGTATGGACTACCCTGTATTGTGTATATCCAGTGTCCTATGTGTCAAGGAACGATATGGAAATTCTGATGGTTAAATCTCCCAGCAGGAGTATGTGTATTCTTTTGAAAACGAAATAAAACCATGCCTTACAAATGGACGGAAAGCTTTTGGTAAATTTGGAGACATCATGAAAAGTGGCCTACCAGTAGCCTATTTATGAAACGAGAAGTATATAACGAATGTAAAATCCTTGCTATGACGTACTGTTGTGAGTCCTGGAAACTAACTAATCTGTTCTTAAAGAGCAATGGAAACGTCAATGTTAAGAATATCTTTGAGAGACAGGAAAATATCATCTTCGGTGAGAGAGCAAACTTAAGTCAAAGATATTACTGAAGTTAAAAAAGAACAGAAATGGAGGTGGGGAGGACATGTAGTATGAATAAGGGATGACCGATTGAGCATAAGGCTGACTGACTGGACTTCAAGAGATTGTAAATGTAGCAAAAATAAATAAATAAATAAAACAAAATAAACGGCCAGACGTGAAGGTGAGGAGATGAGATGGAAAAGTTTGCAGGGAAAACCTGGCAGCGGTTGGCTCAGCCCTGCAAGGAATTCGTGGAAAAGTCTGTTGGAGATCTTTGTTCAGCAGTGGACTTGCAATGGATGATGATGGTGATGATGATGTTTACCCATATCAGTCTCCTTTAATGCAAGCTTGACTTCAGCTGGGCATGTGAGTTGTTCCGGCCATGGGAGGGTTAATGGTGACAGTATAATGAACTCCAGCTCCTGTGACCCTCTGTGGGCTGAATAATTTCGTCTGCGTCCGCTGGAACATATTAGCGTTGTTCCTGCAAAAGAAAGGTTTGATTAAGCTGCCGCCAGCCTATCTCATTCCGCAATGGGAACACCTTGCCCTAGCATGTATTCAATATGGATGGTGGGTGTTAGCGCCGAAGTGGTGATATATAGAGATGTATGACATGTAGGAGGGCCACTGGGCCTCAGGAAACAGGCTCTTAAGCACATGCCAACAGTCGGACACGTACAGTAAAAAATATAGCATATATATATATATATATATATATATATATATATATATATATATATATATATATATATATATATATATATATATATATATAATGGGCAGTACATTGCACCACTTTCACTCCCCAGGCGATTTCTCGTATGGTGCGGGGACGGCTCAGTCAATGTTTTTCGTGTTCTCCCTGCATCATTTATTTCATTATTCCCACACCTTGATCCACGCCCACACTAACAGACTGAGCCATCCCTATAACATACAGTAAGGCGAGTTTCCAATGGACTGTAGTGGTTTTTACGGGCCGCCTTGTATAATAGGTTATACCCTCGAGTTTACAATGTCTATCCCAGAATGGAGAATTTGTCTGGACAGCAAGAATTGAGAGAGAGAGAGAGGGGGGAGGGGGATGCTGCAAAGAAAAAGGAGTGGTTGAAGGGAGATTATTGTAGACTTTTGTGTGGACATACCGACACGCTGATATATTATATACTTTTTTTTTTTTTTTACAATAACGTCCTAATACTGCCATCTCCCCATCTTCACTGGTGAGCTCTAACCACAGAGTACCACAAGAATATGGTGCTAGTCACGAAGCAGTTCTGTGGAAACTTTATAGAATAATGTTTTTTTTTTTTTTTTTTTTTTCAGCTGCATCATTAAGCCGCAGTAGTGTGAGAATCAGCGCTAAGTTAAGGTTAAAATGGATATAATGACATTGGAGTTATTATTTAGCTGATTCACTCTGATTATGGATTTTTGCTTATCAATCCTGCAGACACACACACACACACACACACACACACACACACACACACACACACACATTATGTGTGTTTGTGTGTGTGTGTGTGTGTGTGTGTGCTTCAACTCCATGGCAAGTTGATGGATTTGATTTAAACTTGTCATGTGGTGAGTTTGTCGGGTTCCTGGAAAGGTCTACCACTATATACAAATTTCTATCCATGATTTTTAGGGGGGTCAGCTCCCTGGCCAAATTAGAAATTCTCAGAAATATGAAAGGAGGACGCATATGACTTCGATATTGGAGTATATTTTGTACAATGGACGACCTTTATCCAAAATGCGATATTTGGGATGCGTGACCCCATCAGTAATTCCGGATTAGAAATAATGAAAAGTGAGCAGACGGATTTCAACGAAGCTTCTCAGGTCAGTTTAGCTGGTTACTTAATAGTGTGCTCCACTACATGAAATTTTTCGCCATTATCTTAAGGCGGTCAATCCCCCTCCTAAACATATAAAAGATACAAAATATGGGAAGGAGTGTATATGTAACATTGATATATAAGTGCATGTTGTACAATAGACTATCATTCTTAATGCAATCCTTGGGGAGCGCGAACCTGGTTCCAATTACTTTGGATGGATCAGCCCCCTCCCAAAAAGAAAAATTGTCAGAAATATGGGAAATACTTGAATTAAACTTTCCAGGTGATTTCATTTGGTTACTGGAAAGGTTTTCCACTATATACAATTTTCCAACCCTGAATTTTCAGGGGTCAATCCCCCCCCCCCACCAAACTAAAAATTCTCAGAAATAGTGAAAAGAAGGCAGATCTCTTAGTACATCTGGACTTTCATCATTAATCCAATATTTGTACAGCGTGAACCCCTGGTGATTCTTGGAGGTGTCAGCCCCCTCCCAAAAATAAAAATGACCAGGAACAAAGAAAAATGAGCACATGAATTTCAACGAAGTCAGCATACATATCGCAGGGCTAGGTATGTAGGTTCCATGTTTTCCCTGAATGGATAAGAGGAAACTGCACATCTATACGTGGGGAGCATGCCTTCCCCCTCCCCCCCATGATTTTTGGAGGGGTCATTCACTTAACAGAAAAAAAAAAAAAAGATCAGAAATAGAAGAAAAATTTGAATAAAACTTCCCAGGTGAATTCGTCTGGTTGCTCTGAAGGTCTTCTACATACATAATTTTCCAGCCATGATATTTAGAGGGGTAAGCCCCCTCACCAAATAAAAAATTCCCAGAAACAGTGAAAGGGAGGGCAGACAAGGCTTCGTTATCTTGGTACACGTTATACAATGAACTCACACCTAGTGAGATGTAAAATAATTGAAAATGATCAGAAACAGGGAAAGATTTAAATGACATTTCCCAGGTGAGTTCATTTAGTTACAGGGAACACCTTCCGCTATATACAGCAGTGGTACTTAATTGGTGGACCGAGGTCCAAATCTGGACAGTGGTGAACTTTTGTGCGGACCCTAGCACATTAGCTGCTAGTAGAATGGACGGTTACTTATAGCATAAATGTACATTCAGTGACTTTTTTTTTTTTCCAGAAAATTGATTTTCGTAGCTTATTTTCATTAACATTTTGAGGTAGACTATCCATGTAGCTTCAGATCCATTGTAATGCTTGCTCTTATCTGTTTCTTAGTACCACATTTTGAATTAAAACTTTCATCCAGACCATTGCCACATAGGAAACTGTGTGTCTGGACCTTCACATAGAGTAACTGAGTACCCCTGGTATAGAGCTTTTCAGCTATGATTTTGAGGGAGGTTCCCCTCCTGAGGAAATTAAAAACTCTTAGGAATTTGTGAAAGGATTATAGATATAGGTTTGATACCTCAGTGCGTGTTGTACAATGGGCTCTCATCTGAAATGCAGTATTTGGGGAGAACGACCCTCCACTGATTAATGGGGGATCACTCCCCCTCCCCTTCCCCTCCAAAAAAAAAAAAAAAGATCAGGAAAGGAGGAATGTGAGCACATGAATTTCAACGAAACTGACATACATATTGCAGGACTGGGTATGTAGTTTCCATCTTTTCTCTGAATGCACAGCAAGAAACTGCACACCTACTGTATTTTTACAATCACCGGACGAGTTTATTTTTTGATTATTTTATATGTTAAAATGGTTTTAGTGAAATGAATTATTGTTTTACCTACTCACTGTGATGATGTAGTTTTCAGCTTAATCTAAAATCACCTGACAGTTTTATCTAGCAAGGTAAAAAGCCATCACATCATGTGATATCACGGGCTTGGCTCTCAAGGTTGTGTACCCGTGCAGCACTCTGTGAGACGCTAATCAGTTGCCACCGAAACCTCAGCTTCGTTGGCTGTATTTACCACATCCAAGACTGACAGCGTTTACGTTAGTGCATCTGCCTTCACGAACCTGATATATGTTGGAAGGAAGTGTGCATTTCGGTAATATACAGGGTGACGAAAAAGTCCCTTTGCACTTTTATATTGCTAGATATAATTAAAAACATTAATACCTATAATAGTTAAATGAAGGCATTTGATACAAAGTTAAGTTAAAGTTGTTGTACTTTTGTTAAAAATATGCCAGTTATGATTTGGTTAAAATTAAAATCTGGATACATTTTTTTTTTTTTCCCACTTCATTTAATGCACCATACTATTCAAGTACAGAGTCATTTAGTCACCCTGTTTTTTTATGTGACAAAGTTGTAACTTAAACCTTGACGTGTTTTGCCCTTCTGCATCACACAGCTTAAGGCAAAGGTTCTCAACCTTCTTTCCACCAAGTGTCCAATCCTCCAATAAGACCTGTGGACCCTCCCAAGAGGCGTCGGTTGTGGCTATCTGCAGCTGTTCATTGGGAGGCCCTCAGGCAACCTGCTTTAATTTTCCCTGGAACGATTATTACTTCCATGGCCGGAAGCCATCTGAGTGTGTCCTTCACATTACGAAGGTTATTCTCTCGGGCGTGGAAGCATACATTCCTTTCTCATATCCCTTGACTAATGCAAAAAAAAAAAAAAAAGGTTTAATCACGCTTGTTCTAATGCTGTCCACTACAAACAGAAGGCATACAAAAGGTACTGGAGCCAACCTACTCCTGCATCTCATCTCTTTTATGTTTCTCCCCGGAATCGTGCTGTCTGTTCTTCGCTCTGATAAAAATTATTTTATTCATATTAAATACTCTGAACCCTCCAATTCGAATTCTTCCTGCTCTTTCTGGTATCTTGCCAAAAACCTTTCTAACCACTTTACTTCATCGTTCTTCCCTCTTCTTATCTACTGTGATTGCTTTGTAACTATTTCTTCTACTGAGAAAGCAGAACTTTTTGTTCAGACTTGCTCCTCCATTTCCACCTCATATAATTCCTGTGCCATTCCTCCATCACTTCCCCCTCTGACTTCCTCATGGCTGACATTAACATTTATTATTATTATTGATGTATTTTCTGCCATCACTGGCCTCAATACCAACAAGGCATATTGGCCTGATGGGGTCCCTCCTGTTGTCCTCAAGAATTGTGCTTCTGTGCTTACACCCTGCCTAGGTAAACTCTTTCGCCTTTGTCTATCAACTTGTACATTTCCTTCTTCCTGGAGGTGTGCTCTCATTCAGCCTGTCCCAAAGAAGGATGACCATTCCCAACCCTCTAACTATCGCCCAATTGTTTTAATATTCTTTATTTCAAAATTTTTAAAAATCTATTCTTAACAAAACAAATTTAAAGCATATTTCCTATCACAACCTTCTTCCTGAACGTCAGCATGGGTTCCGCCAGGGACACTCCACTGGCGATCTTCTCAACTATCTTTCCGACTCCTGGTCATCCTTCGTTTGAGACTTCGGCAAAAGCTTTTTACAATTGCATTTGACGTCTCAAAGGCTTTCGTTCGAGTCTGGCATAAATGTTTAATTTCTAAACTGTCTACCTACGATTTCTATCCTTCTATCTGTGCCTCCATCTGTAGCCTCCTTTCTGGTCGTTCTCTAGCGTCTGTTGTAGATGGCCACCATTCTTCTCCCAGAGCTATTAATAGTGGTGCTCCTCAGCGCTCTGTTCTGTCGCCAACTCTCTTCCTTTAATTCATCACTGACCTTCTAAGCTGTACGTCTAACCCAGTCCACTCATACACTGATGATTCCACCCTTCACCTTTCCTTTTGCTTCCCGCCCCGTCCATCTCAGCAGTTACATCAGGCACACCTAAAGTCTAACTTGGCTCGTATCTCTGATTGGGGTAAAAGTAATCATGTTTATAATGCATCAGAATCTCAATTCTTACATCTATCAACCCGACAAATCTTCTACAGTAGTACCCTCAAACTTATAAGAATATCCATCTCAATCTTGCATCATCTTTAAACATACTTGGAGTTTCATTCTCTGGATTTAGCTTGGAAAGAACATATTACCTCTCATGCAAAAATTTGATTCCAAGAAACTAGGTGTGCTAAACCGTCTCCGTGCTTTCTTTACTTCTACATAGTTGTTGCCTTTATACACGGGTTTTATTCGTCCCAGCGTCGAGTACAACAAGAGGCTTCCCACATACCGCTCTTCTCAACAAAATGGAGTCACTGGCTTATCGTCTCATCAAGTTTCCTCCTCTTACTGGCTCCCTTCAACCTCTGTCTCTTCACCACACTGTTGCCTCTTTATCTCTCTTCTATCGCTACTTCAATGGTCACTGCTCCTCTGAACTGTCAGTTTGCATCCCTTCACCAATACGGTAGGCACATAGCAGCCATTTAGCAACAAACTCTCATCCCTTCTCTGTCCAACTCTCTAATGCAAGAGTTAACCGTTACTCCCAGTCCTTCATGTATGGAACAGGTCATCTCTGGAACTGTCTCCCTCTGTCTGTATTTCCTACTGCCTTTGATCTCCAGTCTTTCAAAAGCAGTGTGTCCAGGCATCTATAAATGATCAGATCTTTAGTTTGGCTCTCTGTTATCTTGTTTTTGTTTTTCTTTGGAGGGAACAGTTTGAAGGCTCCTGGGTTTTGGTTCGTTCTTCCTTGAATAAAGAATATTATGTTTTATATCTATGTATTTATGTATCTATCTATCCATCCATCTATCTATATATATTTCTCTCTCTCTCTCTCTCTCTCTCTCTCTCTCTCTCTCTCTATATATATATATATATATATATATATATATCCCTTTGGATCCCAGAGCTGCTGGGCGACGCACTGTTCCGAGAGGGTCCTAAGCGTACCGCCCTCCGCCTATCGGCTCATAGTCGCGAAGCTCATAGGTTCCCAACTTTAATAAGATTTGAAAATTCCCAATGCTGTCCAGTCCTGTGGACACCGGGCACCAATGGGAGATATATATATATATATATATATATATATATATATATATATATATATATATATATATATATATATATATATATTTGTGTGTGTGTGTGTGTGTGTGTGTGTGTGTGTGTGTGTGTGGAAGCGTACATGGAAACGTTTGAAATGAATGAGAGAGTGTTTTTGATTCGAGATATGAATGGAAAAGTAGGAACTGTGAAGGTGGATGGAGTAGTTGGTGAGTGAGGTGTGCTGCAGAAGTAGATAAGAATGGCAGTGCTCTAGTGAACATTTGTGCCGGGAGGGGATTTGTGACAGCCAGAACCATCTTCAGACACAAAATTATCCACAGGTATACGTGGCGAATGATGAGAAGGGTGGGTGGTGAACTGAATGAACGGAAGGCAATGATTGATTATGTGTGTGTGGATGATAGGATGAGAAGGTGTGTAAAGGATGCAAGAGTATATAGTGCTTGGGAGAGTAGACTTTCTAACCACCACTTAATGGTGGTGAGAATCAAGGTTCAAATGAAAAGGAGAAATAGAAGGAAAGGACAGGAAGAAGTAGTCCATACAAGGAGGGTGGAAAGGTTACAACAGCATGGGAAAAAGGTAGAATATAAGAGAGAAGTGGAGGAGCGATAGGGTAAATATGGATTGGAGTTGATGGGGGACGTTGAAGGTGTGCAGGGTATTCACAGAAGAAATCTGTGCAGCATGTGAGGTGGTGTGTGGGATGAAGAGAAGACGAAAGGGGGTGCAGGGAACAGCATGGTGGACTGAAGAGGTGAAACAGGCTGTGGCACAAAAGAAGAAAGCATATAGTGCGTGGATGAAAAAAAAAAAAAAAGAAGAAGCGTGGAAGAAGTTGAGAGATGGAAGAAAGACTTATATGCAGAGAGGAAGAGAGAGGTGAAAGGATTAGTAAGAGAGAGTAAGAAGAGAGTGGATGAGGAATTTGGAAGGAATCAGAGTGTAAAGTGAAGGGAATGTAAGAAAATGTTCTGGATGGAGGTAGAGTTAGACAGGGTGCCAAAGAAGTTAGCTGGGGAGTGAAAGATAAAAATGGTAAATTACTAGTGAAGGGAGAAAAAGTAAGCAGATGGAGAGAACACTTTAAGGAATTGTTGAACATAGAGAATGAAAGTAATGCGAGTATAAGTGCCTGGGAAATGGCTGGGAGACGGATGGATGTGAGAGGAGAGGAAGAAATCAGTAGGATGGAAGTTGTGGAAACAATAAAGAAAGTCAAAATGGGGAAAGCCCCAGGAATTGATGGAGTGTGGGGTGAAACGCTGAAGCATGGATAGTAGTAGAATGGACGTGGAAGATGTGCAGATTGGCCTGGGAGAAAGGTAGAGTCCCGGAGGATTGGAAGTCAGGTATAATTATTCCCAAGTATAAAGGAAATGGGGAAAAGGAAGTGTATGGTAATTAAAGAGGCATTTGTCTTCTTTGTGTAATAGGAAAAGTATATGGTAGGATACTTATTGACAGAGTTTGGAAAATAACAGAGGAATTAGTTGGAGAAGAGGAGAGAGGTTTTAGGAAAGGAAGTTGTGTAGTTTAGATACTCATTCTTAGATCTTTAGTGGAAGAGTTTCTATAGAAGGGAAGGAAGTTGTATTCAGCCTTCATGGATTTGGAGAAAGCATATGACAGGGTTGATAGACAAGGATTGTGAAAAGTATTAAGAATATATGGAGTTGATATGGAGCAGATGGGAAGTTGTTGAAGGCCGTGAAGAGTATGTATGAGGGTGCTAAGGCGGCAGTGCATGTGGACAGTGAACTGAGTGAAATTTTCTATTTGAAGATTGGATTCAAACAGGGATGTGCCATGTCTCCATGATTGTTCAATCTGTATATGGATGGTGTTATAAAAGTGATACAAGGTAGGGCAGTGTATGCTCGAGCAGCCATAATGAGAGAGGGCAGTGGTTGGAAACTCCCTGTACTGTTGTTTGCAGATGATACTGTGTTTTCAAATGATGACGAAAGGAAGCTGCAAGGCTTGGTGGATGAGTCTGGGAGAGTGTGTAATCTAATGATGAATATAGGGAAGTACAGAAAGTTATGGTCTTCGAGAGATGTGAAGTCAGTGAATGTACAGTGAGGTTGGATGAGGAGGAAATGGAAAATGTGAGTGCATGTAAGTACTTGGGTAGTGTGATGAGTAAGGATGGAAGTGAAGAGCTTGAAAGGGTACAACAAGGAAGAAAGTTACTACGTGACAGTACTGTGATACCAACTCTAACGTATGGAAGTGAAGCTTGGACCTTGTTGAAGGGACAGAAGTCAAGAGTAGGAGCAGTGGAAATGAGTTATTTGACATGGAGAGACAGACTGACAAATAAGGAAATGAAGGAGCATTCTGGTGTGGATATGGATGTGACAGGAAGCGTTAGGAGAAACACGCTGAGGTGGTTTGGCCATGTGGAGAGGATGGAGAGTGAGAGACTGATTAGGAGAGTGTTTGTTAATGAGGTGGAGGGTGGGACAGGGAGGGGGAGGCCAAGGATGAAATGAAGGGATGGAGTCGAGAGGTATATTAGAGAGGGGTTTGTGAGCTGGGATCAGGGCAGCGAAATGGCGGGGAACAGGGCGACATGGAGGCGATTTGTCTGTGGTCACCTCTTAAGGGATTAAGGCGTCTGGCAATAGATAGAAATATAGAATATATATAATATATATCATATATATAATGTACATAACAATACAATGGTGAAAAAGGTTTATCTGATCCAATTTGAAGGAGGGAGGAGGCGAGGTTGGACAAGGAGGTTGAGGGATATGGTGAATGAGCGCATGAGGAAGAGATGTTTGGAAGTCAGTGAAGCTAGGGGATTGACAAGAGATCAAGCTGGCTGGATGAATATTGTGAGAAGCGCATGATTGGGGACTTGGCACCCTTTTTTAACCTGACAGCGTCCGAATTGACTCTATCGGATACGTTTATGAGAAGCTGCAGAACATGGTACATGTTTTTCGTGTACCATATAGAACCAGGATTCCGGGGGTTGAATGATGAGTAAATGGAAGCGTGGCCCATTGGAATCGGCAAATTTGTGCTGTCTGGACTTTGCTACTCCACACGCTGCCCTACGGTGGGAAAGGAGGTCCGGATTATATATATATATATATATATATATATATATATATATATATATATATATATATATACATATATATACATATATATATATATATATATATATATATATATATATATATGTATATATATATATATATATATATATATATATATATATATATATATATATATATATAGTTTCCTGTAAGCCAAGAAACCATTTACAATGCTGGGTGGTAACCATATAACCAAACCATACGTGCTCCCTACGTGTCAAGTGGGTTGGTGGAGGGTTAGTGCCCCTTCCTGTAAAACAAATAACTCAAGAGTCAAATGGCCACCCCATACGGGATTATGACGTCTGGCGAAAGAAAGAAAGATATATATATATATATATATATATATATATATATATATATATATATATATATATATATATATATATATATATATATGTACTGTATCAGCTGGCAGGAATACAACCAAATTATGTTTCAGTTTGTATGGATCCTTCAACTGGTCACTAATATATCAGCTTATTGGAACCCCACAGCTGAACACCAATTATATATCAGCTAGACGTGACCTCACTGTTCCAAGCGAGGTTAATAACGTTCCGCCTGGTCGAAGTCACTTCCCGCTGACACTCTCCACCAAATGTCTTTCTCACACATTGGAGATGGTGGGAATCGGTGTAGAATCCTGTGGAAGGAATTTAGAGGTAGCGTGTGCAGGTGAACTGAAACTGAGCAGATTAAATCTCTATTGGCCACAGAAAGATACAACTGCGACACAGAGAGAGCCCAGAATATATACGTCCATCTCGTTTGAATGATAAGTGCGTTCTGCTCTAGCTGGCAGGCGTCCCCTCTGGGTGTGGTGCTGAGGTCAACATATTTAGAGGTGCCAAACCCCACAGACAACTGGGATTTATACATGAATAGAAGCATCATAACTTTACCATGTACATTATACACCTCAGTAAAGTAGTATTGATTACATTCAAGTATACCAACAAGGTAAATATTTTTCCCAAGACTTTAAACATATATACAATATATTTCTCTATCGTCTTCCCTTTACCCTACGTTGTTTCATTGAAAAACGCTGTCTGATTGCACATCCTATCCCAAGACACACTTTACAGTGAAATGGTGTTTGGCTGCTTATCATTCACACTATATTACACATTGTTAATTATGAATAAACAATAGTGTGAAACTACAACTCGTCATGGGAAACGATGTTAGTACCAGAACATTGCTCGGCCACACCTTTCGACGTCCCCGTCGACATTGTTGTCCTAACTACTGTGTAGCCTAACCAATGTGTAGGGTAGCTAACTATTCAGCCACGTCCACTTGCGATCCGCGAGTACGGACCCGTGGTTTTAGCGGGTTTCTCATTCGGCCTCGTAGATAGTAGCCCCAAACACAAACATAGGACAAGACCACAACAAGTAGAAGACCAATGCCAGGACCAAAATAGGAAGGAGAAAGGTATGAAGGGAGATAGGATAATACATATGGTTCTAAATCAGTCTTGTTCAGGTAGGTGAGGAACTGTATCTCTCTGAGCACATGAGACAGCCTGTTCAAATTCAAGGTAGAAACACTGAATGAAGGTAAAAAGGGTCGTAACTGGGAGGAGAGGTTCACCGACAAGGCTAGATGGTGCTTGTTAGGTAGAACTGCTATCTCTTTACTGTGCAACTCACAATAATTGAGTGGAACATAGTAACCCTTTACCATAAGGAACTGGTTTTGTGAGGCACATGTGAGTGTTATGTCCTCTGTCTCAGGAAAGAAGAAGTATTGTTTCGCATGTACATAAGCATGGAAAACTGACTTCAATTGAATGGGTTGGAAAGTGCAATATTGCAGTGCAGAGGAAGTGTTTGTGTCCAACAAGGTCATCTTACATTTCTCTACCCCTGATGGAATTAAGACAAAATGGAAAGCGGGACATACATGGAGATCAAGAAATGAGGCCTTACACTTCTCAAATTCATCAACAGTCGTTTCAGCTATATACCGTTTGTTATCCGACACAACTAGCACCTCTGGTCCCTTATTCAGAATAACAAGTGTATTGTTAGTGGTAGCAAAAGGGAAAGGAATGAACCACCATGCATGATATGTTACAGCATTCCTCATAAGCTCCGGTATCAGGATGCCATCATGGGTCAACTGGGCCTCTAACAATGGGTAATGATATTCCAGTAGACTCATACCAAAAAGTGGCGTAAATCCATGCCTCACCATAGCTACGTCAAGAGCATTGATCAAAATGTGAGTAGGAAGCAATAAAGCATTAACCCTATTCAAACTTGCATCGATTAAGCCGTCCGCCATATTGGCTGCATGCAGCTCCAAAGCAGTGGTTGCTTCGTCTAGAGCATGTAAGTACTTATCGATTAACACTAAGTTAGTCAGGGTTGGTAAGTTGGTTTGGGTGTTGTTCACAGCTCCTATGAGATGGTTGGTAGTCTTAATTATCTCATTGTCTTTGTTAGAGAACTCACCTAACTGTTCATACATGTGTACTATTAGCCTGTTATTCACCTTTGCCGCCAATGCCAAATCATGCTTCTATCTACCCAATTGCACTATGTCCTTGTCTAGCGCTGTACCAAAAGGCATTTGAGACAGGATACCTAGGAGATCCACAAGTCCTCTCTTAGTACCTGCATGGACATGCTTGGAAAGATCAGAATCTGCATTAGGTAAAGCAACATGCAATTTAGTGAGCCTGTCTTTGAGCCTATCTATATGTCCAGTGTGAAGCTCGGTTGTACCATGCAAGGTTTGTACCAAAGCTTCATTATCTGAGGTCATCAACTGTGGGTTCTGGTTGAATAAATTGCCGACTTCCGACAGTTGCTGTCTGAGGTGAAACAATCCCTTAGAGACCTCTTTAACAGTATCTGGAGCTTGGAGATATCCTTCCATTGGATAGCAGACGCATACTGCATCCTCGACTACCACTACCTCTCCAAGTGGGCTCTTCAATGCTCTTGGCATCAATGCAGTCGTGTTCGTGTCCGATGTCGTTCCATAGGTCCACTCCAAGCAACGCGAGATAACTACAAGCCACATGTTTGTAAGAGAAGATACTCCCTTAATCGCTCTTACTGTGGGATCGTAGCTTGCTGCGATACTCGTGGTTAGGGACAGGTACGGACGACGACAAAGACTGCGATGAAGACAGAGGGGACAACACATCAGACGATTGGTTAGTTAGGCTTAGCTCTTGACTTACTGGTTTGATCCTGTCAGCATGTACTGCCTCCTGAGTTCCATTAGCATCATTCCTTAATTGGTATGTCCACGCACGTGTTCCACAATGGTATATGGTCCGCGGAACTTAGGTTTGAGCTTGGAAGTTCTCTCAGGATTCTTTATCATAACCTTCTGGCCTATCTCCAACATCTTTTTGACTACCTTTGTGTTGTTTCACCATCATCTCTGCTCTTGAGGCTTTTAATCTTTTTCGTATTTCACTATGTATGCGTTGAAACTTTGCAAGCTGTACTTTGGCATAATTCTCTTGGTTATACACTGGGGTAGGAGGTCCAGCTAGCAAATCGTAGGGTAACACTTTCTCCTCTCCATAAAGGATATAATGAGAAGACTTTCCCATTGAAGAATTTTCTGAGGAGTTGATGGCCGCTGCTACATATGGCAACCAGTCTTGCCAGTCTGCCTGAGCAGTAATTGCTGGTCTCGAGACTTCCAGTATCTTCCTGTTTGACCTCTCCACCAGGCCATTGCTCTTGAGACTGTAAGGCTTAATAAAGACTTGCCTTACCCCATATGTACGGCAGATTTCCTCTAACACTTGGCTACGAAATTCACTCATTATCGTTGAGCAATACCTTCGGTGTTGAGTATGGACAAATCACTGAGGTTACAAAAGCTTGCGCCACCTCCTCTGCAGTTTTCGTCTGTAAAGGTGCTAAAACAGTGAATTGCAAAAAATGGTCCACTGCCACCAATACATAGCTTGAGCCTTGATGACTCCTTGGCAATGCTAAGAGGTCAGTGGAGACTGTATCCCACAGTTTTTCCAGTAGGGGATTCTCCAAAATGGGAGTCGGAGGTCCCGTCGTTCCTCGCATTTTCGCGCACATGACACATTGACTAACGTGGGCTTCTATGTCCTTCCTCATGGTCGGCCAATAGTATTTCTTTCTTGCCTCACATATGCATCTGTCGCATCCAGGATGACCCGCTTGAGGTACGTCATGAACCAACTTTAACACTGCTTGCTGTAGTGGAGCAGGAACAACCAACTGATACACAGTGTCTTTCCCGGGGAGCTGTTTATATAAAAAGCCCCATTGAAGACGGAAGTGAGTCATCGGTACCGGAAGTTCAGGTAGACATGACTCATCGCCAGACTCCAAGGCATAGATGACTTGAGACCACACTGTATACTTACATTGTTCCGCCTTTACCATGTCTGGGGAATACCCAGAAAGAAGGATATCCTCAGATATGGCAGCAGCAATATTTCTATTTAGCACATCAGCAACAACATTTTGTTTGCCTGGTAAGTATCTGACCTCTGGGTCAAACTCCATTACCTTGCTGTACCAACGTGCGACCTTACTGTGCAAGTTCTTCCCCTTAAACAAGTCGCGTATGCGTGCGAGATCTGTTAAAACAATTATCCGGTACCCGAAGATGATATCCCGGAAATGTCCTAACGCCCACACGACTGCTAATGTCTCCAAATGCGTTACCGAGTAATGCTTCTCTGGGGGTCTTAGTGTCCTACAGGCATACTCAATGGTGTGCATTTTGACTTCCTCATCCTTTTGCTGTAACACCGCTTCCAGTCCCAAGCCTGAGGCGTTCGTGCACAGGTAAAAAGGTTGAGTATAATTAGGAAATGCTAACACGGGTATCTCTGTCATGGCTTTCTTGAGGTCGTTGAAGGTTTTCTTTTCAGATGGTCCCCATTGCCATGCAGCATCCTTCTTAAGTAGTGTCGTCAATGGTGACGCAATAGCAGCATAATTGTGGACAAAGCTCCTGTAGAAACCAGTAAGCCCTAGGAATGAGCGATCATCATCCTTGGACTTGGGCGTAGGGAAATTTGCCATGGCTGTAACCTTATCCAGCAGAGCCTTGATGCCATTGCCATCAACTAAGTGCCCTAGAAATCTAACATTTGCCTTTAGGAAATCGCACTTCGATAGCTTGATTTTCAGACCCGCAGATCTTAAGGTTTCCATCACTCATTTTAACTTACTAAATTGAGTGTGTATATCCTTGCTCACAATTATTAAGTCATCTAGATATGCCAGGACGTCCTGCCCAGTCATGTCACCAAACAACTGATTTATCATCCTCTGAAATGTCAAAGGAGCATTACTCAGTCCAAAAGGCATCCGGAGAAATTCAAAGTGACCACGGTGAGTGCTAAAGGCAGTGATGGGACGTGACTCTTCGGTCAGCTCCACCTGCCAATACCCTGATGCTAGATCCAGGCAGGTGAACACGGTATTTCCTTTACCCAAGTACTGCAGTAAGTCTCTGAGATGAGGAATCGGGTAATGATCCAGTATGGTTACCTTGTTCACTTGCCGAAAATCCACAACAGGTCTCACATCACCGTCCTTTTTAGGCACTAGAAAGAGTGGTGCATTCCAAGGTGAAGGAGAAGGTTGAATGACTTCATCATGAAGCATCTTTTCAACTTCCTCTTCCACTGCTTTCCTTTGGCTGTGTGGTAGGCGGTATGCAGGCATATATATCGGATTTGTACCAGGGCACAACCCAATATTATGCTTCACCTTCTCCGTCCTACCCAGCGGTTCTCTTGGAAGTGCCACTACGTTGGAGAATTCTTTAAGAAATGCTAGCAACCGCGTTTTATGGGCAATGTTATCTGTTACCTTCACGTATTGTTCTAGCAACCTTCTTCTCCCAAGACGTCAAGGTTCCAACTGAGTCGTTGATGTGACTACAGGAGAGATTACTGGTACGTCGTTGACTTCCTTTACAGAGGCACCATAGGACATCAAGTCACCTATATAACATCCATCTCTGAGCTTAACTGCACCACCACTCATATTTGTGATGAAGAGGAGCGTCTTCTGATCTGGGCCGACGCTACTCAGGGTGGACTCCAGTGACAATGCCTTACATTTTACGGTCTCTGGTAAACATGCCACATCAGTTCCCTCAGACACATCAGGTACTCGGACAGGAATTTTGCAGACAGTTCGACTGGGTTAGTGGTGATTCCCACTCACTATAGCCCTGACTTGCTTCCAATCCATACCATCTGTTTCGTGTGTGTCTGGGGACTCCCTTGACGCTTCACTTGTCGGGGTCACAACTGGTAGAACGGCTCCTGATTGGATGCCAGTTCCAGCTTGTGTTGCTGAGGGATTGCGGCCTACAAACTTCTTTCCATTAAAGGAAATAGAATGTCTCTGAGGGTGTATAATCACGTTATACTCCATGGATTCAAAGACCAATAACCCATCAGCTGGCAGAGGGAAATCCTCAACCACATAAAATGTAGCACATAACACAGGAGATCGTTTATCTGCCCTCAATGTCAACAATACCTGGATTACGATCTTCATTTTACTCCCTGTTACACCTGTGAAGATCACATCAGGGGCTGACTACGTCCAATTAGCTCGAGGCATTTCATACTTCAGCCTCTCTAGCGCTTTACTAGAAATAATATTTGCTCATGCCCCGGTGTCCACTATCAAAGACACCCAGCCTTTCCCTATGATCCAGGGTATCGAGAGCAAATCCACCTTTTTAATAGCTGCCACACACGCATCGGTGGACTGTATGATTTTATTTATTTCTGCGTGCTGTCCTGAACTTTTCCCGAATTAACCTGGTTGCCCAGTTTTTCCTGATTGGCAAGAACAATTGGGCAATAGTCCGTAGAATAAGGTCATTGCCCATGGATAACTCACTATCATTATACCTTTGGCTTTTTAGCCTTGGCCTGATTAAGATAAGTGGTTGCCATTTTAGGTTCATGCCATGAGTTTGCATGCCGATAATGTTGGTATTCATGCCCCATGGATTAGCAGAAGGATCCTGGGTTTGCACACCAGTACTTTTAGTATACATGACCCATGGATTACCAGAAAGATCCTGGGTTTGCATGCCATTACTGTTGGTATTCATGCCCCATGAATTAGCAGAAAGATCCTGGATTTGCATGCCAGAACTGTTAGTATTCATGCCCCATGGATTAGCATAAGGAATATTAGTAAATAAATGGTCTTGTCCTTGCTGTCCAAAGGTTATTAGGTAAACTGAACATGCCTGAGGTGTAAGTGGGTATGTGAATGGTTGCATTAATATCAGAGATTAATGGACCTTGAGTATCTGTTTGAGAGGGCAATAGTCTTCACTAGGAGTACCCTCATTAATAAGACTAGTGGCCATTTTGAACCTAACTGAACTTTCAGGAACTGTAGAATAAGAATGACCAGAACGCAAATGTAAAGTGTTCAAGTCCCCACTATCCAGTTCCTTAGAAGTGTCATGACTATCTTAAGCCCCAATATCTCCTTCACTAAGTAAAGTTTAAAGTCTCAGTCCAAAGTCTCAATCCACTCACAAAATTCTGAGCCTAATTCACTAGACTCTTCTTCCATCGTGGTTGGTTTGTCTGAATCTCCCCTTAATTTTCGTCCTCACTTCTTCAGTGCATCCATCTAACCTTGTCAGAATTTATTCACTTCCCAGTCACAGGAAAAATTTAACTGACACAAAAATTAGTTATGGCTTTTAGCAAAAGAGAATGGGACACAGACAAGACGTACAGAAAATGTATCTATTTAGGGGAAACTCAGAAACCTTTATTTTTACACACATTATCTAACTAACATATGCTGCTTAACCCAAGGCGTCCCGTCGACGTTCTTTAACTTCCACACGTTTTGTCACTGCCAATCCCGTTGACGTACATAAACGCGAATCAATTGCAAGGTCCCTAATTTGCACAATTTTCAATTTTTGCGAGTGATTTTTGGTATGTATACACGTGACACCTTCCTCTACAAGATGCCAGGCAGGGACAATGCCTTACCCAGCATGACCTCCTCCCCCCCCCCTGCATGCCATTGTCTCAGCAATTCACCTGTTATCAATGACCTGGCCAGTAAAGCCATGTCATGCCACGGTACGAAATTCAGGGCCAGAGTGATTCCCCAATCAATGACAATGTGGAGGACAAACTTTACATAACATTAGAGGAAGAAACAGTCAGAAATGATGATCAGGTAATATGGCAAAAAAAGGTCAGGTATGGTGATGAGTTAGTGAGTGAAACAATGCTTATAATGCCTATATTACTGCTTGAAAACCAATATACTCTCGTACTACATATAAATTCGTACCAAATATATAAATAAATACGGTTTATGAGTGGTGTGAAATAGTTATCCTCCCATAGAACTCGTTTTCTTTGGTGCCAGCCTGTTAGAAAACCCAGTAAGGTAAGGAAATACTCTTACCTGTATCGAGTATTTTAAACCTCAGGTGAGCGATTTCTCTATGAATTTTCGATGTTTCTCACCAAAAGCGGAGGTTTGAGCCAAAAATTTTTTTTTCCAAAAATGGTCGGGATTGGGGGGAGTCAGTGGTGGAAAAGTGGTCAGGATGGGGTGGGTTAAAAAGTGTGTCTGAAGGTCACTGTGCATGTACACTACCTAGGTGTCATATGATGCTGAAGTTCCCGGTAGATTCTTACTGCAAGTCCACACGTGCTGCAAGGTTTCTTCTCCAACCACACGACGATCCTCTCCCTACGGTAGTCCTCGGGTGACTGCAGGTCCGGGATGCCACACAACATACAGCCACATACACCTCACGCTCACCCTGCCACACTCCAGCCTCCATGTCCAGAGTCACCAGATGTGTCTAGATGATCCCACCCTTCACCGCACTGGCCTCGGTACGAGGGCGAGATTGATTGATTGATTGTAGTAGAAACTGGCGGCGCAACTGCTAAGGTCATATGCCGCCGGACAACAAGCTAAAACACATGGCAAATAAATACTGCATAATCGATACAAAGTTAATAACTTTTTCTAGAAATAAAACACTGAAAACAATAAAAAAAGAATAGTTAAAAGAAAAAACAATTTCTTATAAAAGTGGAAGGAGGCCCGCCTCCTTAAGAAAACCAAAAACATCAGTAAAATCTCTATGGGCTCCACAAAGCATCGAGGAGAGACTGTAGGCACCATCTACCCCTGTATGCCTAGGGAGGAATCTCTGACACAGGTCCCCCAAACTTGGACACTTGACCAGCAAGTGACGGACAGTAAGGGGAACAAAGCAATCATCACAGTACGGTTGAGTCTCACCACTCATCAGGAACCCATGTGTAAGCCGAGAGTGCCCAATCCAAAGCCTAACAAGAGCTACCTCCAATCGCCGAGGCATGGAAGGGAGAACCCTAGGCACTACCACTCTCTGAAAGACCTCTTTCAGCTTATTATGAGCAACACCATCCCAGCATCTCTGCCAACACACATGCATTCTGTCCCGCAAGTAAGGTGGTAGATCAGATGCAGGAAGCGGATATTCTGTTGGGGGCTGTTGAGTAGCCGCAGTCTTGGCCAATGCATCCGCCGTCTCATTGCCCACCACACCAACATGTGCGGGAACCCTGCAAAAAATCCATTCTCTTCCCCCGATGATGAATGAGGAACAGCCACTCCAAAATAGCTAAAACTAAGGGATGGGAAGAGTTAAAAGAGTCCAGGGCCAAAAGCGCCCCTTGAGAGTCACTAAAAATAGTAAAATAATTGTCAGGGTGAACAAACACCAACTTCAAGGCTAAAATGATGGCTGACAACTCTGCAGTAAAAATTGAGGCAACCAAAGGAAGACTACCTCCACGTCTAAAATTGGGAAATACCACTCCAAAACCAACACCTGATGCAGATATAGAGCCATCAGTATACACAGGCACAGAACCACCATGACTAGAAGAATGTTCTAAAAATAACCTTAAAAGACACTGAGGAGCGACAAAATCCTTTGAGCCTGCAATAGGCCAGCAGAAAGTTACCTTGGGCAATATCCAAAGCGCAACCCTCAGGATCCGAACAGGACTGACAAGTACTTTTTTTTTTTTTTTTTTTTTTTTTTTTATGCGAGGAAGAAGGAACCAAAGGCCATGAGCCCGCAGTAACAGTTCCCTCCAAGAGAAAAACAAAATACAATAGAGAGCCAAATTCAAGATCCGATCATTTTGAGATGCCTGGACACACTGCGTTTGAAAGACTGGAGATCATAGGCAGGAGGAAATACAGACAGAGGGAGACAGTTCCAGAGCTGACCTGTTGCATGAATGAAAGACTGGGAGTAACGGTTAACTCTTGCATTAGAGTTGGACAGAAAAGGGATGAGAGTTTGCTGCCAGACGGGTGCTACGCGCCCGTCGTAGAGGTGGAGGAATGCAAGCAGACAGTTCAGAGGAGCAGTGACCATTAAAGTAGCGATAGAAAAGAGATAAAGATGCAACAGTGCGGCGAAGAGACAGAGGTTGAAGGGAGTCAGTAAGAGGAGGAGAGTTAATGAGACGAAAAGCCTTTGACTCCACCCTATTGAGAAGAGCTGTATGTGGGGAGCCTCCCCACACATGAGAGTTGTACTCCACACAGGGGCGGATAAAACCCCTGTATAGAGTCAACAATTGTGCAGGGGTAAAGAAAGAGCGGAGTCGGCAAACCAATCCCCTCCTTTATATCCTGAACCCTATAGCCAAACAGACGATGCATGCGAGGGTGTCTACTATAACACAAAAGACAAGACTGTTTCGTCACACCCTCACAGACAAGTGAGTCTGGAAGGCGATGAATCCAGAGCCAGCACTGTACTGCAACAGACTGATGCAGTAGATCTAAGGGAGGCACACCAGCTTCCACCAATAAGCTGGGAATTGGAGAGGACCGAAAAGCCCCAGTTGCAAGGAGAAGACCAGCATGATAGACAGCATCTAGAGTTTTTAGTCTTGATACTGTGGCAGAGGAATATACCTCACAGCCATATGACAGCTTAGAGGTTACAAATACCTGAAACAAATGCAAGAGCATCCTTCAATCAGCACCCCAAGAGGTATGGGACAGAACCCTCAATAGATTGAGAGCCTTCATACATGATGTTTTAAGACTTGCCAAGTGTGAGACCCATGTCAAACGACAATCAAACATCAGGCCCAAGAATTTCGTCTCTGTCACACAACGGAGTCTCCTGCCACAAAGCTGGAGATCAGGGTCCGGGTGTATCCCTCTCATCCTACAGAAGTGCATAGCCACAGTCTTTGAAGGGGAAAACCGAAAACCCTTGGAAGTGGCCCAGGCAGAAATCTTGTCCAAGCCAAGTTGCATACACCGCTCAATAGCAGACATGCTGGTGCCAGAAAACCATATAGCTAAGTCATCCACATAAAGGGATGGGGATACCCCAGCAGGCACAGTGTCAATGATACCATTGATGGCCAGTGCAAACAGGGAAACACTTAAGACACTCCCCTGTGGGACACCTTCCTCCTGGCACAGTGGTGCAGAGAGGGTAGAACCCACACGGACCCGAAATACACGATCAGTTAAGAAGTCTCCAAGCAACACGGGCAGGCGACCACGTAAATCAAAGGCATGAAGTTGTTGGAGGATGCCATGGCGCCAGGCAGTGTCATAAGCCTTCTCAATGTCAAAAAACAGAGCCACAAGATGTTGCTTGGAGGCAAAAGCTTCACAGATTGACCCCTCAAGCCTTATAAGGTTGTCTGAAGTGCACCGTAATTTATAGAAACCACTCTGTGATGGAGAGAGAAAGCAACCCTTCTCCAGAAACCACATAAGCCTGATATTGACTATCTTTTCGAACAGCTTGCACACACATGATGTTAAATTGATAGGGCGATAGTTGGAGACTTGGGAATGGTCTTTACCAGGCTTGGGAAGGGGGAGGACAATACCCAACTTCCAACTCCTCGGAATAGAGCCCTCACTCCAAACCCTGTTAAAAAGGTCCAATAAAAGCTGAAGTGAATCAGTCGGAAGATGACGCAGCATAGCGTATGGAATATCGTCAGGCCCAGGATCAGTGTCACGACACTCTGAAAGAGCAGCACACAGCTCACGGAGGCTGAAATCTGAATTATACGGCTCTCTGCCACAAGAGTGAAAGTCAAGACCCAGCCTCTCCTGCTTCCTGTGAAAGGTAGCAAATGGCTTAGAAGGATCCTTTGCGGAGACAGCATAAAACTGATTTGAAAAAGCAGAGGCTACTGCATCTGGTGCAGACACAAGTTCTCCGTGAAGGCGCCACACCGGAGGGGAGGGGGGGCGAGAACCTACCAGAGATCTTGCACACCTTTTTCCACACCATAGACATTGAAGTTGAAGATGTAATTGTAGAAACATACGACCTCCACGAGTTACGACAAGCATTCTTCATGACCCATCTATAGTGAGCACGTACTTTGCGAAACTGTATTTTTAGAAAAACAACATTATGATTGGCAAAATACTGACGAGCAGCTGCTTTCTAAGTTCCCTTTGCTATGGAGCAGTCATCACTCCACCATGGCACAGGTCTCTGGGAAAAACCACCAGAAGTCCGTGGGATAGAATGAACCCCTGCTGAGAAAATGGTCTTAGTAAAATAACATTCGGCATCATTGATAGTTGAAAAACCAGTAACCCTGTTGGCAAATACACATAGTTCCTCAAAGAGAGACCAATCAGCCCTGTCCAGACACCAACGTGGCAGACGGGCTACAGGAACAGAGTAGGCTGGACCACCACAGGATAATGGTCACTACCATGTAGATCATCCAAAACCTCCCAAGAAAAATCAAGGGCACAGATAGAGGAGGAGATGGTAAGGTCAATGACAGAATACGTGCCAGTCTGAACATGAAAATGGGTCGGCCTTCCATCATTTAGGACAACCAAATCTAAATCCCCAACCAAAGAGGCAAGAAGATCACCCCGGGAATTTGAAAGTGAGTCATCCCACAAAAGATGGCGGCCATTAAGGTCACCAAGGAGTAGGAAAGGGGGTGAAAGTTGGTTGATAAGGGTTTCTAGATCAGCACGTATAACAGGAATGGAAGGTGGAAGGTACAGACAACAGATGGTATAGCACCTCCCAACGTGCATCTGTACTGCTAGAACTTGAAAATGGGACTGAATCTCAAAGGAAATAAAGGGGACATCAGAACGGCACAAAACTGCACATCCACCACTGTGACCACCAGGAGGAGATGCATGGAAGGCCTCATACCCCCTGATAGAAGGAAACTGTCTGTCCCTCACCATTGTCTCCTGAAGACACACACATAGTGGGTTCAGAGCAGAGAGTAATAACTGCAATTCCTCCCAATTTTCCATGGCACCTCTACAGTTCCACTGAAGACAGATTGGTACCGATTGAGCCATAGTGATTAGTATTAAATATTATGAACTTAGAAAGCTATGTAGCAACCTCGTTGGGAAGGGAGTGAAAGCCCTTCTTCCTAGGCGTGGAGCTCTGCCTCACCAACCGAGAAGACAATGAAGATTTAGAGTTTCCATGGGTGGAAGTACCCTTACCCCGAGACATGTCCCACCCATCGCCAGACTGAGTCCGAAGCATAGAGACCTTCTTGGAAGACCCACATGCCCCATCTGCACACCCATGTGAGGGTTCAGCTGGCACCTCACGGCCAACCGAACCCCCCCCAACCGAATCAGCCAAAGTTTGGCTGCTGGGTGACGGATCAGAGGGAGCAAGTGATTGAGCTCTTTGAGTATCTAAAGACCCAGGCCTCACCACACCTGAGCAAGAGGCAGGGACGGAAATCCTAGAAGGGCCATCATGAACACCCACAGACTTAGACGTCGCCACTGGCTGGGTTGTTGAACGAAGAGCCCCCTCAGAATCCTCATGCGGTACAGAAGTTTGAACCTTAGAAGGAGGGGAGTTACCCAAAAACTCCTCACTCGTTTGAGGTTGGCAGATTCAACCTCCATCTCTGTAAAGAAGAGTGAACAACAGTAGCAGAGCAGGCAGATGGTACAGGAGCAGCAGTCAGTACAGGAGTATGAGACGCTGTTTTTTTTGGATATGTCAGGATGAGGATGCACAGGAAGGACATCGGGAGTTTTGGATGTGTCAAAGCAAGGTGTAGTATCGACAAGAGTGTTTGACACAGGAGGAACCGGAGGAACTGGGATGGGGGAGGCACTCCCAGACGCTGGAAGAACCACTGCAGAGGGTACACCCCCAGAGACAGGAGGCACCTCCCTGGAGGAAGCACAGCTGCTTCCAGGCTGCACTCCCTCAGTGGAACCCCCCGGGCGAGAAGGCCGGGAAGTAGAACCCCAAGAATTTGATGGGGCATTGTGTGATGGCAGGGGCACCTGCTGAGTAGCTTTATGGCGAGACAACACAGCAGCAAAGGTAACCCCAGGGCGAATGAACTGCTCCCTTACCCTGGCCTTTGCCTCAGAAAAGGAAATTTTCTCCTTCGTTCGGACAGAAATGATCTCATATTCATACTTTTATACTTTGCAATCCCTTGAGGAGGCTGCATGTGCTCCTCCACAGTTCAAACATTTAGAGGGTTGAGAACAATCATCCATACCATGAGAAATTCCACCACAATTTCCACAAACCTCAGGAAGGCCAGACGCTTCCCACCTGCAAGAACGAACATGACCAAATCTTTGACAATAATAGCACCTTCTAGGTCGGGGAACATAAGGTTTAACCTTAAGCTTCCACCATGCAGCGGTGATGACCTCTAGAAAAGTAAGACGATCAAATGTCAAGATAAGAGTGGGCATGGGGGTTAAAATCCCATCAACTTTCTTCATTATTCTTTGTACTCCTACAACTCCCTGAGAAGCCAGCCCCTCTAAGAGGGAAGAATCAGAATATGAGACCAAGTCACGGGAATATACAACTCCTCGGGACTGATTTAGGACCAAGTGACGAGAGGCAGATACAGGATAACCAGCTACCATGGTTAGGGACTGGATGCGTGAACCCTCCTCTTCATTCCTGGCTTCTAGCAATAGAGAACCATCATCCTGCAAAGAGACCTTGGGGGTAAATCCACATGCTGTAACTAGACCACTGTGAATCTGAAAACAGTTCAGGTTCCGGAAGGAAATACCATCATCCATTTTAAGGACTGTATATTTTGTGTAAGAATGTTTCACAAAGACACCAGGTAAAAACTCAATACAGGGAACATCTGAACTCGCAGTTTTGGCAGATGACCTGGAGGGTACAGGGTCGTTGGCCAGAGAGAGACCAGTTGATGCCGATTCGTGCGGCTGGTCACCGACCTCACGAGCGGTTAAAGATTTGGTCAATGTATCCATATATACATTGGTAAATATAAATTGGCACCAGGAGCCAAGGGAAACCACCTACCAGGGAGTGTGCGGACCAAGCGCGGTACCTCGTCCCCAGAGGATGTCCCAAAAAGGACACCCCGTGATACGAAAGTTTGCTCCCACCAGTGCAAAGACCCCCTTCCCCAACACCCCCCAGCCCAGGCACCCAACCAACCAACTTAGGACAGCACTGAGGCGATCTCTCTGGAGGGCGGCACCGATGACCCATATGGGTTACCTACGTTTCGGGCAGCGCTTAGTCAGACCCCTCACCCACAACCCTACCCACATGGGAGACCCTGCCAGATGTTGTTACATCCACGGGCAGGCTTGTGGGATCACAGGCACACAAGCCCCCCCACCACGACAAGGTGGCTGCCCATGGGTGGGACGAGGGCGAGATATTTGTCAGTTCACGCTTGAAGGTAGAGATATCTCGCCAGGCAGTGATATAGAGAGAACGAGATTACCCTGATATCTGCTTCACTTACTCGCTCTGCAATTAGTCCCTTTGCAACAGGAGAGTAAGATTTTCTGTTTCACCTGCAGGATCACGAGTGGTTGCAAGGGGTTTCACTGCACAATCCCTTTAGCACCATGTCGTATCCCAGCACTGAACACCAAACTTTGTGTCGTTCCACCACTAGCACCAAATTATGTATCAGCTGGCAGGAATCCCACTACTGTGACCAAATTATGTTTCAGTTTGTATGGATCCTTCAACTGGTAACTCATATATTAGCTTATTGGATCACCAACTATATATCAGTTTAAACGTGACGTCACTGTTCCAAGCAAGGTTAATAACGTTCCGCCTGGTCGAAGTCACTTCCTGCTCACACACTGGAGATGGTGGCAATCGGTGTAGAATCCTGTTGAAGGAATTCAGAGGTAGCGTGTGCAGGTGAACTGAAACTGAGCAGATTGAATCTCTCTTTATTGGCCACAGAAAGATCCCCCTCTGGGTGTGGCGCTGAGGTCAACATATTTAGAGGTGCCAAACCCCACAGACAACTGGGATTTATACATGAATAGAAGCATCATAACTTTACCATGTACATTATACACCTCAATAAAGTAGTTTTTGATTACATTCAAGTATACCAACAAAGTAAATATATTCCCCAAGACTTTAAACATATATGCAATATATTTCTCTATCGCCTTCCCATTACCCTAGGTTGTTTTAATCGAAAAAGGCTGTCTGATTGCACATCCTATCCCAAGCCACACTTTACAGTGAAATGGTGTTTGGTTGCTTATCATTCACACTATATTACACATTGTTAATTATGAATAAACAACTTTGTATGTAATACGTAACAATAATGTGAAACTACAACTCGTCATGGGAAACGATGTTGGCACCAGAACAATATATATATATATATATATATATATATATATATATATATATATATATATATATATATATGTTAGGACTCCATATTATAATTACAAATCATAATAGATAAATAGATAAACAGATAGATAGAGAGACAGATAGAAGCAGGAAGTCAGATGATGAGAAGGTATTGTGTCTGCGAGAATCGAGCAATGCTAAACATGCTTACACACTCTTAACTCAAGGAATGCTTTATAGGCACACGACAGCGCCTCATGACCATACACACACATACACACATACTCACACACAGGCTTCTAGAACTTTCCAACCACAGTGTAACACACGTGACATGACCCTTGCTACACCAGAATTTAGGAAGCAGAGCTCAGAAGGAAACTAGCCATAGAACCGGCAAGTAGTAGGGAGACGAGCCTAGCAACATGGAAGAGAGAGAGAGAGAGAGAGAGAGAGAGAGAGAGAGCGAGACAGGGAGGTAGCTCGCGGGTCTCTACTTATACTTCACTCGTGTGTGAGAGACTTTGTTAATATTTCCAAGACAAATAAAAATAGTCCCATACTATTCTTTACCTCTCCTGTCATTGCATGACAAATGGAAACGAAGATTATCTACTTACAAACTACTCACGTATAACAACCGCTCGTCCACAAGTCTAATATATATATAACTAATCTACAAAACCTCTTTACAAGTTACTACAGAGCATTTTATGACATTTGGTAGCAGCGAACGTATACGAACCTCGTCTACGAATCAACAGTGAATTCCTACAAAATATCAAGATTGAAAACAAAAAATACCTCTTACAACCAACAACTCACAACCAGCTCCTGACAGTATTCTCTCCAACCATCCCCCTCCGTGTCCCCGATTATCACGCTGATGTAGAGGTGAAGAGGTCACAGGATGCCTTGCAAGTAGTTTAACAAAGTACTGATACAAACAATCTTGCAGTTTCTACGACGAACCAACGAACTACAACCATCTACAATCAACTACAAGTAACAACTCCACGAGTCGTCTGTATAATCTACACGCACCTACAAGTAACGACAGTCTTCATCCCACAACGAGTAAATCACAAGAAAAAAGGACCGCAAATGCATCGAGAAAAAAAAAAAAAAAAACGAAGAGTGAGACACGACTCACAACTCACAACCACCAGACCTCACCCTCCTTTCTTTCCTACCGTCCCCAAACCCCCACCGCTGATGCAGGAGTGAAGAGGTCAAGACGACGAAGCAAATACCAAGCCCATATTCACAACTCATCTTACTCACTCATCTTCACTCAAGTTACTCATCGCTACTCATTCACTCACCACAGCTACCAGTGTGGGAAGTCAACGTCACCATACGTGTGCTGAGACGATGCCAAGCCGTGTGTCTGACACCCCACAACACGTCAATCAACCCGTGAAGAACAACGCTATCACCACGTGCAACACCACTCACACTATTCCCACCACGGTAAAAAATTAGGGAGTTACATAGTTACTTCATTCATACGATACACAGTGACAGACAACACATTTTGCACAAACATATAAAACGTGCTGAATAGTTACAACTTACATACACATACTTACTTCAGTTATCTCCATAACTCAAACTAAATAATCACCAACAATAAATATTCTACACTGTATATATTCATTCATTTATTATAGCATTTATTTACTACCAACGAGTGTTACCATTTATACCTACATAAAATACGTGTTTCATACACACAGCTATACATTATTACATCTACAAAGTGATAAAGAAAATATACCATCACAGTTACTCAGTGAGCGATTAAAAGAACTGTATTAAACATTTATTAATTAAAGCTACCTAGTGGAAACCTATGAATTAAGTTATAAGGAAAACCAGAAAAATAAAAAAAATGGCCAACACAGATGACGTTAGCAACACAGTCGTGAAGACAAAGATTTCCACACAGTGCTGACACATATATTGCCCACGATAGGTACAAGTGAAGAACAATTCAGTGTATATAGTTAATGCTGTATATAGTGTGTGTATATATATATATATATATATATATATATATATATATATATATATATATATATATATATATATATATATATATAACAAAATATGGGGCTATATAATATCATTTTCAGTAATATCTGTGCAATATATACTAAACCTTAAAAAAAGGGTCCCAAGGGATTTAACCAGCAATTATGCAACCATGAACAATACAGAAAAAGCATAGACAAACGAAGAAAAACAAACTATAGAAAATCAATATAAAAAAAACAAGAAAGAAAAAGAAATAGAGTACGATCACATAACAAACAACTGAAAAAAAGTGTAAGTGTTACTACAAATGCCAGAATACCACATAAACTCCTTTTATAAGTGAAATAAAAAGCAAATTGTTTTCTCCACAAGCTAGTGGCATGACACATCATCACTATCATCGACCGCAGCATGACCGAATTCAATGTCAGGACTGCAAATATTACAATTATGTAACTACAAACGATATGTAACAATTATGTAACAGTTGCATTAACAAGATGTAACTTTTATGTAACTTTAACTACAATTAAGTAACTACAAACAATATTTAACAATTATGTAACAGTTGCATTAACAAGATGTAACTTTTATGTAACTTTAACTACAATTATGTAACTACAAACAATATGTAACAATTATGTAACAGTTGCATTAACAAGATGTAACTTTTATGTAACTTTAACCACAATTATGTAACTACAAATAATATGTAACAATTATGTAACAGTTGCATTAACAAGATGTAACTTTTATGTAACTTAACTACAATTGTAGGGCCAACACAATTATGCAACAGTTGCATTAACAAAATGTAACTACAATTATAAGGCCAACACAACTATGCATTACCACAATATTATGTAACAATTCATAAAATGTTACAGTTATGTATTACCACAATATTACTACAATATTATGTAAAGTCATACAATTATACCACAATTCTGTATTACCAGAATCATCTTACAAGTTAGGTGAAATATTAGACATTACTAAAGGGATAACTTAATATGTAATGTAATAACCTAGCAGTATTACCATTGCACAGTTATATGTGTATGTCTGTTATACATACACATCTTACAAAATGTCATACAACAACCATTGCATTTACTCAAATATGTATACAACTTGTTTAAAATGTAATATTACTAGATCATTGCAATTTACTATGAATATTATAAGTATACAATATTATAATCAATATTATCTACTAATAGATTAGCATATGTCAATGATGATTGCTGTCGGAGGACCTTCAGCGGCGTGGCCGAGCATATGTTAGGACTCCATATTATAATTACAAATCATAATAGATAAATAGATAAATAGATAGATAGAGAGACAGATAGAAGCAGGAAGTCAGATGATGAGAAGGTATTGTGTCTACGAGAATTGAGCAATACTAAACATGCTTACACACTCTTAGCTCGAGGAATGCTTTATACGCACACGACAGCGCCTCGTGACCATACACACACATACACACATACACACAGGCTTCTAGAATTTTCCAACCACAGTGTAACACACGTGACACGACCCCTGCTACACCAGAATTTAGGAAGCAGAGTCAGAAGGAGACAGGCCATATAACCGGCAGGTAGTAGGGAGTGTCATAAAAGACTTTGTAGTTACTTGTAGTGGAGTTTTCTATATATATTAGACTTGTGGACGAGCGGTTATTATACTGGAGTAGCTTGTAATAGATAATCTTCTTTCCCATTTGTCATGTAGTGACAGGAGAGGTAAAGAATAGTATGGGACTATTTTTATTTGTCTTGGAAATATTAACAAGTCTCTCACACAGAGCGAAGTATAGAGTCCAGTCCCGCTAGCTATCTCTCTGTCTCGCTCTCTCTGTCCCTCTCTCAAGTTGCTAAGCTCTTCTCCCTGCGACCTGTCTCTTCTATCGCCTGTCTCCTTCTGAGCTTTCTTTCCTAATTTCTGGTGTAGCAGGGGTTGTATCACGTGTGTTCCTTGTGAGTGGAAAGTTCTAGAAGCCTGTGTGTGTGTATGTGTGTGTGTATGGTCACTAGGCGCTGTCGTGTGCCTATAAAGCATTCCTTGAGTTAAGAGTGTGTAAGCATGTTTAGCATTGCTCGATTCTCACAGACACAATACCTTCTCATCATCTGACTCCCTGCTTCTATCTGTCTCTCTATCTATCTATTTATCTATCTATCTATTATGATTTGTAACTACAATATGGAGTCCCAATACATTGCTCGGTCACGCGAAAATGGCGTACCATCGACAGTTAATAGTCATAACATATTAATACATATTATATACACATTATAATGAACTTATAAGCTAATTAAGTGAAATACATAATATTGTAAAAGTAACATAATTGTATGAATATTGTATACATATAATATTTATAGTAAATAGTGATTATTTAGTAATATTACATTTTAAACAAGTTGTATACATATTTAAATAAATGCATTAAAGTAAATTATTTAACTGTAATACAGTATGTACTTGGGTTTTTGTAGTGAAATGCATACATGTGTTGGCCTTATAATTGTAGTTACATTTTGTTAATGCAACTGTGACATAAGTGTCTTGGCCTTATAATTGTAGTTAAAGTTACATAAAAGTTACATCTTGTTAATGCAACTGTTACATAAATGGTACATAAAAGTTACATCTTGTTAATGCAACTGTTAATTGGCAAAGTGTAACATAATGCAATCGTTTGTCGTTACGTAATTGTTACATATCGTTTGTTGTTACATAATTGTTACATATCGTTTGTAGTTACATAATTGTAGTTAAAGTTACATAAAAGTTACATCTTGTTAATGCAACTGTTACATAAATGGTACATATTGTTTGTAGTTACATAATTGTAGCAAGTGTAACATAATGCAATCGTTTGTCGTTACATAATTGTTACATATCGTTTGTAGTTACATAATTGTAGTTAAAGTTACATAAAAGTTACATCTTGTTAATGCAACTGTTACATAAGTGGTACATATTGTTTGTAGTATTGTTTGTAGTTACATAATTGTAGCAAGTGTAACATAATGCAATCGTTTGTCGTTACATAATTATAATATGGAGTTACATAATTGTTACATATTGTTTGTAGTTACATAATTGTAGCAAGTGTAACATAATGCAATCGTTTGTCGTTACATAATTATAATATGGAGTTACATAATTGTTACATATTGTTTGTAGTTACATAATTGTAGCAAGTGTAACATAATGCAATCGTTTGTCGTTACATAATTGTAATAATTGCAGTCCTAACATATGCTGCGGTCGATGATATGATGTGTCATGCCACTTGCTTTTGGAGACAACAATTTGCTTTTTTGTTTATAGTTTATGTGGTATTTTGACATATGTAGTAACACTTACACTTATTTTCATTTGTTTGTTATGTGATCTTACTCTATTTCTCTCTTTTTTCTTTCTTACCTTTTTTTTTTTTTGTATGTATTGATTTTCTATAGTTTGTTTCTCTTCGCTTGTGTACGCTTTTTCCATGTTGTTCATGGTTGCATAATTACTGGCTAATTTCCTTGGGATACTTTTTTAAAGTTTAGTTTATATTGCACAGATATTATTGAAAATGATATTATATAGTCCCATATTTTGTTATTTTATATAAAAAATATATACACTATATACAGTATTAACTATATACACTGACTTGTTGTTCACCTGTACCTATCGTGAGTAATATGTGTGTCAGCACTGTGTGGAAATCATTGTATTCACGATTGTGTTGAAGATGTTCACTCTTGCTAACGTCATTTGTGTTGGCCTTTTTTTTTTTCTCTCTCTAGTTTACCTTGTAACTTAATTTATATGTTTCCACTAGGTAGCTTTAATTAATAAATGTTTAATACAGTTCTTTTAATCGCTCACTGAGTAACTGTGATGGTATATTTTCTTTATTACTTTGTAGATATAATAATGTATAGTTGTATGTATGAAACACGTATTTTATGTAGGTATAAATGGTAACACTCGTTGGTAGTAAATAAATGTTATAATAAATGAATGAATATATACAGTGTAAAATATTTATTGTTGGTGATTATTTAGTGTTTGAGTTATGCAGATAACTGAAGTAAGTATGTGTATTTAAGCTGTAACTATACAGCACGTTTTATATGTTTGTGCAGAAGCTTATTGTCTATCACTGTGTATTGTATAAATGAAGTAACTATGTAACTCACTAATTTTTACCGTGGTGGGAATGGTGTGGGTGGTGTTGCACGTGGTGATAGCGTTGTTCTTCACGGGTTGATTGGTGTGTTGTGGGGTGTCAGACACACGGCTTGGCGTCGTCTCAGCATATGGTGACGTCGGCTTCCCACACTGGTAGCTGTGGTGGGTGAATGAGTAGCGATGAGTAACTTGAGTGAAGATGAGTAAGATGAGTTGTGAATATGGACTTGGTGTTTGCTTCGTCGTCTTGACCTCTGCGTCAGCGTAGGCGGGAGAGAGTGGTGGGAGTTTGTGTGCTTGTTGCTTTGGTCTTTCCTCTTCTTTTCTTGCTTTGTTTTATATTCTTCTTGCTGCTGCTTGAAGTTACGTGAAGATTATAGAGTTGTTTTGTAGATGGTTGTAGTTCGCTGGTTCGTCGTAGAAGTTGCAAGATCGTATCAATATTTTGTTAAACTACTTGCGAGGCGTCGTGTGATCTCTTTACCTCTGCATCAGCATGATGATCGGGGAGATGGAGGGGGCTGGTTGGAGAGAATTGTCAGGAGCTGGTTGTGTTGTTGGTTGTGAGAGGAATTTTTTTTTGTTTTCAATCTTGATATTTTGTAGGAATTCACTGTTGATTCATAGACGAGGTTCGTATATGTTTGCTGCTACCAAATGTCATAAACGACTTAGTGGTTCCTTTGTGGTTGAGTTATATATATATTAGACTTGTGGACGAGCGGTTATTATACTGGAGTAGCTTGTAGTAGATAATCTTCTTTCCCATTTGTCATGTAGTGACAGGAGAGGTAAAGAATAGTATGGGACTATTTTTATTTGTCTTGGAAATATTAACAAGTCTCTCACACAGAGCGAAGTATAGAGTCCAGTCCCGCTAGCTATCTCTCTGTCTCGCTCTCTCTGTCCCTCTCTCAAGTTGCTAAGCCCTTCTCCCTGCGACCTCTCTCTTCTATCGCCTGTCTCCTTCTGAGCTCTCTTTCCTAAATTCTTGTGCAGCAGGGGTTGTATCACGTGTGTTCCTTGTGAGTGGAAAGTTCCAGAAGCCCGTGTGTGAGTATGTGTGTATGTGTGTGTGTATGGTCACTAGGCGCTGTCGTGTGCCTATAAAGCATTCCTTGAGTTAAGAGTGTGTAAGCATGTTTAGCATTGCTCGATTCTCGCAGACACAATACCTTCTCATCATCTGACTCCCTGCTTCTATCTGTCTCTCTATCTATCTATCTATCTATCTATCTATCTATTATGATTTGTAACTACAATATGGAGTCCCAATACAAGAGAACGAGTTTAGCAACATGGAAGAGAGAGAGAGGGAGAGAGAGAGAGAGAGAGAGAGAGAGAGACAGGGAGGTAGCTCGCGGGACTCTACTTAACTTCACTATTGTGTGAGAGACTTTGTTAATATTTCCAAGACAAATAAAAATAGTCCCATACTTTTCTTTACCTCTCCTGTCATTGCAAGACAAATGGGAACCATGATTATCTACTTACAAACTACTCACGTATAACAACCGCTCGTCCACAAGTCTAATATATATAACTACAAAACTTCTCTTCAAAGGAGTTACAAAGTCTTTTATGAGATATATATATATATATATATATATATATATATATATATATATATATATATATATATATACAGTATATATATACATATATATATATATATATATATATATATATATATATATATATACATATATATATATATATGTATTATATATATATATATATATATATATATATATATATATATATATATATATATATATATATATATATATATATATATATATATATATATATATATATATATATATACATACATATATATATACACATATATATATACATATATATAAATATATATATATATATATATATATATATATATATATATATATATATATATATATATATATATATATATATATATATATATATATATATATATATATATATATATATATATATATATATATATATATATATATATATATATATATATATATATATATATATATATATATATATATATATATATATGTATATATATATGTATATATATGTATATATTTATTTATATATATGTATATATTTATGTATATATATGTATATATTTATGTATATATATGTATATATATACTGTATATATGTATATATATGTATATATATGTTTATATATATGTATATATATATGTGTATATATGTATGTATATATATATATATATATATATATATATATATATATATATATATATATATATATATATATCACATTGGATCCCAGAGCTGGTGGGCGAGGCACTGTTCCGGGAGGGTCCTAAGCGTCCCGCCCTCCGCCTATCGGCTCATAGTTGCGAAGCTCATAGGTCCCGAACTGCGGGTTCCCTACTATATTAAGATTTGAAAATTCCTAGTTCTCTCCAATTCTGAGGACACTGGGTTCCAATGGGATATATATATATATATATGTATATATATATATATATATATATATATATATATATATATATATATATATATATATATATATATATATATATTATATATATATGTATAGAGGAGTAGACTGTAGCACCAGTCGAGCAGGGCAGTACTCCCGAGGTGGATGGAAAGCTGATGACAGGGAGTGCTGGAGCTCCCATTTCATCAGCTCTCAGAACTAGTTCCTGACCATCCCCCTTTGCTGAACTTTTTCAGTGTCTCAGTTACACAGAGAGTAGGCCAGCATGCTCTCCAGTACAAATTTCTCTATCTACACCAAACTACATGCACAGTACACACTACACTTGCTATTCAAATTCAACTAAAATGGCGTGTCTTCATCAAGCCTCGAAGTCCCCAGGGGGGGGGACCATAAATGCCCCCACCATCCGCCCCTCTCCCGGTGATGACTCGAGGTGCCTGGAACCACTGTCTGTCTCTCTTCTTTTTCATTTCTGCAACATTCGCGGCCTTTCCTCTAACTTTCGCTCTTTTGAGCACCACCTCTCCTCCTCTAAACCTCACCTTTTTCTAACGGAGACTCAGCTGTCTGAGGCAACTGACAGCAAACCCTTTTCTGTATTCTCCTACTTTCTCTATACTCATTTCAAAGCCAAATGTGGCTGTTGTATATATATACGCAACGACTTATCTTCCTCTCGTGTTCCTGAACTCGATTCTTCTGAATTCTCTACACTCTGGCTTCGGCTTTCCTGTCATTCTCTGACTAAATATATATGTGCTGTTTACTTATCCCCTAATTCTACTGACTATCAAAAATTCTTCGACTATCTTTCTTCTACGATGGAACACATTCTATCCATTTCTCCTTTCTCTGAAATCTCCATTCTTGGAAATTTCAATGTTCACCACCACCTTTGGCTCTCCTCTCCTTTCACGGATCCACCTGGTGAACAAGCCTACATCTTTTCTATCCTTAATGACCTAGAGCAGCTTGTACAGCACCCTACCCGTATCCCTGACCGCCTTGGAGAGAGCTCCAACATACTTGACTTCCTCACAACTAATCCTTCTGCTTACTCTGTTAATCTTTTCTCTCCGTTGGGGCCTCCGATCACAACCTTATTACCTTCACCTGTCCTATCACTCCGGTACGGCCTGTGGACCCTCCAGGGAAACGTCATCTGTGGCATTTTGGAGCCACGTACTGGGAGGCCCTCAGGCAGTACTTCTTTGATTTTCCCTGGAATGATTATTGCTTCCATGGCCAGGAGCCATCTGAGTGTGCCTTGCGCATTACGGAGGTTATTCTCTCGGGCATGGAAGCCTACATTCCTTTCTCATATCCTTTGACTAACGCAAGAAAGCCTTGGTTTAATCACGCTTTTCTAATGCTGGACGCAACAAGGACAGGGTCTACAAAAGGTATCGGAGCCAACCCACCCCTGAATCACATCATCTTTACGTTTCTGCCCGGAATCGTGCTAAGTCTGTTCTTCGCTCTACTAAAAATAATTTCATCCATACTAAATGCTCTCAACTCTCCAACTCGAATTCTTCCTGCTCCTTCTGGCACCTTGCCAAAAATCTTTCTAACAACTTTACCTCATCATCCTTGCCTCCTCTTTTCTACTCTGATGGTTCTGTAGCTATTTCTTCTACTGATAAAGGAGATCTCTTCACACAGACTTTCTCCTCCAATTCCTCCTTAGACGATTCTGGTGCTGTTCCTCCATCTTTTCCCTCCTCTGACTTCCTCATGGCTGACATTAAAATTTCTTCAGTTGATGTATTTTCTGCCATCACTGGCCTCAGTATTAACAAGGCATATGGGCCTGATGGGGTCCCTCCTGTTGTTCTCAAGAACTGTGCTTCTGTGCTTACACCCTGCGTAGGCAAACTCTTTCGCCTTTGTCTGTCAACTTGTACCTTTCCTTCTTGCTGGAAGTTTGCTCTCATTCAGCCAGTCCCAAAGAAGGGTGACCACTCTCAACCCTCCGACTATCGTCCAATTGCTTTAACGTCCTGTATTTCAAAAGTTTTCGAGTCAATTCGTAATAGAAAAATTTTAAGGCATCTTTCCTATCACAACCTTCTTTCTGATCGTCAGTATGGGTTCCGTCAGGGACGCTCCACTGGCGATCTTCTCACCTACCTTTCAGACTCCTGGTCATCCTCCTTTCGGAACTTTGGCGAAAGCTTTGCCATTGCACTTTTTTTTTTTTATGCGAGGAAGAAGGAACCAAAGGCCATGAGCCCGCAGTAACAGTTCCCTCCAAGAGAAAAACAAAATACAATATAGAGCCAAATTCAAGATCCGATCATTTTGAGATGCCTGGACACACTGCGTTTGAAAGACTGGAGATCATAGGCAGCAGGAAATACAGACAGAGGGAGACAGTTCCAGAGCTGACCTGTTGCATAAATGAAAGACTGGGAGTAACGGTTAACTCTTGCATTAGAGAGTTGGACAGAAAAAGGATGAGAGTTTGCTGCCAGACGGGTGCTACGCACCCGTCGTAGAGGTGGAGGAATGCAAGCAGACAGTTCAGAGGAGCAGTGACCATTAAAGTAGCGATAGAAAAGAGATAAAGATGCAACAGTGCGACGAAGAGACAGAGGTTGAAGGGAGTCAGTAAGAGGAGGAGAGTTAATGAGACGAAAAGCCTTTGACTCCACCCAATTGAGAAGAGCTGTATGTGGGGAGCCACCCCACACATGAGAGTTGTACTCCACACAGGGGCGGATAAAACCCCTGTATAGAGTCAACAATTGCGCAGGGGTAAAGAAAGAGCGGAGTCGGCTTAGCACACCCAATCTCTTGGAAGCAGATTTTACAAGAGATGTAATATGATCTTTCCAAGATAAGTCCCGAGTAAATGAAACCCCAAGCATGTTCAAGGATGATGCAGGATTAAGCTGAATATTATTAAACATTAGTGGGTATACCTGTGGAAGATTTTGTCGGGTTGATAGGTGTAAGAACTGAGTCTTAGATGCATTAAAGACAACCATATTATTTTTACCCCAGTCAGAGATACGAGCCAAGTCAGACATTAGGTGTGCCATAGCCTCATCCCTTGTTTATTGAAGTAACTGTTGAGATGGGCGTTGCGGGAACCGAATGGAAAGGTGAAGGGTGGAGTCATCAGCGTATGAGTGGATAGGGTTAGATGTACAGCTTAGAAGATCATTGATGAATAAAAGGAAGAGAGTTGGTGATAGGACAGAGCCCTGAGGAACACCACTGTTGATAGATCTAGGAGAAGAACGATGGTCATCTACAACAGCGGCTATAGAACGACCGGAAAGGAAGCTAGCGATGAAGGCACAGATAGAAGGATAGAAACTGTAGGAGGGCAGTTTGGAAATTAAAGATTTATGCTAGACTCGATTGAAAGCCTTTGAGATGTCAAGTGCAATGGCAAAGCTTTCGCCAAAGTCCCGAAAGGAGGATGACCAGGAGTCTGAAAGGTAGGTGAGAAGATCGCCAGTGGAGCGTCCCTGACGGAACCCATACTGACGATCGGAAAGAAGGTTGTGATAGGAAAGATGCCTTAAAATTTTTCTATTAAGAATTGACTCGAAAACTTTTGAAATACAGGACGTTAAAGCAATTGGACGATAGTTGGAGGGTTGGGAGTGGTCACCCTTCTTTGGGACTGGCTGAATGAGAGCAAACTTCCAGCAAGAAGGAAAGGTACAAGTTGACAGACAAAGACGAAAGAGTTTGCCTAGGCAGGGTGTAAGCACAGAAGCACAGTTCTTGAGAACAACAGGAGGGACCCCATCAGGCCCATATGCCTTGTTAGTACTGAGGCCAGTGATGGCAGAAAATACATCAACTGAAGAAATTTTAATGTCAGCCAAGAGGAAGTCAGAGGGGGGAAGTGATGGAGGAACAGCACCGGAATCGTCTAAGGTAGAATTGGAGGAGAAATTCTGTGCGAAGAGATCTGCTTTATCAGTAGAAGAAATAGCTACAGAACCATCAGAGTAGAAAAGAGGAGGGAAGGATGATGAGTTAAAGTTGTTAGAAAGATTTTTGGCAAGATGCCAGAAGGAGCGGGAAGAATTCGAGTTGGAGAGTTGAGAGCATTTAGTATGGATGAAATTATTTTTAGTAGAGCGAAGAACAGACTTAGGACGATTCCGGGCAGAAACATAAAGATGATGTGATTCAGGGGTGGGTTGGCTCCGGTACCTTTTGTAGGCCCTCTCCTTGTTGCGGACAGCATTAGAACAAGCGTGATTAAACCAAGGCTTTCTTGCGTTAGTCAAAGGATATGAGAAAGGAATGTATGCTTCCATGCCCGAGAGAATAACCTCTGTAACGCGCAAGGCACACTCAGATGGCTCACGGCCATGGAAGCAATAATCATTCCAGGGAAAATCAAAGAAGTACTGCCTGAGGGCCTCCCAGTCTGCGGCTCCAAAATGCCACAGACGACGTTTCCCTGGAGGGTCCACAGGCCGTACCGGAGTGATAGGACAGGTTAAGGTAATAAGGTTGTGATCGGAGGAGCCCAACGGAGAGAAAAGATTAACAGAGTAAGCAGAAGGATTAGTTGTGAGGAAGAGGTTAAGTATGTTGGAGCTCTCTCCAAGGCGGTCCAGGATACGGGTAGGGTGCTGTACAAGCTGCTCTAGGTCATTAAGGATAGAAAAGATGTAGGCTTGTTCACCAGGTGGATCCGTGAAAGGAGAGGAGAGCCAAAGGTGGTGGTGAACATTGAAATCTCCAAGAATGGAGATTTCAGAGAAAGGAGAAATGGATAGAATGTGTTCCATCGCAGAAGTAAGATAGTCGAAGAATTTTTGATAGTCAGTAGAATTAGGGGATAAGTAAACAGCACAGATATATTTAGTCAGAGAATGACAGGAAAGCCGAAGCCAGAGTGTGGAGAATTAAGAAGAATCAAGTTCAGGAACACGAGAGCAAGATAAGTCGTTGCGTATATATACACAACAGCCACCTTTGGCTTTGAAATGAGTATAGAGAAAGTAGAATACAGAAAAGGGTTTGCTGTCATTTGCCTCAGACAGCTGAGTCTCCGTTAGAAAAAGAAGGTGAGGTTTAGAGGAGGAGAGGTGGTGCTCAACAGAGCGAAAGTTAGAGGAAAGGCCGCGAATGTTGCAGAAATGAAGAAGAAGAGAGTCAGACAGTGGTTCCAGGCACCTTGAGTCGTCACCGGGAGAGGGGCAGATGGTGGGGGCATTTATGGTCCCCCCCCCTGGGGACTCCGAGGCTTGATATAACGACGCCATTTTAGGTAAATTTTTAATAGGAAGTGTAGTGTGTACTGTGCATGTAGTTTGGTGAAGATAGTTAGAGAAATTTGTACTGGAGAGCATGCTGGCCTACTCTCTGTGTAACTGAGACACTGAAAAAGTTCAGCAAAGGGGAATGGTCAGGAACTAGTCCTGAGGGCTGATGAAACGGGAGCTCCAGCACTCCCTGTCATCAGCTTTCCATCCACCTCGGGAGTACTGCCCTGCTCGACTAGTGCTGCAGTCTACTCCACTCAAAGGCTTTCGATCGAGTCTGGCATAAATATTTAATTTCCAAACTGCCCTCCTACGGTTTCTATCCATCTATCTGTGCCTTCATCACTTGCTTCCTTTCTAGTCGTTCTATAGTCGCTGTTGTAGACAGCCATCGTTCTTCTCCAAGATCTATGAACAGTGGTGTTCCTCAGGGCTCTGTCCTATCACCAACTCTCTTCCTTTTATTCATCAATGATCTTCTAAGCTGTACATCTAACCCTATCCACTCATACGCTAATGACTCCACCCTTCACCTTTCCACTCGGTTCCCGCAATGCCCATCTCAACAGTTACTTCAACAAACAAGGGATGAGGCTATGGCACACCTAATGTCTGACTTGGCTCGTATCTCTGGAGTAAAAATAATCTTGTTGTTTTCAATGCATCTAAGACTCAGTTCTTACACCTATCAACCCGACAAAATCTTCCACAGGTATACCCACAAATGTTTAATAATATTCAGCTTAATCCTGCATCATCCTTGAATATGCTTGGGGTTTCATTTACTCGGGACTTATCTTGGAAAGATCATATTACATCTCTTGTAAAATCTGCTTGTGAGTGTGCTAAGCCGACTCCACTCTTTCTTTACCCCTGCACAATTGTTGACTCTATACAGGGGTTTTATTCGCCCCTGTGTGGAGTACAACTCTCATGTGTGAGGAGGCTCCCCACATACAGCTCTTCTCAATAGGGTGGAGTCAAAGGCTTTTCGTCTCATTAACTCTCCTCCTCTTTCTGACTCCCTTCAACCTCTGTCTCTTCGCCGCACTGTTGCATCTTTATCTCTTTTCTATCGCTACTTTAATGGTCACTGCTCCTCTGAACTGTCTGCTTCCTTTCCTCCACCTCTACGACGGGCGCGTAGCACCCGTCTGGCAGCAACCTCTCATCGCTTTTCTGTCCAACTCTCTAATGCAAGAGTTAACCGTTACTCCCAGTCTTTCATTTATGCAACAGGTCAGCTCTGGAACTGTCTCCCTCTGTCTGTATTTCCTGCTGCCTATGATCTCCAGTCTTTCAAACGCAGTGTGTCCAGGCATCTCAAAATGATCGGATCTTGAATTTGGCTGTCTACTGTATTTTGTTTTTCTCTTGGAGGGAACTGTTACTGCTGGCTCATGGCCTTTGGTTCCTTCTTCCTCGCATAATATATATATATATATATATATATATATATATATATCTCTCTATATATATATATATATATATATATATATATATATATATATATATATATATATATATATATATATATATATATATATATATATATATATATATATATATATATATATATATATATATATATATATATATATATATATATATATATATATATATATATATATATATATATATATATATATATATATATATATATATATATATATATATATATATATATATATATATATATATATATATATATATATATATATATATATATATATATATATATATATTGTTACATAGCCTATGATTTCATCATCCTTTGTGTAATTCTAACATACAGTGTCCTGCATGTTTGATCACGAGCGTGTTCTGCCTCAGTTCCCCCCTTCTACCGTTATAGTAGAGTAAGTCATCCTTTCTGTTGTTCAGAGCGGGATTGTCAACTCTTTGTCCCCAAGGCTTCATTTGCGCGTCCTTCTTACAAGTTGTATCAAGCTCTGCTGGCCCCTATATAATGAGCTCAGTCTCTGCATTATTGCCACTTAGATCTACTCCTCATTTTGTTCACATCTCTGTCCTCCCCTGTACAGTTATTATTGTGAGTGCTCAGGAAGTCTCCAACCATCTAGCAGCTGTGTGTAATTTGAGTATAACTGTTATTGCATTTTTTCTTGTACTGTGTAGCGTAAGGTGTTAATTCTTAGGCCTAGTAAAGTTTTTGTAATTCATTTTGTTAGCCATTGTTCATAATAGTTTGTATCTGTAATAATTTATCTTGCATTAACTGAGCATTACCCAGTGTATTTTCATTTTATCAGGGCTGACTTAGGTAAATTTACTCTTGCTAATTTCGTGTTAATAGAGGCTATTGCAGTTAACCATATATTTAACCTGTTTTTTTTGCCATTACATTATCCTTATGAGTCCTGAATGTTTTGTTGTTAGTTTGAGCATTAAACTTTAACTTGTAATTTTACCTAACTCTTTTGTTTTGAACCTGGAACTTTACGGGACAGTAGTGATTTTTAGTATTCTCACTTAAAGTGTACATTATCTTTCTCTGTTCCGTAACATAAATTTGACGACCTCTCATCAGGATATTCAGGATATTATCATAAGGATATTGCTTGATATTTTGTGACTGTGATTTATTCATGATGTCTACTATTACTACACTTGATGAAGCCAAAGATTTTTTGTCAAATGTGCAAACAGTGTGTGATATAGAAAACAGAACAAAGAATGAACTTAAGCTTGTTGCTCAACAATTGGGAATTGCTGTTCGCTCTCATCATTCTAAAGATCAAATTGTTGACATGATTAATGAAAGCTTGTTTAATGTAACTCCTCCAAATGAGCAAACGCAGATTGAATTAGCTAAGTTATAGCTAGCCCTGCAGGAGGCTCAGGCTAAGGAGGCGGAGTCTCAGGCTAAGGAGGCGGAGTTTCAGGCTCGTGCTAAGGAGGCGGAGGCTCGTATTCAGGAGGCACAGATACACGCACAAGTTGAACTTGCTAGGATTCAGGCAGACCATGAGTATCGCATGAAACAAGGTGGAACTGGATCATCTAGCTCTGATGATTTTGATGAGGCTAAAAATGTTAAACTTGTCCCTCCTTTTAATGAATCTGATTTAACAAAGTATTTTCAGTTGTTTGAGAGGGTAGCTACAGGTTTTAATTGGCCCAAGGAGTATTGGCCAGTATTCCTTCAAACTGTTCTCACCGGTAAAGCTCAAGTAACTTATGAATCTTTGCCTCAGGATGAATCTGATAATTATGATGTAGTTAAGAGCTTGATTCTTAAGGCCTGTGAGCTTGTTCCTGAAGCTTATAGAGTAAAATTTAGGACAACTTATAAGCAAGATAAGCAATCCCATGTTGAGTATGCAAAAATCAAAGAAGATCTGTTAGAGCAGTGGTTAAATCCTAAGAATATGGATTCTGATTTTGGTAAATTTAAGCAGATGATTTTGCTGGAGGACTTCAAAAGGTGTATTTATAAAGGTGTAAGCCTATATCTTGATGAGAAAAGAATAGATAATTTGACTGATGCTGCAGTTTTAGCTGATAAATATGTTCTCACTCACAAGAGATATTCTAAAGAAAAACTGAAAGCTGAGAGTAAGTACGTTGCCTCTACTCAGAGTACAGGTAACAGGAAAGAGAATAAAGATGATGTTTCTCAGGAAGTAAATACCAGCTTCACCTCTAGATTTCAGAAAAGTAAATGTACTTATTGTAGTAAGCTTGGTCATACTACGGAGAAATGTTTCAGGAGACAGCGTTGTGTGAACAAAAAGGAGTCTTTAAATATTCAGTCAATTGGTCTAGTGTCCACCCTTGAGAATTCCCAGAATTCTTTAACCGAGTTAACTGAACCTGCTTTGAGGGGTAACTTAAATTCTCTTGATGGAGCTCCTCTTTTGAGCAGTAACGTGGGTGACACTCTCAAGAGTTCATGTGCTAATTTCCTGTCTGATGGTTTTGTCAGTCCTCTGGACAGTAATGACAGGAAATCAGTTAAAATATATCGTGATACAGGTGCTTGCCAATCCCTTATGCTGACCAGTGTTCTAGGCTCTAATGTTAATTCCTCTGATGAAACTGTAATCTTACAAGGTGTAGGGAATAATTACTTCTCTGTCCCTCTGTGCAGAGTGAATTAGAGTCAGGTTTTGTTAATGGTTCCGTTATGGTTGGGTTGGTTGAGACACTCCCAATGTCAGGTGTAACTTTCTTACTTGGAAATGATATTGGTGGAGGTCAAGTGTGTCCAGCTCCTCAGTTGTCTAGTGAGCCAGTGGCTGCGTCCCGGGATTGTGATGTCCCTGATGTGTTCCCTGAATGTGCTGTCACTAGGGCTAAGTCTAAAGTTACTGGTGATTTAGAGGATAATGATGATGATGATGTTATCCTAGCTGACACTTTTCTTGCTAATTTGGACCACTCACCAGATGAGGCAGTGCCCTGTAGTGTTGATAATTTGTCTCGTCAAGAGTTGGTTGAGTTGCAGGTTGCTGACCCTGAGTTGAAAGGTCTAGCTAACTCTGCTTACAGTGAGGAAGAGTCAGCCGGTGCTTCTACTTGTTATTATGTAAAGTCAGGAGTACTTATGAGGAAGTGGAGACCCCTAACAGCATCAGCCGACTGTCAATGGGAGGTTGTACATCAAGTTGTCATCCCTCGTGTTTGTAGGCAGGATATCATTAGAGTGGCTCATGATTCCAGTTTGGCAGGACACCTTGGAGTGAGGAAGACTGTGGCACGCATTTTGAAACACTTCTACTGGCCAGGTATCTTCAGGGATGTTTCCTGGTATTGTAAGTCTTGTCACACCTGTCAAGTTGTGGGGAAGTGTAATCAGACCGAAAAGGTTGCACCTCTAGTTCCCATTCCTCCTTTTGAGGCGCCTTTCACCCGTGTGTTGGTGGATATTGTGGGCCCTCTTCCTAAGACTTCTTCAGGATTTTCTTATGTGTTGACCCTGATTGATATGGCTACTCGTTATCCTGAAGCCATTCCACTTAGAAATATCTCAGCAAAGAACGTGGTTAAGGAAATGCTAGGGTTCTTCACCAAGTTTGGTCTACCCAAGGAGATACAGTCAGACCGGGGAAGTAATTTCATGTCAAATGTTTTCAAGCAGTCTCTGAAAGAGTTGGGCATCACCCAGATCACATCTTCAGCTTACCATCCCCAGACCCAAGGAGCGTTGGAGAGATATCATCAAACACTCAAATCGATGCTCAAGAAATACTGTTTGGAACATCAGAAAGACTGGGATAAAGGTCTTCCATTCGTTGTGTCTGGTGCAAGAGAATCTCCAAATGAATCACTGGGCTTCTCACCTTTTGAACTACTGTTTGGCCATGAAGTAAGAGGACCCCTTAAGTTACTCAAGGAATGCTGGCTGTCGGAGGAAGATGACGTCAACCTGCTGGAGTATGTGATGAATTTCAAAGAACGGCCGTCCACTGCTTTACAGCTGGCGAGAGAGAATTTATGAGCTGCTCAGGAGAAGATGAAGACTTGGTATGATAAGAAGTCCAGGTTACGCCACTTTCATCCAGGAGATCAGGTTTTGATTCTGCTACTGGTGCATGGGCAACCTCTTCAAGCCAAGTTTAGTGGTCCTTATTTCGTGGAGAAGAAACTCAGTGATGTCAACTATGTCATCGCCACACCAGATCGTAGAAAGAACAAGCAACTATGTCACATCAACATGCTAAAGTTATATCACAGGCGGGACGAAAATAATCCAGTCTGCACTGTAGCTGTTCCACCCGAGTCTGCAAGTGAAGCTCTCCCATGCAGCATGAGCCTGAGTGATAGTTTGGGGAAGAATCCTGATATCATGAATGATCTCCAGATAAGCTTTCTCATCTACCTCCCGAGGAAAGGCAGGAGTTTTCGGCGTTACTGCAGGAGAACCCGCAAGTGTTCCGTGCCACTCCAGGAAGAACCACTGTGTTGATGCATGATGTCAATGTTGGAGACGCAAAGCCAATTAAATTGCCTCCTTACCGTGTGAACCCAGTGAAAGTTCCTCTCATCCAAAAGGAGCTTGGCTACCTGTTGGACCACAAGATGATTGAGCCCTGTCAGAGCGAGTGGAGTTCTCCTGTCACTCTAGTCCCAAGCCAGGTGGGTCACTGCGGCTTTGCATCGACTACAGACGTGTTAATCAGATCACCAAAACAGACACTTACCCTCTCCCTCGCGTGGAAGATTGCATAGACAAGATCGGAAAGGCTAGGTACATATGTAAGTTTGATTTGTTAAAGGGATACTGGCAAGTACCTATGACTGAACGTGCTAGGGAGATCTCATGTTTTGTAACACTAGGAAAGACTTTTGCATGTTCCGTAATGCCATATGGTATGAAGAATGCACCAGCCACATTTCAGAAGCTCATGAATTTTGTAACAGAGGGTTTGGGAGGGTGTGTTGTTTATATTGATGATGTATTAATCTTTAGTGACAACTGGAAAGATCACCTATGCCATGTCAGTAAATTTCTTGAGCGTTTGGTTCATGCTAATCTTGTAGTTAATTTATCAAAGTGTGAGTTTGGTCAAGCTAAAGTTCAGTACCTTGGGTATGAAATTGGTGATGGACATGATGCACCACCAGGAGCTAAGGTTCAGGTTATAAGTGATCTTCCCAGACCTAAAAGTAGGAAAGAGCTACAAAGATTTTGGGGAATGGTAGGTTATTACAGGAGATTTGATCTTAACTTTTCATTTCTTGTATCACCACTTACAGACCTACTGAAAAAGGGAGTTAAATTTGTCTGGACCGATAACTGTGAATCCTCTTTCAACAAACTTAAAGCTATCCTATTAAGTCAGCCAGTGCTCGCTACTCCAAATTTTGCTAAGCCTTATAAGATGGCTGTTGATGCAAGTGATACAGGAGCTGGGGCTGTTTTGCTGCAAGAGGATGATCAGGGCATTGAACACCCTGTATCTTATTACAGTAAGAAGTTCACTCCACCTCAAAAGAACTACTCAACTATTGAGAAAGAGCTTTTGGCCTTGATTTTGGGTTTACAGCATTTTTCATTTTATTTGTGTTCTGGTTTTGACCCCATAGTCATTTATACCGATCATAACCCACTGAAATTCCTTAGTAAGTTTAAAGATAAAAATCAGAGATTGACAAGATGGAGTCTACTTCTTCAGGAGTATTCATTAGACATACAACATGTCAAGGGGAAAATGTTATTGCAGATTGCTTATCTATACTTTAGACAGATTGTTTTAGAGTAATAAGAAATTTCCTTTGTAAATTTCTTTTTTCTTTGTGGGGAGGTGTTACATAGCCTATGATTTCATCATCCTTTGTGTATTTCTAACGTACAGTGTGCTGCATGTTTGATCACGAGCGTGTTCTGCTTCAGTCCCCCCCTTCTACCGTTATAGTAGAGTAAGTCATGCTTTCTGTTGTTCAGAGCGGGATTGTCAACTCTTTGTCCCCATGGCTTCATTTGCGCGTCCTTCTTGCAAGTCGTATCAAGCTCTGCCAGCCCCTATATAATGAGCTCAGTCTCTGCATTATTGCCACTTAGATCTACTCCTCATTTTGTTCACATCTCTGTCCTCCCCTGTACAGTTATTATTGTGAGTGCTCAGGAAGTCTCCAACCATCTAGCAGCTGTGTGTAATTTGAGTATAACTGTTATTGCATTTTTTCTTGTACTGTGTAGCATAAGGTGTTAATTCTTAGGCCTAGTAAAGTTTTTGTAATTCATTTTAGCCATTGTTCATAATAGTTTGTATCTGTAATAATTTATCTTGCATTAACTGAGCATTACCCAGTGTATTTTCATTTTATCAGGGCTGACTTAGGTAAATTTACTCTTGCTAATTTCGTGTTAATAGAGGCTATTGCAGTTAACCATATATTTAACCTGTGTTTTTTGACATTACATTATCCTTATGAGTCCTGAATGTTTTGTTGTTAGTTTGAGCATTAAACTTTAACTTGTAATTTTACCTAACTCTTTTGTTTTGAACCTGGAACTTTACGGGACAGTAGTGATTTTTAGTATTCTCACTTAAAGTGTACATTATCTTTCTCTGTTCCGTAACAATCAATATATATATATATATATATATATATATATATATATATATATATATATATATTATATATATATATACAGTATATATATATATATATATATATATATATATATATATATATATATATATATATATATATATATATATATATATATATATATATACACGTGTATATGTGTGTGAGTGCGTGTAAAACTAAAATTGTTCATTTTGAGGTATCTGTTCGTTTCCCTTTCCTCATTACAGCGGCAAGCATCACTCATCTAGCTACATGCTTTAACTATGCATATCTGTTTTTCTATCTTATCCAAGAGTTAAATGGTACTCTCATTTCTTTACGCATGAAAGTTGTCAACTCAAGAAGAATATTCCTCCTTTTTTCTTTCCCAGTTACCACGACTTTCAGTCTTTTTAATGCAAGATGTCCAGGCACCTTAGAAAAAATGGAACTTGAATTTGGATTTCTCTTTGCTCAGATTTCTAGTGAAAGTACAGAACTGCAAGATCTCAGTCATTATTTTCTTTCCACAAATACCGCAATATCAGTGAATGAGTGAATTATTCAGTGAGTTATTCAGTTAGTTGTTTATGCATTTAGTGAGCCAGTCATCTCACACAAGGTATGTGCAGTCATGGCTGTCCAGCAGCTTCCCTTTACCATCACGGACATGTCAACCGAGGAGATGGCGCACAGGAGGGCTAGTGGCTTGACCAAATACTTTGAATCAGTCCGAGTTAACCCAGGAAGGGCCGTGTTCCCTGTCAAGTGAGTTTGCTATTTGATTCTCACACAAACGCATTGAGGTACAACAGTTACGGACATAAATAGCCAGGCATTTCATTACGGTAATATAATTCATTACGATGAAAATACTTATGCGCGCCTCCAGTCCCAGCATATATATCATAGTACTGTGTATTAATTTCACTATACTTCGACCAAAGCATGTGTTCTTAATGTAGTGTCTCGATACCCCCGGGGGGGTATCGAAATGGGTTCTAGGGGGTATCCAGGAAGGTGTCCTGTATGGCAATAAATTAATAAATAATAATTTGTGTACGAGTTACTTTGTTGAAAAAATATAAAACGGGTTCATGGAATTCTGCTGTTTGTTCATAGACATTCTCATTTCTCTTTTTAATGACGGGAAATTGAAGTGAAAGGAGTAACATGACAGAAGGGGCACCAGGTTGACTCGGAGCTGAACCTGGGGGTATCAGGGCAGAAAAATGTTAAGAACCACTGGGTCACTAAAAAGTAGAGCGATTTTATTATCCACAACTGTTCAGTACCGTTTGATTAGCTGAAACGGTTGTGCTTATTACAAATGAAGGCCGAACATAGAAGATGATATATAATATAGAATTATTTTGGCACATAAACTGAATATAATTAGTTCATTCACAAGTCCCTTGACACTTGACACTTCTTGTCTCCAGATTCAGGAGGGTGGCCAGCATTTTGTATAACTTTGAGTTCCGGCGAGATGATATCGTGCTGATGGCATGGCCAAAGACTGGGTCGACGTGGCTGAGGGAGGCGTTCTGGGCATTCACTAACGTTAACCGCCTGCACCTCGCTGACCAACAGTTCCTGCACACCAGAACTTACTCCTTAAACATGGTATGAGCACCACAGTACATTTTGTTTGTACCTCACATCGCCTTGTAAAACATTTCAGGGCTACAACGGACATTTATGAATAGTTCCCTTCCTGTATTACTAGAACTTCACACCCCAGTTTCTCTCTCTCTCCTATATACAATGGGCTCGCACAGTGCACGAGAGATTGGGCGGTGCACGAGCTCGTGCACTGGGAATTCGCGTACTAGGAATACATAATCTTATGGGAATAATTACATATGGGCCGTACCCCCTCATACCTGCACATTTTTGGGCCCTTAGAGACATAATAAAGGTCATATGTTTCAGACATTGTACTAAAGCTATAGCTACAATAACAAAAATATGGGTAGTCACCTTAACAACAGTAGACAACAGGCCTGATGACCTTAAATAACAGGGGTTCTGAGGCACGGCAACACTTACAGTGCTGCACTCCCCACCCACCTCCCACCGGATCAACACTTCCCTCCACAGACTCCTCTTGATCACCTTCCCCAGGAGCATCAAAGTCACTCACTTCGGCCATAAACCCTTCAAAGTCCAATGCTGACACTTCTGACATTGCATCCTCTTCATCCTCAACAGGAACAGGAGCAGACGATGTCGATGGTTCCGCAATTTCACCAACTTGAGCCCGCTGTGTGTAGCTAGTTATGAGCGTCTGTCTTCTACTGTTTATTTCTTCCCTATGCCTGTCTGTGTAGAAACGGAAGAGTTTGTCGATACCAACCAGAAGTTCCTCCGTTCATAGGTTGCTCACTTCCTGTTCCTTCACCTCTTCCTTGAGCTTATCCACGGTGCAAAGATCTTGCTTATGTTTGACATACACAGCTCAGTCCTGCCTTCCATCACACTAGGCTGCACAACTTGACTTTGCCTGGCGTCAGGCATCAACATGACACGTGACGTGCTGTGTGAGAGGTGGTCGTGCACTAGTAGAAAATGGCATTTTTGAGCCACTCCTTGCCTCTGCCTCGCGTTCTGTGCGGTAAACTCGCGCATTGAAGGGTTTTTGATTATGATTTTTGGTCACTCATGCACAAGGCGAATCGCGCACTGTGATGAGACGCACTGTGCGAGCCTACTGTATATATATATATACATAGAGAGAGAGAGAGAGAGACGGGGGCTCCCATAATCCACTCACTCAATACAAGGATGCCTTATGGTCTCTACATTGAGTGGCAAGCGCAATGGTTTCCTGCACCCGGGAAACCATTTACTACGCTGGGTTTTTGGTTGGGTTGTGTCCCCCAGATTCCCTTATATAAAATCACTTAATCATGGCAAATGTTTCGAAGAGCCTCAGAGGGCCGAATACCTGACAAGGGCCCCAACCAAATGGGCAGGTTCATATAGCCATGTGCAATGTGTGAGGTGTGAATAAGGAGACCAAGAGGGTGGAAGTGGTGAATGTGTTCAAGAGTGCGAGTTATGCCGTGATAGCATTGTGTGAAACAATGAAAGGGTGTGAAGTGGAGGAATGGAAGGGTATGAAATGTGTAAGATCAGGCATGAATGGGCGAGGAAAATGCAAGGAAGGAGTCGCTTTGTTGATAAATGAGGTGTGGCGAAATGGAATGAGAGATTACAAATGTTTTCAGTTCGAGATGTATGTATGTCAAGTTCAAGTCTGAGAAGGTGAAAGTGGCTGTGATTGTAGTGTATGTGGTGTATGATGACAGGAGTGAGAGAGAGAAAGACAGGTTTGGGGATAAGCAGTGGGAGAAATGCCCAAGATCTATAAAATGATCGTAATCCGATATGAATGGAAGAGTGGGCACTGGTCCTGAGGAAGAAATAATGGGTTGTAATGGAGTACCAGGAGAAAATGATAATGGGAAGCAACTGGAGGATATGTGTCAGGAAAGGAGGTTGTGCATTTGTAACTTATTTTAAACATAAAGATGTACATAAATATACATGATATAGAGGGAACGGGGATCGTGTTGAAAGGAGCCTGATTGATTACGTGCTCGTAGAGAGGTCGATGCTAGGAATAGTTGCTGATACTAGGGCCGTGAGAGGACGATGTGGAGGTCTTTCATATCATATGATGGTGGTATGCAAGATCAAGCTGAGAGGAGTGAGGTGGACCAAGAGAGAGAGGAGCAGTCAGAAAGACTGAAAGTCAAGAAGCTGAGGATCAAAGAAATGGCATATGAGGACAGGACCAAAACAGGGGAGGAGTTAGAATCAGTGAATTGGAAGGAAATGGATCTGAACAGCCTGTGGAATGCATATAGGGATTGCTTAGTTAGGAATGCTAAAACGGTGTGAGGTGTGGCAAGAGTAACATCAACAACAAAAAGGTGCGGCATGGTGGGATGAAGAGGTTAAGAGAGCAGCGTAGGAAAAGAGGAAGACGTGGCTAGAGTGGTTACAGGATAGGGGTTCAATTGAAATAAGAACCGAATTTATTGAGAGCAAGAAGCACGTAAAGAGACTAGTGAAGAGGAAAAATAAGGAGGTAAATGATGATCTAGGTAGAACAATGAATGCAAATTACGCTGAAAATAGGAAGTTATTCTGGAAAGAGGTGCGGAAACGGAGAAGTGACAGTGGAAAGAAATGTGAAAGTGTGAAAAGATGTAAGTGGTTGATTATAAACCCATGGGGATGAAGTAAGGACCAGATGGAAAGAATATTTTGAAAGCCTAATGAAAGGGAATAGAGAGAGCAGAGAGGCTGTAAACATGATTTTTTTTTTTGTGGGGGGGGAGAGAAGGAATGCAATGCCAGGAAACGTGACACTAGCAGAAGCGAAGAACTCTGTGAAAAGGTTAAAAAATAGGAATCCAGCTGGGGTTGATAAGGTGTATGCAGAGATGATTAAGGCTAGTGGAGAGAGCGGAATGAAGTGCTTGTTGGAGATATGTAAAAAGGCATGGATGCGTGAAACTGTGCCAGCAGAGTGGAAAAGGGCTGTGATTGTACCCATGTACAAAAATAAAGGTGAGCGAAGTGAGTGCAAGAATTATCGTGGAAAAAGTTTATTGAGTGTGGTAGGGAGGGTATACGGAAGAATTATTATAAAGTAAGAGATATCAGAAGTCCTACTGAGTGATGAACTGGGTAGCTTTAGGAGTGGTAGAGGATGTGTGGATCAAATATTTGCGGTAAGGCAGATAGTGAAGGCTTGTGAGAAGGACCGTAAGGTGTTCATGGCACTTATGGATCGGGAAAAAGCATACGACAAAGTAGACACAAAGGACTGTGGAAGATTTTGCGTATGTACAGCGTAGATGCTAAGCTGCTAGGTGCCGTCAAGAGTTTTAAAATGGTAGTGAAGCATGTGTAGGGGTAAATGGGCATCAAAGTGAATGAATCACGATCGGTGTGGGCGTGCGACAAGGTTGTGTAATGTCCCCATGGTTGTTCAGTATATATATGGATGGGGTGAGGAGAAAAGTAAAAACACGAGTAATAGAGAGATGGATGGCGTTGGTAATGAATGGTGATGGACGGAGTATCTCAAATTTGTTGTATGTTGATGATGAAGTACTACTTGCAAATACCACACAAGAACTTAGTTGATTAGTGCAGAGTTTTGCTAATATCTGTGAGCGTCGTGCCTTGAAAGTATATGTAGAAAAAAGTAACGTTATTGAGAGAGAAAGTGACTCCTAGTGTGATATTACAGTGAATGGAGTGAGACTGGAACTGATGAGAGAGTTCAAATACCTGGGTACAGTGACAAAAAAGAGAGGAAAATGTGCGAAAAAACAAAAATGAAAGTAGAGTGACACAAGGAAGAAAAGTAGCTGGTGCTGTGAAGGCCTTGATAAGAAACAGAGGCTTGAGTGTTGCAGCTGCACAAGGGTTACACGAAGGAGTGTTAGTGCCAACTTTAACATATGGATGTGAGACTAAAGTGTGATATGAAAATGAAAAGTCAAGAGTAAGAGTAGAGGAGATGGGACTGCTGAGGAATGTATGTGGATAGAAAACGAAATAATGTGATTCGTGAAAGATGTGGAGTGGGGATGTCTGTGGACACCAGAATCGAAGAGAGTGTACTGACATTGTATGGTCATGCGGAGAGAATAACAATAGAGTGGTGAAAAAGGTATATCTGAGCGAATTTGAAGGAGGAAGGAGGCGAGGTAGGCCGAGGAGAAGGTGGAAGGATATGGTGGATGAGTGTGTGAGGAAGAGAGGTATGGAGTCGGTGAGGCTAAAGGACTGACAAGAAATCGAGCTGGCTGGATGAATGTTGTGAGAAAATGTGCATGATCATAGATTTGGCACCCTGTTTTAACTTGACATCATCTGAACTGATTCTATCGGATAAGTTTATGTGAAGCTACATAATGTGGTGAATGTTTTTGGCGTATCAGATAGAGCCAGGATTCCGGGGGCTTGAATGATGAGTGAATGGAAGCGTAGCTCATTGGACTGGGCAAATTTGGGCTGTCTGGACGTGCTACTCCTCACCCTGCCCTAGGGTGGGAAAGGAGGTCCGGATAGATAAATAGATAGATAGATAGATATAGATAGATATATACAGACGGCGTAGAAGTACAATTTTAGTCTTCTCTTTATTGATCTGTGTGTGTGTGTGTGTGTGTGTGTGTGTGTGTGTGTGTATTCTTACCTTACCTGATTGTTCTTACCTAACTGTATCTTTACAGAAATGAGTCAAGCTCGTACCCTCCTGAGTATTAAACCATATTTATTATACATATCTTTAAATTTATGAACAGTTTTGGCACACACTATTTCATTCGGAAAGTGCATCCTACTCTGTTTGGGAAACTAAATTTCCTTACGTCTTTATCACCTCAGCTTTTATAAAGTTTTTGCAGTTGCCTCTTGCCTATGCTTCCCTATAGGTTATATACTCATTTATATCTATTTTCTCTTTCCCTGTGATGCATTTATATAGAGTAATCACGTCCCTTCTTTTCCTTCTCTCTTATAATATTGGTAGGTTCAGCTTTTCTACTCTTTCTTCATAACTTAGATCCCCTTAAACATGGTACCCATCTTGTAGCGGCCCTTTGTACTTTTTTCAATCTTATCTATATGTTTTTTGAGATGTGGATTCTAGACCACTGATGCATACTCCAGGGCTGGCCTGATGAATGGTGTTATTATCCTTGTCAGCATGTCTTCCTATATGTTAATGATATTCTCATATTAGCAGTTAGTGTATACATGTTCCGTGCCTTTTCACTGATGTGGTCAGCCGTAGATAGTTTGTTATAAATAATCACTCCTAGGTCCTTCTCCTTTTCTGATATGTGTAGCGTTGAAATTCCTAGCTTATTATCCCAATCTGGTCTTTTTCCACTCGTACCAAACTTAATTACATGGCATTTGTCCACATTGCATTCCATTTGCCATCTATTGCTCCATTCATGAAGCTTATTTAATTATTCTTGTAGCTCTCTTCAAGAGTCTGTGTTTGTAAGTCTCCTTTGTATTTTGGCATCATCAGCAAACATATTTAGATAGCTTCCATTTCCAATGTTGTCGATGTCATTTATATATACTAAAAATACAATTGGTGCCAGCACTGAACCCTGTGGAACTTCGCTGGTCTCTTCACTCCATGATGAGTAATTTCTCCTTAGTACTATTTTCATTTCCCATTTTCTGAGAAAATTTTGCATCCAACAATACCTATTATCTTGGATTCTTCCTTGATGGTACAATTTTCATAAAAGTCTTTGGTGCGGTACTCTGTCAAAAGTTTTCATGAAATCTAAATAGATACTGTCCACCCATCCTTCTCTTGTCTGTAGTGTTTCTGCAGCTCTGTCATAGTAGCTTAATAGATCAGTAATACGTGATTTTCTCCTTCTAAAACCGAACTTTCTGTTATCATATTGTATTTTTGAAGATGGTTTACCCAAATTTTTCTTTCCACCTTTTTTAGTATCTTACTTACAACACTGGTCAGGGATACTGGTCGGTAACTGAGTGGATTTTATCTATTTCTTTTCTTCAGTAGGAGAGCGACGTTTCCTTCTTCCTAACATCAGGTAGTTTACCTTGACCTAAGGATTCCTTGAATATTGAATATATTTGTCTGCTTAACTCTTCTGCACATTAATATAGCACCCACCCTGAAATTTCGCCAGGACCATTTGCTTTTCCTTTGTGTAATTTACTTAACTATTCCTGTACCTCTTGTTCCGATATTCGAATATCTGGTAATATGTGTGGGCATGCATGTTCCTTATCATCCCTCTCAAAATTACTTTCTTCTGTAAAAACTAATTAAAATAATTTGTTAAGTACTTGACAAATATCATCTTCTTGGTTATAAGTTATCTCCTTATCCATGATAGACTGAATTTTATCTTTAACTTTGGTTTTGCTTTGGGCATAGCGTAAAACAGCGTCAGTTGATCACTACATTTATTATAATGCCTTCCTTAAACTGTCTTTGAGCTTCTCTTCTTATCCCTATGTAATTATTTCTTACCTGTTGATAGTTGTTATATGCCTTCTAACTATTGTGTCTTCTGTATCTACTCCACAGCAAGACTCTTTTCTATTTCAGTCTTTTACATTCTGTATTAAACCACTTCTTTACCCTTATTTCTGTTTCTTTGTGCTGAGAGATATATTTTTGGACTCTGGTTTCATAAAATTCACTGATTTTTTTTTTTATATTTAACATTAGATTTGTCACCCCTTTTTAACGTGGCAGCATCCGGATTGACTCAATCGGATATGTTTATGTGAAGCTACAGAACATGGTGAATGTTTTTGGCGTATCCGATAGAGTCAGGATTCCGGGGACTTGAATGATGAGTGATTGGAAGCGTGGCCCATTGTTTTGGGCAAATTTGGACTGTCTAGACAATAGTACTCCTTACCCTGAGGTCCGGATGATGATGAGGATGATGATGATGATGATGATGATGGTGATGATGATGATGATTTGTCTTGTCCTCTAAGCTCATTTTCCCAATCAGTTTCTTTGAAGTAGTTCTTTAGGTCATGATAGATGTCTTTTTTGTAGTTTAGGGTCTTTTTGTAATTTTCATCACTGCTAACTATGTCATATGCAGTCCTGAAGTTGCAATTTAATACGGCATGGTTGCTTTTGCTGAATGGAGGGTGATACATTATGTTGTCGATATCATTATCTTGCATAGTGAATATAGGATCTAATGATGATGCATTCTCTAGTCCTCTTTTTCTTATGTTTTCCTTTACGTGTTGTTTTAGGAGAAACTCCTGTACAAGATTCAGAAGCCTGTGATCCCAACAGCTTACAATGCTTCTTACATCTACTGTATTCCACTTTATATTTGTATTGAAATCTCCAGTTCATATAATTCTTTCAGATATCTCTTCCATTCTGTGTAGTAGGGATCTTAAACTCTGAATTGTACTTTCTGCCAGGTCTTCATATTTGCCTCTTTCCCAAGTGTTGGTTTGGTGGCATGTATAAATTTGCCACAATTGTTTTCCGTTCAGATGTGTTGATTTCTGTTGCAATTCATTCTACTTGTGAGGATATATCTAGTTGTATGTCTTTGACCTGTAGAATTTTCTTTGCTAATATCGTAACTCCTCCGTTTTTCAAATTTCTATCTCTTCTCCACATATTGTATTCAAAGTTTTGGATGTCACTTAATATCCTTGGGATTAATTTTGTTTCAGTTAGGCAAATAATATGAGGTTCATTTTCTTTAGTATAGTCTTTTATCTCTAATAATTTGGATACCATTCCATCAACATTTGAGTACATCTTCTTAATCATGTCGTTTACATATTTCACATAGCTTGAGTATTTTTTTAGTCCTTGTTGTTTATGTGCCACTTTCTTACTTGTAGCCTAACTAGTTTGTAAAAAAAATTTACTTCCCTCTTCCTCTGATCTTTCTTTTTCTTTCTTGGTTTGCTTCATCCCTCTTCTCCTTTAGTAATCCCAATTCTTCCTAAGTTAGGCATCTTTTTCTCCATACTTTTTAAAATTCCTCTTTTTCCATAAGTTTGTTGGCGTTTTTTTTATATTTTCCCTAGTGTTCACACTTCGGAAGGTTATTTTTAGGGGCCTTGACTTATTTCTCTCATATTTCCCTAGCCTTTTATGTTCCTCTATATCTTTATCACAGATATCCTGTGATACTTCCTTCAGTATGTTTATTATATTTACCATCTCCTTTTTGTCTCTCGATATTCTGTTCTTTATTTCTCCTTCATCTATACCGGTGACTACTATAGATTTATTGATCTCTGCTGATTCCTTGACCAGTCTTTTTTTCTTTCACTTTCTTTTTTATGCCTTTTTCTTCGACTTGTGTGTGTGTGTGTGTGTGTGTGTGTGTGTGTGTGTGTGTGTGTGTGTGTGTGTGTGTGTGTGTGTGTGTGTGTGTGTGTGTGTGTGTGCGCAGGATGCCACTACCAGCTACAGAGTCCCCAGAGGATTAAGCGACAAGGAGGAAATAAACTGCAGATATATTGGGTAGGATTCTACTGATGACTATTTTAATGAAACACGATATATACACACAGCACTCCGCCCAGTGTACCGAACAGAGGGACAATAACATTAATTTCACCAGAAACCATGTGATAAACATGTAACGTGATACTACCACAAACTCTCATCCTGGCAAGTCTTTGTTGTACAAATAATAATGATGCTGGGGCTCGTGTTGGATCATCCTCACCAAAAGTCCTAGTGCTCTGCCTCATGTCCTCACTTAGGAGGATTCAGCCACTATGACTTTCACTTCCGTAACTCTTTTCTTTTCCACCACTACATCCCGGTACAATTCCCAAAATCGTCTCTTAATTTACTTTCACATGACACTGAACCATCCCTTTACCGTTTTTATGCCTTTTTTGTCCTCGCCGCTAATAAGCATCCACAAAAACAGTTCACCATCAGGAAGGAGAACAGCATCACTGTATACATCGAATATGAAATACTCCATCCCTCACAATTCATCACCAGCAAACTACAATAGATATCATCATCATCCACGCCTCTTTTACCACTTAAGTATTTTTTTATGCAAGGAAGAAAGAACCAGGATCTAAAAGCCCTCAAGATTGTTCCCTCAAAAAAAAAAAAAAAAAAAAAAAAAAGGGGGAGCCTAAATCAAATTCCGCTCATAAGTATGGGGCGAGGTAGGCTCCAGAGACCAAGGGGGAAATTTATAGAATTGAAAACTAACTCAGTCTATCTATCTATTAATCTGTATATCTATCTAAGTATAGACAGACAGTTAGATAGACAGATATAGATAAATAGTTATGGCAGGAATAGTAACTGACACCTGAGTGAATGGTAGAGTTAGTAATATGTACATGGAATATTGGTCGTTAATTATGAGTGAATACTTTAACTAAAAGCGAAATTTATACCATCAAAGAACCTTTACCTGTAGCCTCAGTGTACTGAGTTGGCAGATATCTGAAGTATTTATATGGGGAAGGTATACGGCTGGTGTGTGTGTGTGTGTGTGTGTGTGTGTGTGTGTGTGTGTGTGTGTGACCTTAGGAAGGGAAGAACCGTCGGATTGAATGATATCTTAGTGTGAGGTTATGTGTCTATTGGTGTCAAATTATGCCTGCTGGTGTGAGGTTATGTGTCTGTTGGTGTGAGGTTATGCTTGCCGGTGTGAGGTTATGTGTGCTGGCGTGAAATTATGTGAATGTGTTGGTGTGAAATTATGTGTGCTGGTGTGAGGTTATGTGTTGGTGTGAAATTATGTGTGCTGGTGTGAGGTTATGTGTCTGTTGGTGTGAGGCTGTGTCTGTTGCTGTGAAATTATGCCTGCTGGTGTGACGGTGTGTCCGTTGGTGTGACGGTATGTGTCTGTTGGTGTGACGGTATGTGTCTGTTGGTGTGACGGTGTGTCTGTTGGTGTGACGGTATGTGTCTGTTGGTGTGACGGTATGTGTCTGTTGGTGTGACGGTGTGTCTGTTGGTGTGACGGTATGTGTCTGTTGGTGTGACGGTATGTGTCTGTTGGTGTGACGGTGTGTCTGTTGGTGTGACGGTATGTGTCTGTTGGTGTGACGGTATGTGTCTGTTGGTGTGACGGTATGTGTCTGTTGGTGTGAGGTCGTGCGTCTGTTGATGTGGGGTTGTGTGTCCGTTGGTGTGGGGTTATGTGTCTGTTGGTTCTAGGTTATATGTCTTTGGTGAGAGGTTATGTGTCTGTTGGTGTAAGGTTATGTGTCTGCGTGAGAGGGTATGTGTTGATGTGAGTGTATGTGTATGTTGATGTGAGGGTGGGTGTGTGGTGCTGTGAGGGTATATGTGTGGTGATGTGAGGGTATTCGTGTGTTGTAAGGGTATGCGTGTGTTGATGTGAGGGTATGTGTGTGTTGATGTGAGGGTGTGTGTATGTTGATGTTAGGGTATGTATCTGTTAGTGTAAATTTATGTGCCTGTTTCTAATTGTTTACTGCTGTTATATTTTAAGCATAGTGTTTTCAGTTAACAACATCAGCAACAATTATAATGATAATAATAAGAGAAATAAAATAATAATAATAATAATAATCATAATAATAATAATAATAATAATAATAGCCAAGAGTCTGTAACAGTCACAAACAGTTATTAATTTCCACCTACGAGAATATTGCTGAACTTAAGTTTTTTGTAGTACTCTAACTCAAAAACCGTTGGTCAAACTGTTCCCCAGACATATACAGACCTGGTCCAGGACCAGACAGAACGCCTAAGGCCAAGAAATGCCTCATTTTTGCTTTACCTTTTCGTGTATGGAAGAGCAACTGAAAAATGTTGAAAACTGGGGCACCTGAAACATGGTAATGTCACGCTTGAATGACCGTCAAATTGTTTACATATAAATGTTTGGGAAATAATTTTATTACAGGATTTATTTTCACATTCATATATCCATAATAGCTTTGGAGTAAGCTGTGGTTGAAAATTCGTGATTTCAGGACATTTTTGGACCAGTAACCTTGAAAAGTAGGTCAAGGTCACTGAAACTGGGACAGTGTAATAGGGTCCTGGTGTACATCCTCATAAGGTATGAAGAAAATCAGAGACGAAAAGTGAGGGAATAATAATACTGTAATAATATTAAAAATAATTAAGGAGAAAATGATATCCACCTATGGTAATAGGTGGATATCAGTAGCAATAATGATGATGATAACTTAAAAACTAACCAACAAACCCGTTACTACACCTGCTGAAGAAGCCAGGAAAGCCATACTGATGTCATGCACGGCGATGGGAAGTGACTAGGTGAGTTTCTGCCGGTATCCCACAGTGTTATTGTATTGCAGGATTTCCTCTCTGAAAACACTGGCGCTGTTCACGAGGAGTGTGTGCGTCGAGTAAAGGATGAGTGTGGTGATGCTGCTGAGGATGGGGTGTTGATGACCCGCCTGGCTGCTGCACACCAGGGGTCACCCAGGATCCTCTTCACACATCTGCACTTTGCGCATCTCAACCCTACCCTTCTGGACACTTGCAAGGTGACACACACACACACACACACACACACACACACACACACACACACACACACACACACACACACACATACACAGTAAGTAAGTAAGTAAGTATTTATTGACCACAATATCCAGTTATACAGGATTTCAAACAACAATAAACCTTAGCACGATAAACAGTACATCAGATATTAGCAAACAATTATGGTCCACAAAACAAGCGAAGTATTAAAGGGTTGATCAGTGCATCTATATAGCCTTAATGAAAGATGGAAATCATTACATTCTGATTAGTAATGTAACTACAATTTGACCAATCACCTTTTTTACGGAAAAAAAAAAATCCCAATGTTATATCATGGTTAGAATAAGAGCATACAAAATGAATTAAATACACTTTAAATAACATAGATTATGATATACATTATAGTACACACTAGCCAAAACAGGAAAGGACCTTATACACTATCTCCTCAATAGGAAACTGAGCATCGTCACCAATGATTTGACTCCAGGAAGTAAAGTTATATCTTGTACGTGTGTGCTGAGTCAGTGGACACACCTCCAGTACATGCAACTCTGTTTGCACAGCACCACATGGACAGAGCCACTCTGCTACCGGGAGACGTCCCCGTCCATGCCAATTCCAACGGCCCGTCTCAATCGCCAGATTGTGACTGATTAACCGCAGCCGACTAAATGCCATTCTGTGTACCTCACTAGTTTTACCACGACATTTATAGATCTCGTGAACTGTTAAGGTAGGGTTCAACACATTATAAATTAGCCTTCTAGAAGATGTAGAGTTATAAATTGATTGCTTTGAAGATTCAGTGCCGACTTTAACATCAACAGAATTATTAATTAAACTCTTAATGTGTTTACTTGCTGGTGTGTTAGCCGCCATGGTCAGCTTGACGGCGTGCACCCACGGGTCATTGGGCATACCGCACCATTACCCCCACAGTCGCTGGAAAAGCTTCCTCTGCCTTGCTAGTACTAAAGATTTCAGTGGCGGGCACCCGAGTTCCACGTAACAAACGTCCGTGCACGCCGTCATACGAGCTCCCAGCAGCTGTTTAATACCCCAGTTATACAATTTTTCCATTGGCCTCAAGTTCCCTCCTCTTTTCACACGCACTCACTATATTGCTTTCTGTACAAAACTGTAAAGTATATAGATCTTGGTTATATTACTTGTCATTAATTTGAAAAATAGCAAATATGAACATGTTTGACGATCTATACAGCTTTTAAGCGTATTGGTCATGAAAATTTCTCATAAAATGTTATCCAATGGCAACAACTCACAAAGACTTGGTAACTTTTTTTTTTTTTTTTGCCTATCGACCATTGAGGCCAAAGCCCCTGGTCATTAAGGGCTGTATATATATATATATATATATATATATATATATATATATATATATATATATATATATATATATAATTTTTATTTTATTTATTTTTTTTATTTTTATTTTTTAAATTTTGTCTTGGTTTTACATTTTTTAGACCTTATAAAGAAAAACCTAATCTAAAGACCCTAAAACTAATCACCTAACAGACAGATCGGTAACCTATACTAAATCCTACAGAGACAAATAGCTAGACCTACACTAATGGTAAAAATACCTTGACTAACAGAACACCATCGACTGCAAATATGTACTCGTAATGCCTTTCTACATTACACACCTGCACTCATCACCTGGTGACTGTCAGTCGAGGCACAACCTAATATAGGGGACATCAATATATGAAAGAGAACCAGACGAGTCAGGAACATTTCCATATACGTCAGCTGTCGGCCCTAATTAGAACAACTTAAACAAGAAGGTATAAGGTATTTACATAATATGTCCAAAAAGTGAAGGACCTCGCCCAACAGACCACCATCGACTGCAAGTGGCCAATACCTTTCTATATTGCACACTTGCACTCATCAGCTGGTGACTGTCAGTCAAGGAACGGGGTTTAATGTAGGGGACATCAATATTAGAAATAGATCGGTGGGAGGAGGAACTATTTCAAATATGTCAACTGTCATTACTAATTAATAGTACAATATATACATATTCACAGTCGATAAAAAACAAAACTATATAGTAAAAAAGTCATCACTCTGATCAGTCCGGTCTCTCTCAGGAAAGCCATCAATTTATCAGTCATAACAATGTCCCGGGGGATTGGAAGTCGGGTATAATTATTCCCTTGTACAAAGAGAACGGGGAAAAAGAAGTGTGTGGTAATCATAGGGGCATTTGTCCTCTTAGTATATTAGGAAAAGTGTATGGTAGGATACTTATTGACAGAGGTAGAGAAAGGACAGAGGAATTAGTTGGAGAAGAACAGGGAGGCTTTAGGAAGGGAAGAGATTCTGTAGATCAGATATTCATTCTTAGATCTTTAGTGGAAAAGTTTCTAGAGAAGGGAAAGAAGTTGTATGCGGCTTTCATGGATTTGGAGAAAGCATATGACAAGGTGGATAGACAAGGATTGTGGAAAGTATTAAGAATATATGGAGTAGATGGGAAGTTGTTGAATGCTGTGAAGAGTATGTATGATGGTGCTAAGGCTTCAGTGCGTGTGGATGGTGAACTGAGTGAATTTTTCTCATTGAAGGTTGGGTTGAAACAGGGATGTGTCATGTCTCCATGGCTGTTCAATCTGTACATGGATGGGGTAATAAAAGAGGTACAAGGTAGGGTAGTGGATGTTGGAGTGGCCCAGGTGAGATAGGATAGTGTTTGGAAACTCCCTGTACTGTTGTTTGCAGATGATACTGTGTTATTGAGTGAAGACGAAGGGGAGCTGCAAGGCTTGGTGGATGAGTTTGGGAGAGTGTGTAAGAAACGGAATCTAAAGGTGAATGTAGGGAAGAGTGAAGTGATGGTCTTTGAGAGAGGTGAAGTCAGTGAATGTACAGCGAGGTTGGATGGTGAGGAATTGGAAAATGTGAGTACGTTTAAGTACTTGGGTAGTGTGATGAGTAAGGATGGAGGTTTGGAGGATGAAGTGCTTGAAAGGGTACAGCAGGGAAGAAAGGTTGCTGGTTCTTTGAAAGCAGTGATAAGAAACAGGGAAGTGAGCATGGAAGTGAAAAAGTTACTACATGACAGTATTGTGATACCAACTCTAACGTACGGAAGTGAAGCTTGGACGTTGTTGGAAGGACACAAGTCAAGAGTGAGAGCAGTGGAAATGAATTATTTAAGAGGAGCCTGTGGAGTCACATGGAGAGACAGGCTGACGAATGAGGATATAAAAGAGCATTGTGGTGTGGATGGGGATGTAATAGGAAGCGTTATGAGGAACACACTGAGGTGGTTTGGCCATGTGGAGAGGATGGAGGGTGAAAGACTGACGAAGAGAGTGTATGTGAGTGAGGTGGAGGGGGGAAGAGGGAGGGGGAGGCCGAGGATGAGATGGAGGGATGGGGTGGAGAGGTATATGAGAGAGGGGTGTGTGAGTTGGGACAGGGCAGTGAAATGGCGGGGGACAGGGCGACGTGGAGGCGATGTGTTTGTGGCCACCCCAAACGGGATTGAGGCGTCTGGCAATAGATCGATAGATAGAACAATGTCCCCATTACCGAGGATGGTGGAAAGGGCAAAGGGGATGTCTTGCTGCTCCACACCAATTTATAAGTGAAGCACGTTCACGAATAAATCGCCGACAGTGCAGGATGATATGATTGATAGACAACACCGCATCACAGATGTCAGTGCAGTGGGAATCGTTTTTCCATATAAGGTTTCATGTGCGTAAGCATGGTGGCATTAAGCCGTAATCGAGCCAACGCTTTTTCTTCCAGGGGACTGGTACGGTTGGCAGTGTCCCAGTCGCCCAGGTACGGCTTACACGTTCGAATATTTAGTCTGGTCCACTGACCTTGCCACAGAAGATTTATTGATTTCTTTCCAAGAGAGAGACTCGACCATAGATCATGAGGAACGTCCCAAGTCTCCTCGAGCTCTACAGCCGACTTTGCAAGTAAGTCAGCCTGCTCATTGCCGTAGATAAGACAATGACCAGGCACCCAGATCAGCGTGAATGACTTGTTGCATGAAAGCAACTTAATAACAATACGGCCCTGGATCTCGTTCGAGTCCATAGTGCAAGAAGTGATTGCCTGAAGGGCTGATTTCGAGTCTGAAAATATGACAAATGAGTCATGCTGAGAATTTAGAGCATAGTCAATGGCTTTGTCAAAAGCAAAATGTTCGGAGGTAAACACAGATGTATGAGTCGGCAACCGATACCTGAGGGCACATTCCGTCGACCATATGCTAGCACCCATACATTCACTCGACTTGGAACCGTTGGAACCGTCGGTGTACAGTTGATGGGACCCCAAGTGCCGAATGATGATATTACGAAACAAGTGGTGGACCTCCACCTCCGGCGCCTTGGTCTTTGGTGCTGGGAGCCATGATACACCAACAGTAAAGCCGGGTGGCTCCCAAGGCGTTATATTTTTAAACACCAACTTGTCACAGTCACTGAGGTCCACACCAAGCTCCTGAGTTAGTAAGTGGAGGCAAATGGCAAGTGGCCGACGCACCCCCCACAGAAGGTGGTGCTATTGACGCAGGGGGGTACAGGCCACATTGCCAATGTTACTTTTCCTCGATGTTCTGAGTCCATAGGACCAAGCCAGGTGGTCACGGCGATTACGGAGGGAAGGCACATTCGCCTCCACTTTCATAAGTGCTACACGGGTACACTGGACGGCTCCAAGACACATTTACAAACATTTATTCTGCAACACATCCAATCTTTTCAGCGTGCCATCGGATGCCGAGCCATACACCTATGCGCCATAGTTTAACTTTGAATGAATAAGGGACTTATACACCAATAATAAAGATTTCCTGTTGGCACCCCATGTAGTACCCACTAGGTACTTGAGGACATTTAAAGGTTTATCACAATGAGCGATCAAATTATTAACATGAATTTTGAAGTTCAAACGATGATCAAAATGTATTCCCCAAAACTTTACAGAATTTCAAAAAGGTACCGCCTGATTATCCAAAGTTAAGCACAAATTAGGTATGTTACGAGTCGTAAAAACTACAACGGTACACTTAGGGATGGAAAACTTAAATCCCCACTGCAAGGCCCATCGGTGGACAGAATCAAGGGCTGCTTGCATCCGCCCAGCCGGAAATTGTGCATTATGGTAAGAGTGCCATATTGCACAATCGTCAGCGTAGAGCAAATATTTAAGATTCCTCGGGATGGGAGCTGATGACAGAATATCATTGATCATAATACTAAATAAAGTGGGACTAAGCACACTTCCCTGCGGCACCCCGTTTTCCTGGATAAATATATCCGATGTTACGTTACAGGGCAATTTGACTGAGAAAGTCCTGTCCCTTAAGAAATTTGAAATAAAAATAGGCAAATTTCCTCTTAAACCATAAGCATAGAGCTTCTCTAGTATATCGTGTCGCCATGTCATGTCATAGGCCTTATGGATGTCCAAGAACACCCCTATCATGAATTCTATATTGGCAGATGCTTCTGAAATACAATGCTCCATATTCATTAAATGATCTAGTGAACTTCTGTATTTACAGAAGCCACATTGTTATCATTTAACAAAGTCTTCAACTCTAAAACAAAAAGAAGCCTGTTGTTTACCATTCGTTCCATGACCTTACATAGACAAAAAGTCAACACAATAGGACGAAATGAAGTGGGATTCATAAGACGACCAGCCTCTTTGGGTATCGATATGACGTGCGCCAAGTGCCATGAGTTTGGGAACGTTCAAGACGCCCAAATCTCATTGTACAATGCTAACATCTTAATCAGGCTGTCCTGATTAAGATGCTGGATCATACCGTACGTAATGAATGGATTTCTGAAGTAGATGTGTGTATCATTTCTACAAAAATTTTAAACTGCATTTAAAGTTTCACTGAGAATAATGATCTTGATCTTCCATCGGATCACGCCTCAAAAGCAGTTGCTCTGTCCCCCCATGTGGTGGATAGGGTGTGTCTTGGTGCGGGCGGGTTCGCTCGGTGATCATGCAGTTTTGTATTCAGGTTGTAAGAAGAAGAAATCTCTGTTTAAACGTCCTATAAAGTTTTGTGATGTTCACAACGAGAACTTTATTGGGGAACTTTCTCGATTCGATATTCCCCAGTTTGATCCTGACATTGATACTAATGTGAGCCAAATGGCCGATATTTTGTACAGGTGTGCTAGTGCCAGTCGGTGTGCTCAGGTGACTGTGCCAGAGGATGTCACAGTGAGCAGGTGGGAGAGTCTCTTAAATGATATGGATGACAGGCGTATGTGGGAAGCTATAGACTGGCGTGGGGAGTATACAGATGATAGTGATGATTATGACGGTAATAAAAAACCCACAGATGAGGATTTCAAAGCCTTTTTTGAGTAGGTATATAACCCACATGATGCTGAACCTATAATACCTACTGAGTTTGATACAAATGTAACCATACCAGTTCTTGATGATGACATAGAATTTGATGCGGTTGTGCGAGAAATACATAAATTAAAGCAAGATAAAGTGTGTGGGCCAGATGGGATAAGCCCAGGAATTATAAAGTTTTTACCAGACTGGTGGATACACTTTATATTACCGTTGTATAATGTAGTCTTTTCCTCTGGCTCTTATCCCACATCCTGGCAGTTGGCCCGTATGGCCACGATATTTAAGAAAGGTAACAGATCATTACCCAAGAATTACCGTGGTATAAATATTATAAACTGTTTGGCAAAGCTGTATGACATGGTGCTAGCAACTCGGTTAATTATGTGGTTTGTTCCGTATCGGGAGCAGGCAGGGAGTCAGGAGGGCCGGGGCTGCATTGAACATGTTGTGGCACTTAGACCATTAATTGATTTGGCCCACAGGAGAAAGCATAAGTTATTTGTTTGTTTTGTCGATTTTTCAATGGCATACGACCGGGTCCCTTGCGCCAAATTGTTTCGCATGTTACATGAGTTGGGGTGCGGGTTGCGAATGTTAGCGGCGCTGGTGGCGATATACTGGGTTACTTTGAGCATTACTGGGACAGCCATTGCAACATCCAGGATCGGCATCAGACAGGGGTCCCCAACATCTTGTTTATTGTTTATCATTTTTGTAAACAGCATGATTAAGTTGATAAAGTCCAATTGTGGGCCAGATGGTTTTTTACAGTGGCTTCATCTCCTTGTCCTTATGGACGATACTGTTCTTCTCTCGACAACTTGACGCGGGATGGAACATAAACTTACATTTCTGAATCAGTTCTGTGTAAATAATGGCATGGTTGTGAATAATATTAAGACCAAGTTCTTTACAATCCATGCGTCAGTGGGCGATCATGAGGCATTCTGCGTTCGTGAGATGGTCATGCAGTATTGTGTTAGGTATGTGTATCTGGGCAGCCTGTTCACAAGCGACGGGACCCTGTCGTCCGCCATTACCGCCCACGCACAAGCAAAAATGTGCCACATTCTGAAATTTGTGTCATTTTTGGAAAAGAATATAGACATACCATTTTATGTTAAAAAGAAAATGTTTGAAGCAGCCTTAATGTCAACCATCCTATATGGCTGTGAGTCCTGGTTCAATGGGAACTTGAGGCCAATGGAAAAATTGTATAACTGGGGTATTAAACAGCTGCTGGGAGCTCGTATGACGGCGTGCACGGACGTTTGTTACGTGGAACTCGGGTGCCCGCCACTGAAATCTTTAGTACTAGCAAGGCAGAGGAAGCTTTTCCAGCGACTGTGGGGGGAATGGTGCGGTATGCCCGATGACCCGTGGGTGCACGCCGCCAAGCTGACCATGGCGGCTAACACACCAGCAAGTAAACACATTAAGAGTTTAATTAATAATTCTGTTGATGTTAAAGTCGGCACTGAATCTTCAAAGCAATCAATTTATAACTCTACATCTTCTAGAAGGCTAATTTATAATGTGTTGAACCCTACCTTAACAGTTCACAAGATCTATAAATGTCGTGGTAAAACTAGTGAGGTACACAGAATGGCATTTAGTCGGCTGTGGTTAATCAGTCACAATCTGGCGATTGAGATGGGCCGTTGGAATTGGCATGGACGGGGACGTCTCCCGGTAGCAGAGTGGCTCTGTCCATGTGGTGCTGTGCAAACAGAGTTGCATGTACTGGAGGTGTGTCCACTGACTCAGCACATACGTACAAGATATAACTTTACTTCCTGGAGTCAAATCATTGGTGACGATGCTCAGTTTCCTATGGAGGAGATAGTGTATAAGGTCCTTTCCTGTTTTGGCTAGTGTGTACTATAATGTTTATCATAATCTATGTTATTTAAAGTGTATTTAATTCATTTTGTATGCTCTTATTCTAACCATGATATAACATTGGGATTTTTTTTTTCCCGTAAAAAAGGTGATTGGTCAAATTGTAGTTACATTACTAATCAGAAGTGTAATGATTTCCATCTTTCATTAAGGCTATATAGATGCACTGATCAACCCTTTAATACTTCGCTTTTTTTGTGGACCATAATTGTTTGCTAATATCTGATATGCTGTTTATCATGTTAAGGTTTATTGTTGTTTGAAATCCTGTATGTGTAACTGGATATTGTGGTCAATAAATACTTACTTACTACTTACTTACTACTCTGGTCCATGGCTGGTGTCTTTACAGGATTTAAGGGCAAGGAGCAGTTCATCTAGTGTTAACTCTTGGTTGTACGGGGAGTCTACATCTTCTGTGGCAAAGTCTATTAACTGTAGCTCAGCCGTGCATTTATGTTGTTGAAAATGCAGATCATAATTGGCTGAGCTACTTACGTGAGAAAAACTCCTGGCGAGGATATTAGCAACGTCCACGGGCTCGTCATAGATGTTATTATTAACCTGCAGGGTGGTGACAGGGAAGTATGGGCCTTTATTATTTAGTATTCTTATAGTGGACCAGACTTTACTAAACGGTGTAGTACGAGTCACCGTGGACACAAAGGACCGCCAGGAGTCACGTTTGGCCCTTCTTATTATTCTCCTTGCCTCAGCCCGTGCCTGATTGTATGCAATAAAATTTTCCTCAGTGGGCTCACTATAAAAAATCCTGTATCTCCTATTGTGTTTCCTTAATGCTTGTTGGCAATCCGGCGTCCACCAATGTGCTCTATGCTTCGCATGAACTGTAGAAGTCTTGGGAATAGCAACCTCAGTTGCATGTAATATGGATTTGGTTAAACTTTCGTCCTTAACATCTATGGTCTCCCCAGATATATGTAAATTGGCGATCCTTGAGAAGGATCCCCAATCTGCTTTCTTATAGTTAAATTTTGGAGGTGGAGGTTCCGAAACGATGTCACATGTATAAGAAAGACAGATGGGTAAGTGATCACTTCCCAAGGAGTCGTCATATGGGTCCCATGAGGAATCTTGATGTATACCAGGGGAGGCCAGAGATAACTCAACTGCCGAAAAGTTATCAGTACGATCATCTACACGGGTCACTCTACCATCGTTCAGAAGACAGAGGTTGGACTGTAGTATTAGGTCGGCTATTTGCTCCCCACGACCATCAATCCTCAAGCTACCCCATTGATAGTGATGGGAGTTAAAGTCGCCCATCACTAACTTATTTCCAGGAAGATGTTCAAATAGTGAATTTAATGCATCACTATCAATGAGGCCACGTGGAAGACAGTACAGAGAGCAAATAGACAGATACGTGTTATTAAATTTTACTCTGCACGTGACAGCTTCCAAAGTAGAATTTAGAATCACTTCCGTTTGTGGGTGTGATTTGTGTGTGTATCTGGCAACTCCGTGACCTTCATATCTTCTATACGAGTGGTAGTGTTTGAACTGTGGAGGATCAGGATGATCCTCCAGGCGCGTCTCCTGTAAACAAACAACGTCTGGCCTGTGTAGGAAAAGCAAGATTGTTATATTTTGTATCTTATTCCCGACACCTCTACAATTCCACTGTAATATAGTGAAAGCGACAGTTTAAGATTTACGAGGGTGGCCAGTGCTCTTAGTTTTTTTATGTTGCCCGCCAACAGGCGAGTGGCTACCGGGGAACCTTTCCCGGTGCTTGCTGACGGAAACCTCCATATTTTCGTCAATAACAAGGCTCCCAGACCCCACCAAGGAAGAGCTATTCTTTCTCTCCCTCGCTGGACCAGAAGCAGGAAGAACATGAGGACGTGACTGTTTGGTGAGGGTGGTCAGATTAATCTTATCAGAACTGTCGGACTTCGATTTTGGTTGCACCGACTGCAAAGGAGCAGCGGCAGCCTGAGAGTACGAAGTAGCGACAAGGATGTCTGTAAGAGAGTTGGAACGTACAGGGGGTCTAGACTGAGAGGTAGGGCAAGTGGCATGAGGAGCGAAGGTAAGGGCAGTCTGTGTCTCCACGGTGCACATCACGGGACAGGACACAATCGTCGATGCATAGAAGATATTAGGCTTGGGAGTTGCATGCAACTCCTTCACCTTCCTAGCATCGTAGAAGGAAATGCCCTCTGTCGCTTTCACTGTGCAGACTTCCTTCTCCTCCTTCCACTTAGGACAAACCCTCAAGGAAGTTGAGTGAGCATCCTTGCAGTGAAAGCAGCACTCAGTCTCGGATGTACAGTTGTCAGCAGAGTGACCTACAGCCGCGCACTTGCCACACACGAAGTTGGAAGCCCGACAAGTCTTTTCGTGGTGTCAGAGCTGACATTTTCCACAACGAAGGGGATTGGGAATGTAAGGTCTGACATTGATAATTTCATATCCTACTTTCACATTAGTAGAGAGAGATACTCTTCCAAAAGTCAAGACTACTGTGGCTGTCTTCGTCCTAATGCCTTCCTGGAAGCGAGTTATGAAGCGGGCATCAATTGATCTTGCTGAGCAAGTTTACGGTGTCATTCTCTTCCATTACCATGAGGTCCCTGCAGGTGATAACACCTTTACAGGAATTCATGGAGTGAGGGATCCTTGGCACAACATCATAACAATGGAATTTACTCAACATCATCAAATCCTTTACCTGGCATGAGTTTACAGTCTTTACTACAAGGTCCCCACTAGCAAGTTTTTTCACCTGTTCCACCTCACCAGCACACCCATCAATTACCTTCTTGATGATGAAGGGATTGAGGCTGGACAGGGGAGTGGAGCCAACTGCATGAAGTAAGACAAAGGATGCGTTATTTACATATATGTCTAGTGGTGTACATGTCTGGGGCCGTTCAGTCTCAGGGCAGTCTGTCCGTGCAGCAGTCGGGGGTTGGTTAGGACTACTGTTCGCCATAGTACCTTTACCCCCTAACGGAGGAAGTGGGAAGAAGACGAGAAGACATGCAAAGGACGAATAATCAGGGGCAGAACATCTATGTCTGAGGTTGCCCTCTCAAACCACTCTGGGGAGGCCCGACCGTGTTGATTCACGCCTCAGAGCGATCAGTGAGGGGGACCCTCCGTGGGCGAGTAAGCAAAGGTAAACTCAGAGAATGACACAAACACCTATTGTATCTCTAAACAGGGAGGGGAGGAAAATGAGTACTAGCTAGCCTATTAAAAAAAAAAAACTCCCTATTGGCGAAAAACAAAAAAAAATTAATGCCGATGAGGCAGCCCTATAGCTAGAGGAGAGCTCAGAAAACACGTCCTTACTCTCCGCAACCATGCATCAAAAGTCCCCACTTGGAAACAGGAAGATAAAACGTTTCTGTTTTGTGAACCTGAACACTTACTGACACATATTCCAACATTATTTTTTTGTACTGTACACTGAATTTTCAAATTATTTTATACGTTACATATATCTTTGTAAAATGGAAGCAGTTTGCATAAACTGGCGTACAAAACTGGTTAAGAAGTGGCACCAGAAAACTTATTACACCTACGATATTATAGTCTGGCAGCCAGGATGTTAAACGTGGAAAAGTGGTCTATAGTTTTCTCCTTAGTACCGTTGGTTAGCGCATGATCTCTGGTATCATAATCTGCCGGATGCCATCTTGTCATCCTTGGGCAACTCGAAACATTCAAGATGACATCCAACATGACCACCGAATATCTAAAATTGTTTAGTATGGGTTCTGTGGCACCTACGGATGCCATGCTATAGTCTCTTTGTAGGTTTAGGGGGTCAAGGAATTCATTTAAGATATTGCCAAAGTCGTATTTCAAATGAAACATTGAATTATTGTGATTTATGATAAATGATGTGGGCACAAATGGTCATTGGTCAAGTTTTTACATATTTTATTGTTAATGCTATGATATGGAGGGAGAAGTGCTTATAAAATATCTAATTATAACTACCGTTTCTAAATATATATTGACAGGGAAGTATTTATAATTATCCATTTATAACTACCTTTATGAATGCAGGGGCATTTATAATTATCCAATTATAACTACCTTTCCTGAATACATATGGATGCCAAAAGTCCAATGTATGACTTTGAAAACTTATGGTCAACTGGTGGGTTTTACAACACCATACACTAGAAAGTGATCACAACGTCTGCACCAAAGAAGAATATTCCATTTGGTGAGAATAAAGTGTTTGACACCAATCTCATATTTTCTCACATCACTGGTCTCCAGGCTAGCTCCCGAAATGTCGACTTTGGTGAAGTTTCATTTCCAATGGTCATGTTTACAGATGCAGGAGACATGAGAATGCCCAAGTACAAGGCAGTTCTTAAGAAGGAGTTCCAGGTTGAAACGTCTTCCCGAAATGTTGGAAAAACTGATGTGCTGGTGATTGATGGGTCTTCCCTTTTTTGGTTGTGCAATGGCCTTCAGATGGCATTGTTGTGGTCTATGAAGAGTTTCAAGAAAAATATTTCTAGGAGGCTGAAAACTGCAGATATACATCTGGTGTTTGACAGGTATATGGACTACAGTACAAAGGGTGTCACTTGCTCCCACAACAGGTGAAGCCAAAAGAATACACCAGATGAATGAACAAACACAGCTTCCCTCACAAAAGGTGCTTTGAGTGAATCAGAAAATGAGAAGCAGATCATTGAAATCATATGCTAGTCTCTGGTCAGAGATAAAAACCTTGAAATCATATGCTAGTCTCTGGTCAAAGATAAAAACCTTTCACCTGAAGGACCACAATCTCATTGTCACTGGCGTCTTGATGTTACACCTGTTGACATAAGCAAAGGTGGTATAGTCATTTACAGGAAGGACATGGACACAGATCATGAAGAAGCAGACATTATCATGGAGCAACAAACGCTGATGTTGCTGAGGAAAAGCCAGCTGATATCACAGCACTGATGATGCTGATGTGTTTGTGTTGCTGCTGTACTATTCCTTGATGGAAATGACCAATCAAAGAAAAGGCTGTGGTCAATATTGGAAGAATGGTGTTAGGATTCAGAGAGATTTTTTCTGAAATCCTCCCAGCATATGCTGCATCAGGTTCTGATACACTTGCCTGTAACCATGGTATAGGCAATGCAACTGTGCTGAAAATTACAAAGTCTTGTCTGTCAATTTCTGTGCTTGGTGATCCCAGTGGCCTAGTGGGTGACATAACGAAATAATCAAATGCATTTCTTGCTGCGTCTTATGTAATTTTAAACTGTGTTTTTATGTCAGAGGTGCGTAGAAAGTTGTGGGCTGCCAAAACTGGTAAAGGGTGCACCACAATGCCAAAACTCTGTGTATTGTCAGCTACAACAGAATCATTTTGAACAAAATGTCAAACTTGCTCATCATTAGGAATTTGTTTGGCTATCTGTGAAAGATCCTGCCGCTCCAAAACTGGATCCTGAAATGAATGAGTGGATAAAGGACCCATCTACGCAGACTACCCCTGCAGGTGTAACTACAAACTAGCAAGATGTAGTTGTAGAAATGCAGGATTGTCATGCGCCATGTTTTGTGCATGTAACAAACAGAGCTGCCTAAATACTTAACAAACTTGTTGCAATTTACTATTGATCATTAGACTTGAGGGTTTCACAAAACCTGTTTTACTGAATGTATCTTTTGCTCTTCACATCATGGCAATTGGTGTCATGTTTAGCATAGTATTCTTCGGTATATTAGCATTGTTAATGTACATAGTATTTTTTATCTCCTGTATATTACAGACAACTTAATATGTTTATGAGTTTATGAGAAGTTTAAAATAAGTTAAGGAGTTTGTAAAATTTATCAAAGGTTATCAAATAGGTCATAAATATTTTTCTGTACTGGTTTATAGCGATATACCAGGATCATTAGGCTACATGTGTTACGACTCGTAACTTAACAAGATATTGGATATACTTTCAGAATTATATAATATTAACATTCTGAGTTGTAATGAAATCAGTAGACATACCAGTTAAAAAGGAACCTTTCTTTGTTCACTGTTATCCCCCACAGAGTCAGAGTCCAAGCTGATACTCTTACATTGTTACAAATTTTATTACACATTTCTGATATCTTTTTTTCCCAACAGCTTCCACCAGCTGTTGGAAAGTAATTACAGAAGCTGGTTTTAACCTTTGGTTTAGCCTCTAGTCCATAGAAAACGTCAGAAATACCATGGCCAACCTCAGTGTGGGGAATTTGTAATAGGAAGGATGGCATCAATTTTATGTACGTATGTCTGTATTTACGTGTCCACAGGTGGTGTACCTCGCCAGGAATCCCAAGGATTTATGTATATCGAACTATGACTTCTTGCGGGCATGTGGCAGATACACCGGCGACCTAGACACATTTGTTGACCTGTTCATGGATGATGAGCTGATGCCTGGGTCATACTGGCATCACATACAACAGGCCTGGCAGCTCAGGACACACCCTAACCTACACTTTATCTTCTATGAGGACATGAGGGCCGACCCGCTGAAGGAACTCACCAAGTTGAATCACTTTCTTGGTTTCAATCTCACTCAACACCAGCTGAAGTGGTAAGATCTTCTCGTTTACTCCAAGAGCATTGCTGAGATGTGAACATCTGCATGTTAATTTGATTCCGAAGTATATTTAACTGCAGTGGAGGTCTTGCTAGGAGGTCTTTTACACTGGCCGGAATGCTCGAACGAGATTTTAGCCGGGTTTCGGTCTTGAGTCGGTCTTAAGTCGGACATGAGATGCAAAAAATCATATGCAGAAACAAGGCCAAACCAATGCTTTAAGTCCAAACCGCGTCAAAGTGGACTCGAATCGGACTTGAGCACCGAGGATCTGTTTAACGATTTTGTAGGGTCATTTGCCTCTAAAACAGTGAATAATTTAACAACAACTCTCAATGCAATGAAAGGCGGTGGCAGCATAAGATCCTTAAAAAAAAAATGTTTGATATTTGTACAAAATATTTGGATGACAGAAAAATACAGTATATAGGCATCGTTTTGTACACATGTAAATATTACTAGAAAATTTTGCAATTATTTGATGATATTACATACAGGTGTTACTGGCAATGCCGTATGATATTACATACAGGTGTTACTGGCAATGCTGTATGATATTTTTATCTGCATTATGATGGCATCAATACTGATGTACAGTACCGAGTAGGCTAAGGGGTATGACAAAACGTTCTTGTACAGTCGTGGTCATAAATAATCACCTATCCTCCGGTACCCCGTGCCTCAGGCTGGCTCCTTTCTGCGCGGCAAATCACAATGGAGTAAGAAGGGCTGAGAGGGAGGGGCCAGAGAGAGATGGGAAGGTGGGTGGGGGGACTAGTGATGTTGCGGGAGTAGAGTGAAGGAGGGGAGGGAGGGTAGGTAAGGGAGGGAGAATGCTATACAAAGTGGTGGTCACATTATTTGTCTGCTTTTTATCATTCAGGACATAATATACAGGAGTTAATATTCGGTGGAGTATGCTGCATTACACCTTCTATAGCGGCGCCAGATAACAAGCTTTAGATAGGTGATGATCTCAATGGCTGGCTCGTGAGAGAAACATACTGACGTGACAGATCATGCATTAGTGCAGAGCCATGGACAGTGTGTTGGCGCAGATTGTCAATGAGTGGGAGCCAGAGAACGAGAGGACACGGGCCCGCCTCCTCCAGCACACAAATGACGAGTGGGAACTGTTCAGACGAAACCAGTCAACCATCAACAACATTGTTTCCTCAGTGCCGCGAAGACTGCAAGAGGTGTTTGAGGCAGGAGGCCACTGGACTACTTACTAAGGCATTCCTGGTTGCTTTGGCATGACCAATGTCAGTAAACATTGACGTAGATATCTTATTGGAGTTTGGGTAGGATTTTGTTTCACTTTCCTTCTGACAGATTATGAGAGACATCGTCATTATATCCACCCATGTGCACAGATGTCAGATTATGCTTTATGCAAAAATATTTTAAATAGCCTTTTCATACAGGGATGCCACAAAATAACTGACATGATGCTGACTGTATAGAGGGAGTATACAGCGACAGTTTTATCACATTTACTGAGGACATAGCCGTGTCAAGGGTTGCACATGATATTTATTTCCAAAAATTAATTACATATAATGGTACAGGACGTTTCTTGTAAAAACAGTACGGAAGGCAAAGCTATCTAGATTAATATTTTGCGTCCGTAGTCAAAATACTCAGATAAACTCAATTATCTGGCTACGCACTAATATTTGATTTTTCACGTCAGTATATTTCTCTCACGAGTCCTTGATATCACCATCTATCTAAAGTTTGTTATCTGACGCCTCTATACAAGGTGCAATGCAGCAATATCTAGCGAATAACTCCTGCTTAACATGCCCTGAATGAAAGAAAACAGAAAAATTATGTGACCACCACTTCGCATTTCTTTCTCCCTCCTCTTCCTCCCCTCCCTCACTCCACCCTCGCACCATCACTTGTTCCCTCACCCACCTTCCATTTTCTCTTTGGCCAATCCTCCCTCTCAGCCCCTCTTATTCCAGTGTGACTTATCACGCATAATGGAGCCAGCCTAAGGCACGGGGTACCGAAGGATAGGTGATTATTTATGACCATGACTGTACATATTTCCATACAACTGCCATTGATGCTTAGGTTATTAAACAATTAACGTCTTGTGCAGTGTGTATTGTGAAGATAAGAATGTACCATATCTTTAACTCCTAACTCATACCATCCTTCAATCAATTGATCGACATGGAGAAACTCATGCAGTAGCCCTTGATATTTCTAAAGCTTTCGACAGAGTATGGCACCGTTCCCTGCTGTCCAAACTCCCTTGCTATGGACTAACGTCTTTTGTTCCTTTGATTTCTTCATATCTTAGTGACAGGAAAAATAAGAGTAAGAGTAGATGATGTATATTCTAATTTTCACTCAGTTAACACCGGCGTGCCGCAGGGATCAGTTTTAGCGCCAACCCTATTCCTGGTCTCTCAACTGTCACTCACAATCCCGTCCACTCATGTGCAAATGACAACACTACAAAGTTCATTCACACTCAGACATCCAGTTACAAAGTCTAATATCTCTACCTCTCAACTCGGTACAGCCATCTCCATAAATCAAGACCTATCTACGATCAGTGAATGGGGACAAAACAACCTTGTCTCATTTAATACTAGTAAAACTAAAAATATACAATTTACTAATAGACAGATATTGCCAGATTCGTATATTGCCTTCAGTGCTACTAATATTCCCATCTCTAAAAGTATTGAAATTCTTGGCGTCATGCTAGATCACTTGCTAAAACCGCCTAAAAAAACTTGGATTATTGTATAGAGTCCGTACCTCCTTCGCTGATGAGCAGTTAGATATATAAGAGTCATGTGCACTCTCAGCTTGAATATTGCTCACCCTTGTGAAATGAATTTGGAGATGTTGCATTAAAACAACTAGACAAAATTCAGAACAAAGCTATTAGAATTATTAACAACTCTGCCATTACAAACGAACTACCACTGCAAGTCAGAAAGAATGTTGCCTCCCTTGCATTATTTTACAGATATTTTTATGGCAAATGCTCAGACGAAGTTGCGTCCATGGTGCCACCTCTCCATGCCTTCCCTCGTGCTACACGGGCATCTGGTAGCGCTCATGACTGGAATGTCAGTCATATTGCAGACCTTCTGCCTATCAGAATTCTTTCGTTCCCCGAACTGCATCTCTCTGGAACTCGCTTCCCCAGAGTTGTTCCCTCCAAATTTCAACCCACAGCTGTTCAAGTCAAACTGTTGCAGATATTTTATGAACAGAGGACACCAGTAATCTGATGTATGGGTTATTTTTTTTATTCATTTGTTTTTCCCTCCTCCGTTCTGTTATTTAAAAAAAAAAAAAAAATCTCTCTGCTTCATCACCAGTTGCAAAATGATATGAGCACGTTTGCACAGTACACGGGTATATAATTTTCATAGCTTATTTGACATATATTAATATAGATTCTGTTTTGAACTTTTTATCATAAACATTAAGCCTTATATTGCAATTACAAAATAAGCTTTATAATATGTTTACATGCGCCGTCCAAGACTACTGAAATGTGTACGATGCAAATAAGTATTGGCTGTCATGCAAATATTTACTCTCTCCATCGGTACTTTTCAAACATAGTGATAATGTAAAGTGCGTCAAAAATTCATTACTAGCATTTTTTTTTTTTTTTACTAGAAAGATGATAATGTAGGTTATTCTTACTATGATTGTCCATCATTCCTGAAATGATAACGTAGTAACATATTATGCAATTGTTATACAGCATTTTGCAAGTTTTACAGCCTACTAACTTTCACTGTTGAAAAATGAAAATATCATCTTTTCTCTATGCTATGTTCAGGTAATTGTATCTTATGACAGAAAAAAAAAGGGTTATAGCTACAGTTATACTTGAATAATAATTGAAACTACAATGTGACCTAACCAAGCCTTGGTAAGGAAAATATCCACGCGACAACTGACTATTGATATCATTGACTAACGCTTTTATCAAGACTTTTTGCTTATCTTCTCTTATTTGCTAAATTTGATATTTGACAATATTCGAAGGTTTGTCCCAAGTCTGCGACATGATCTTGACTTTGTGAAGTTAGACCTGAGCCTCAAGTCAGCATATGGCCAAGTCAAGCTGCAAGAGCCTGACTTGAGCAAGTCGTGAGCCTGGGCTTGGGAACATCCCAAACCCTCCTTCAAAGTCCGAATCAAGCCCCATTCTGGTACTTCGGTCTTAGAATACAACCTTCCTTCCCTGTACAGTCAAAGGATCAACTATCTTCCAAGGTCCAGCTGAAGATAATTTTCAATTGACGAAATACAATGAAATCCTCGTCTGCCTTATCTCTGCTACCGCGTATTTCACATGGTTCGATTTTCACCTCTGGTACCGAAAACTGGAGGTTATAAATTGTTTTCACCCCAGACTGATTGCTAACAAGATATCTCAAAAAGTTATTGATGGATTTTAATGAAATTTTGTGAATATGTGGGCCATGGACTAAGGTAGAGTTGATTAAATTTTGCTATTTGAGTCCAAGTCCCGGTTCAGGACTATTTTTGTTTCTTTGTCTGCAAGATATTTGAAAAAGTTATTGATGGATTTTGGTGATTTTTTTCTTTTTTATCTTTATTTATTTATTTTTTTTTTTGGGGGGGAGGGGGAGATATGTGGGTTATGGGTCAAGGAAGAGCTGAATAAATTTTGGTAGTGATCTGAGTTGTCTGATGTAGGCGTTTGCGAAGGTATGCTCTATCTCAGTATGTTTAACTTGTTCTGCTATGTATTCGTCAGGGTTTAGAGAGATACTCGCGCCTCTGACTGTACCCTCCACCCCAAAGAGTTGACTGCACAAGACTCCTCCACAATAGTGTATTTTGCCATTTTATTCCTTCTACCAACAGTCGATTTAATTCACTTTGGGAGAGACATCTGGAACTGAAGAGACTGAATACAACCTCCTTTAATTAGTTTAGTACAGATCTCCCCGCTATTTATCTATTGTCAGACGCCTTAACGCGTTCTGTGCCGGAGCCTTTGAGGCTTTTGCGCCCCCAGTGCCTAGAGTGTGGGAGGCTGACTGACCCCCAGTGCCACCCATTTTTGACGTTTTTCACGAATAAACATGAAAAGTGGTTAGAGTAAGCCTAGTGATAGTAAAAGTGTTCGCTTTGGCGGTTTTCCTCCTGGAACAGGTGTTCTTTGTCCAGCACGCGCAGATTTCCGTCAGGCTACTTTCAGATACCGTCAACGGCTGATGTAGATAGTCCATTTTGGTGTGAAGTGGGTGGATGCACGAAGTACGTGAAGTATGGGAGAGTAACCTGGTTTAAGTAATGTGCCCACAGTCGGAACTATGATGATGTAAAGTTGGGGTTCCGTGTTGATTTTATATATATTCATATTCACTTTTCTTTATTACATTGGTATAAGGCACTATAAACACTCGCATGAGGAACTATAAACACTCTTGCGGCACACAGTCACATTAATTATGTTAAATCACACATTTCTTACGGTTCTCAGGTTCGATTCCCCGCTGGAGCAGGGAATAGTTTAAGGATAAGATAAAAAAAAAAAAACTACTGATCTACCAGAAGGCCAGCTGACGTGTAAAAATACACCCACCAGTACCAATACACCAGTCCTGTATGAGACAGCTCTAGCATGTATTCAGTGTGGACGATGAGTGTTAGCGCCGAAGTGGTGACATGTGGAGGTGTATGGTATGTAGGAGGACTACTGGGTCTTGAGAGGGGCAGATTCTGAAAGCTCAACAATCCTCGCCAATCCACCATCTTTGGGCGTAAGAGCAACTTTTCACCTAAGCGCAGATTTTGGAGCCCTGGAAAACGAGTGCAAACCCAATACTGCGCTGTCAGTTCTCCTCTTGAGTTGCGCTATGTGAGGGGAGGTCCTAAGTACATCGTAACCCTTATAACTCTCCTATTTCTAGAAACGTTGTAGCTCAAACATCCCCCAAATTCTTATAATTAAATCACGCATCAATTAATCCTTAAATACATACAACTGTGGCGATTCTACAAAAAATATTAAGTACAAGTGGCAGCCAACCGTTGTGGACGATGCCAATGTACTATACGTATAGGAGCAAGTACTACTGCGATATAAGTGGTAAACTAGCACTGTTGGCCAATATAGCTTTAACTGCAAACAAATTACAGCCTGATGATATAATGTTCACCAAAATTCGATTAAACAAGCCGCTGTTAATAAGAAACTCATCTAAAATATGGTGAAAGCCTACATGACACAGTGTCAAAAAAATTATGAATCAGTGCACTTATTTCTTCCTCTGAGAAGTTCACTGTCCTTCTATACATAATATTTTGGTGGTCCTCCACTGCTTCAGTACCATCGTGGAAATTATGACTGGCAGTGTGGAAGCATCGTGTTACCACTGTGACGTCATATTCTGGTGTACTGTAATTGGTTACTCAGGTTTAAATAGAGAAACCTTCCGCTCCTTAACTGGCCAGCACTTGCACTGGCGCAGACTACAGTTTGCTGGTGTTGGTCTTCAGACTGTCGCAAAACACTTTCCAGAATAACACTTATCAAAACCTCGTATGCACATGGCAAAAGTTCTCGCAGATTTTCTTGTAACCCAGACACCTTTCAGAATCCGCTACCAGGCTGTTAAGCCTATGCTCAGGGTCGGACACACACACACACACACACACACACACACACACACACACACACACACACACACACACACACACACACTTACACACACTTACACACACTTACACACACACACACACACACACACACACACACACACACACACACACACACACACACACACACTTACTTGGTTTTATGATTTACTACTATTTACTTACATTTACTTACAGTATATTATTTCCATTATATGCATTAATTACACACACACACACACACACTTTCCCTGCTCTTCTGTTCTATATATTTCTCATGTATGAAGCAGGGTTCCATACACAAGATGACGTCGTAGTCTTTGCACTCGTACCTTGTGTCATTTCTCTTGTTCTGAGGCTGTCTTGTGGTGGTGGCACACACTTTACGTCGCCGCTGATGGCTTTTTCTGGTATACTGTGGAAGATGCACATACTTCCAAGCAAATGTTCAATCGCCAAACTTTCCGCCTGGGCCACCTAGATGCGAGAGGTGGGTAACATGTGCTGGCAACAGTGTATCTGTTTGTTCGTGTGTACATGCTCGACGAAAATTCGGATCATCAACTCTATTCGTCCGTAGTGAACCTCCGTCAGAGTCAGAGTTCATCTCATAGATGGCTGGGTACGGAGTTGGGTGGGGAGAAAAATGTCTCAGGAGTAAGGCGGCTCTCCCATCGGCTCAGCCAGTTGCATGAAACTGGTCTCACGGAAAAATGTTATGTGCTACAGGTCGCGCCAAATAAATATGACTATATTAATTTTATAATAAGGTAATATACATACTATTGTGATATAAATATATACTACTATATATAATACAATAATATATATTACACTATATTTATTTGGCCTTGGTCCGTCCAACCGGTGGCACGCAACAATTCCATGCGACCGGTTTCCTGCAACTGGTCGAGCTGGTGGGAGTGATGCTTAAGGGTGGAGCTTGGCATAATGAAGGCCAGGGCCGGCCTCGGACGGCGGGGGGGGGGGGGTATATTATTCGTACAGCCAGTGATAATAATTGCCGAACTAGTGTTTGAGATCCATCATCATTCTACTAAATATTTGCATTCTTAACAATACTAAACATTTTATTTTCTATGTTGTCTTTACATTGTTACCATAATATGTTAATGCACTATATATTGGAATCGCTCCAAGCCTTTCTCTCCCACACCCTCTCCTTATATCAGTAATTCCATTTCATAGGGTTATCACTTGATACCAGTATGAGTATAGGTTGAAGAGGAATGCATTTACCAAACATCTACGTCCAATTACAAGTAAACATACCTGCCACATTCACATCATGAATGACACTGACCAATAAGCATTAGGATGATGTTCAGACACTGTTAACGGTTGCTTATTTCCTCGTTGGTAGTACTTCAGGTAGATGTTTTTATGTGTTCTGTGGTGCACCACGAAGAGGTAGGAGGTTAAAGTACTGTCACCTCAACAGGCAAAGAGTTTATGCATACTGTTGTCAAATGTGGCTATTATATCTGGTATGATAATGACTTACCGTATCATATTTCTTATGAATATGGTCAGTACAGCACACTCTTATAGTCCATCTAACGAATGACTTAATTACACATTACAAGGAAAGTTGATTGTGAGCGGTGCCGCTTACGTGTGAGGTCACACATCAACACCCTCATCGATTATTCACCGAATAACATTATCTTACATTATAGCTAGATGAAGACACCACCTCTACATCACAGTATGTAGAAGCTTCCTGTCATTTTAAGCACACTTGCTATTAATTCATTAACTGTTGGGGAATTTATATCACCATTGCCTGTGATATTACTTATGTGATTGGTAAATGCACCATAACGAACATGAAATTATCACTACAGGCTGGAAAACTGATTTTTTTTTTTTTTTTTAATCCCACGAACCTAGGCACCTAGGCGCTTTAGCGCCCGTCACCGAGGCCCGGGCTGCGAGGATATGTGATGTTGGTTGCTGACTGGCTGCTACTAAGACCTAGGTCATAAGATAAGGGCTTAGTGTTTAATAGAAGAAACCCATCTCTTCTGACGGCACGGATCGGCTGTCGGAAGCTTTAACTACCACGTGACCCACAGTACTGTTCCACATATTTAATATATATCAACTATTAAAACAATGCCGTGTTTGCAGGGCATGAAAAGTGATCCACGTAATGATTAAGTGATGAGATGCTTAGGTTTTCTGTTGTTAATGAAAGGATTGACAATGGGTTGCATATAATTTAAATTAATATAGTAGGGTACAGTTGCCCGTTATCCGCCCAATGAGTAATCCTGCAACGAATAATGACCTAACTTATCAAATCATGTCTCGGATCAAGTATGGCATTTCAATAGGTTTAATCGAGACCGTCCCAGGACTGGCGAAATGCAAAACGAACAGACACCAGTATTAATGCTTCTACTGTAAGGGCCGGTCACACGACGGTTCTTACCCCCAATATTCAGTAGACAATTTTAGCCATGGGTTTATCATGTAACTAATGGAAAAAGAATACGTTTATAAATATGTAATATACTTAAAGATGCGGTCTTTTAGATTATTTTGCTTTTTGTTTTCAAGACTCGCATTATCCAATACTTTCAAGAAGTTCATTTGAAATTCTGTCAGCTAAAAATTGTCGACTGAATATTGGGATGAACGCTGAGGTTCACTACGTAAGACGAGAGTTGATGATCCGAACTTTAGTCGAGCATGTACAGTCGTCAGCACAAATTCGCTGCAAGCCTGCTCGTGTGATGTGGTTGTTTTGTCTGGCAACAGTGTATAGGAACTAGTTGCCACACAGGCTTTTATACGCTTTAAAGACGTGTTTGTTAGAATTAGTGCTATAAATCGCCCAGAATGCAATGGTCTTTATATCTGATTAGCATAAAAGTGAGCAAAAGACGACAGAAAAATGTTGTAGAGTGATGAAACTTCTGCTCTCTCCCTCGTACCCACCCCGTGTCCCTCCCCACCCTACCTCTCAACTCCCCCCCCCATGCTCATTCATTTCCACTCCCCTCTCTCCGCACCCTGTCTACCTTAACCACGGCGCAGATCTACGTAATGAACTGCACTCTTCTCCATTTCTTGTCTATTCCTGTAACCTTTTAGCTCCTTACATTCGAGCCATGCCTCAGTCTTTTTCATCCACTCTTTACTCCAAACGTGATACAGTAGTTCGAAACATGATGGGTTCTGATCCTGCTTCATGAATCAGTGAACAGTATGAGGAGGATGGGAACATTTTCCTTGAAACGAGAGAGAGAGAGAGAGGGAGAGAGAGAGAGAGAGAGAGAGAGAGAGAGAGAGAGAGAGAGAGAGACAGACAGACAGACAGACAGACAGAGACTGAGACAGACAGACAGAGAGAGAGAGGAAGTAGGAGGAAAGGGTACAAATATTTGTTTAATTTCGCCTACTGAAATAGTAGCCACCAACTGCCAGGCTCACTAAACACACACACACACACACACACACACACACACACACACACACACACACACACACAAACACACACACACACACACACAGTAAGGAATAATACATCACAAGAACGAGACCTCAACGTTTCTGTATCTAGCGGCTGTTGGTAGTGACAAGGGGTGGAGAAAAGAATGACAACTGGAATAAAAAGAGTGGGAATCAGACGGGGAGGGTGAGAATGGGATTAGAACAGGAAGGAATATTGGTAATTAGCCTTGGATACATTTTAATAAAGTTTTTCGAGCAATTGAGTACAGGACAACATTGGTTTAGTAAACAGTCAAGAGAGAATTGTGATGCACCAGTCGGGTTAGTGCCGTGGATAAATGAATGAAGGTAGACAGAGTGAGGAGAGGAGAAAGTGGAGAGGCATGAACGTGAGTGGGGAGTAGGAGGAGGAAGGAGGGGTGGGGAGACATCATGAGGAGAAAGAGGGAGAGAGGGGAAGAGAGTTTAGACACGGTTATGAGGAATGTCAGAGTATTACGCTCGTACGTCGTTTCATAACATTCTGTCAGCTTTTGCACTTTTTTTTATACTGATTAAATACGGTACACATAATATTGTACCCTAGCCAGTCTCTGGTACCATTTTTAAAAACACGTCGTTAAAGTGTATAAAAGGCTACATGGCAAGTAGTCCCCTTACACTGTTGCCAGACAAAAGGACTCACATCACACGAGTAGACTTGCAGCGAATTTATGCTGACGACTGTACAGTCACGCGTACTAATTTCTGCTCAGGGGTTACCCCTTCCTTCCCCCCTCTACCCTGGACAGAGGGAAGGGGGGAATCGCGAACAGGTCAACCCCGCCTTCTGCCCTCAACTCCCCCACCCTCCACCTCCAGCTGCCAGTTACTGATTAGACGCAAATTTTCTCATGTCCTGTAAACATGACTAAACTGTCGTCGCACACGCTTTCAACGGCCAAGATTTGGACTATATTTTTAGAATAAATTATTACCGTATTGAACTGCATTCTCAAATTGAAAATATTCACCATCATTGTAATCCAGTGTCGTCCGCTGCACAATTCTGGGTTCCAGTGCTTACCTTTTCACTTCCCCCAGCTGTCTCTCTCTCTCTCTCTCTCTCTCTCTCTCTCTCTGAATTTACTTTTCCCACTCACTCTTTCTTTTTAAATTTATATAACTTTCTCTTTGCTTCTCTCCCCCTCTCCCCATTCTCTCTCGTTCTTTGTCTTAAGTCTTCCCCGCCTCTCACCCCTCCCCTCCCCCACCTTAGGCCTGATCAGCAGTCAGTTATACCGTCACCGCTCCTTCGTATATCGTGTGCAGGCAACATTTATCACACACACTTAGGTCAGATGTATGGAAAGCTAAATTTTTTATATATATATATATATATATATATATATCTATATATATTTGTATATATATATATATATATATAAATATATATATATATATATAATTGTATTTCTCATTATGTGCCAAGTTCATATAGCGAACACCAGACCAATATTCGTAATTTTTATTAGAGTGACCGTTCCACTTCAAATAGGTGGGTAGCTGGGCTTATAAACTGCACACACACACACACACACACACACACACACACACACACACACGACTTGAATTTTGCACAGACAGCGTGGCGCCAACAAATATAGTCATTCTGGGACAGGGAAGGTTTGGAGCCAGCAGATCCAGTTCCCTGTCCCAGAAACTCCTCATTCAATAACCAGTTATTTGATAGTCGCCACGCTGTCAGTGCAAAATTTAAGTCTGGGTGTGTGTGTGTGTGTGTGTGTGTGTGTGTGTGTGTGTGTGTGTGTGTGTGTGTGTGTGTGTGCAGTTTATAAGCCCAGCTACCCAGCCATGTGAAGTGGAACGGTCACTCTAATAAAAATTACGAATATTGGTCTGGTGTTCTCTGTTTGAACTTGGCTCATAATGAGAAATACAATTATATATATATATATATATATATATATATATATATATATAAATATATATATATATATATATATATATATATATTAATATATATAATAGCTTTCCATACATCTGACCTAAGTGTGTGTGATAAATGTTGCCTGCACACGATATACGAAGGAGCGGTGACGGTATAACTGACTGCTGATCAGGCCTAAGGTGGGGGGAGGGGAGGGGTGAGAGGCGGGGAAGACTTAAGACAAAGAACGAGAGAGAATGGGGAGAGGGGGAGAGAAGCAAAGAGAAAGTTATATAAATTTAAAAAGAAAGAGAATGGGAAAAGTAAATTCAGAGAGAGAGAGAGAGAGAGAGAGAGAGAGAGAGAGAGAGAGACAGCTGGGGAAAGTGAAAAGGTAAGCACTGGAACCCAGAATTGTGCAGCGGACGACACTGGATTACAATGATGGTGAATATTTTCAATTTGAGAATGCAGTTCAATACGGTAATAATTTATTCTAAAAATATAGTCCAAATCTTGGCCGTTGAAAGCGTGTGCGACGACAGTTTAGTCATGTTTACAGGACATGAGAAAATTTGCGTCTAATCAGTAACTGGCAGCTGGAGGTGGAGGGTGGGGGAGTTGAGGGCAGAAGGCGGGGTTGACCTGTTCGCGATTCCCCCCTTCCCTCTGTCCAGGGTAGAGGGGGGAAGGAAGGGGTAACCCCTGAGCAGAAATTATGGTCCTTTCACCGCAAGAAGTCCGTTCAGGGTGGGGCCCACCTGGTGAATCACCTCTAGCGATGCTGCCAAATCAACCGTGGTACATGCCTCTCTCTCTCTTATTTCCCATCTATGTGCTATTTGAAATTGTTTTTTATATTCTGTATATAGTAAATGAAGCTATATAGTACATTGAGTGTCACTTTTTAGAATTATAACAACGATTTGAATGAATTCTATGACACGTGGCAGTGCTTTTTTCCCATGTTGCCACGCCGTAAAGTTGCCAATTTGACCACCAATTATCGGATTATCACCTACCCCCATCCCACCTGTCTCTCTCTCTCTCTCTCTCTCTCTCTCTCTCTCTCTCTCTCGTCAATATAACAGAAAGTTCTGATGACGAAGAAAATTATGATTAAAGATCAGAGAGAGGATTAGGCCTACAGGGGAAACCTCTTAAAAATAAAACGCGCCTAGACTTTTACCTCATAAGTGGTGTGGAAAAAAAATTGGAAATAAATAATACATATACAATATATATATATATATATATATATATATATATATATATATATATATATATATATATATAGAGAGAGAGAGAGAGAGAGAGAGAGAGAGAGAGAGAGAGAGGGAGAGAGCGAGGAACAGGTGTGATGGGGGTAGGTTGGGAGACAGAGTGATAATCCGATAATTGGTGGTCAAATTGGCAACGTCACACTCGGGGGAATTCCAAATTCTGCCACACCCTGAACGGACTTCTTGCTATGAAAGGACCATAGTACGCGTGACTGTACACACGAACAAACAGATACACTGTTGCCAGCACCCGGTATCCACCTCTCGCGGCTAGGTGGCCCAGGTGGAAAGTTTAGCTACTGTACGTAAAACCGTATCCATATATACAGGGACTCGGCATCCTGTGCCGGTATAGTTTTGTCCGTATTTATATAGAATAGCACAGAACGGGTTGACCCTTTATGGGGGAGCACAAACAAATCGCCTCCTCGTCTCCCTGCCTTCTGCCATATGACTCGCCTCCTTCCAACTCACACCTCTTCTCACATATATCTCTCCACTCCATTCCACCATCTCATCCTTTGTCTCCACATCCTTCTCTCCTCCGCCGTCTCTCCTACACTTAATAAATCGTAGCAAAAGTGTTTAGAGTGGGTATCAGATTGAAAGGGATATAAACTGAAGACGAAGATGCAGACAAGACCCCTATTGCTAGTCATTTGTAAACTCATTATGAGAGTATAAGGTGTATAGCTTTTACACAATCATGAGAGAAATGTCATTAACACTTCTCTGCTGGCCGGGGCAGTGAAAACTGTTACATGAACATTTTTATGTGACCACTATGAAGCACACACACACACACACACAGGGAGTCATCAGATGCAGACGTCGGACATCGGCGCTCCGTACCAAAACAGTGGCAATTACCTAAATTAGTATCTTTGAATGAGTCAAGCTCTGTACCAGGTTAGACTAAACGATTTTTCACTATTAAAAGGTAAAGAAATAATAAGTTTAAATAAGACTGGTTCAAACAACAAAGAACAACGATGCGTTGAGTCAGCTGGGTTTGTTTATACTACAGCAACACGGGGAAAGCGTGGACACTCTGTAAGTACATACTCTGTTCATTTAGTATTACAAAATGGATACATACTTCAGTAAAACAAATTTGGAAAAGAAAAGGGATAAAAGTAAAAAGCAAAATGATGATTTCTACCAAGAACTGGTTGAAGTGAAGACTCACAAAAGACTGGTTGAACGTGTACACAAACTAGAAATGGCTTTCAAAAATGAAATTGATGAAATAAAGAAGCAAATGCACTTGCAAAAGGAAGAGATACAAAAACTAGGAAGGGAGGCCAATAAGAAAGATACAACCATCAGTGAACTAACAGTGGAATTGAATACGCTTAGGAAGAAAGTGAGTGAAATGAGAAGTGCAGTAGTCAATCACGAGAGTGTTATGGAAGAGTTAAAAAATGACACAGAGACAATTAGACAAGCAAGCAGTCTTATGGACCAGAGCAGTGATATTGAGGAGAAGATAACACAGGTGAATGAAGCTGTGCAAAGCTACAAAAATGATGTAGAAACCACGTATGCTGAAATGGTGAAAGTAAAGAAAGACTTAGAAACAAGGGTGGAGGAAAAAAGCATTAAAAAGGAAGTGAAAAGAATAATCCAAAACAATCCAAAGTTGGTCAGAGATTCAGTAGAAATAAATAAATCAATAGTAATCACTGGTATAGAAGAGGAAGAAATTAAAAACAAGATCACTAGAGACAAAAAGGAGATGGCAAATGTAATGAGCTTACTGAAAGAAGTATCAGAGGAAATCTGTAGTAAAGACATAGAGGAACACAAAAGGTTAGGGAAATACGAGAAAAGCAAGACAAGACCTCTAAAGGTGACTTTCCAGAGTGTAAACACTGTGGAAGAGATACTAAAAAATGCAAAGAATCTTATGGAAAAAGAGGAGTTCAAAAATGTATGGATAAAAAGATGCCTAACACAAGAGGAACTGGAATTACTGAAAGAGAAAAGGGAGGAAGCAAAAACAAAAAATGAGGGAAGATCAGAAGAGGACAAGAAGAAATTTTTTTTACAAAGTAATAGGATTGCAGGTACGAAAGTGGTACACAATCAGGATGGAAGAAAAAGGAGGAAGTTAGTAGAACCTTGTCATGACAAGTATATAAACAAGATGATAAAGTTGATGTACTCAAATGTGGATGGAATGGTATCTAAATTACTAGAGATGAATGATTGTCAGAGAAAATGAACCACAAATAATATGCCTAACTGAGACAAAATTAACACCAAGGATATCCAATGACATACTAAACTTAGAGGAATACAATATATGGAGAAGAGACAGAAATTTAAAAAAAGGAGGAGGATTTATAATATTAACTAAGAAAAATCTAAAAGTCAAGGAAATAAAACTAGATATACCATCACAAGTAGAACTGATTGCAGTAGAGATCGACACATCTGAAGGTAAAGTAATTGTAGCCAATTTGTATATGCCACCCAGATTAAACACATGGAAAAGAGACGAATATGAGGACCTGGCAGAGAGTACAATTCAAAGTATAAGATCCTTGCTACATAAAATGGAAGAGAAATCGGAAAGAATTATACTAACTGGGGACTTCAATACAAATATAAATTGGAATAATCTAGATATAAATAGCCAAGAAAGCTGTTGGGACCAAAAGCTCCTGGATCTCGTACAAGAGTTTTTCTTAACGCAACATGTGAGGGAAACCACTAGAAAAAGAGGACTTGATGTACCTTCAGTGCTAGATCTAATATTTACTAGGCAAGAAAATGACATTGACAATTTAATATATCACCCTCCACTCGGGAAAAGCGATCACGCAGTACTAAATTATAACTTCAGGATAGCATATGACATAGTAAACAGCAATGACAGTTACAAAAAGAGCATAAACTATAAAAAGGGAAATTATCAAGACCTAAAGAAGTATTTCTTAGAAGTTGATTGGGAAAATGAGCTTAGAGGACAAGATTTAAATGCTGTATATAAAAATTTTTGTGAATTTTATGAAATAGGAGTCCAGAAGTACATCCCACAGCACAAAGAAGCAGATAAGAAAATACAGAAATGGTTCAATACAGAATGTAAAAAATCAAAAGAAAGAAGAGATTTGTTGTGGAATAGATACAGAAGACACAATAGTGAAAGGGCGTATAAAAATTACAAACAGGCAAGAAACGACTATACAAGAATAAGGAGGGAAGCCCAAAAACAGTTTGAGGTGGATATAATAAATAAAAGTAGTGATCAACCAAAGCTGTTTTACAGCTATATCAGAAGCAAAACCAAAGTAAAAGATATAATACAATCCATTGCGGAGGAGGGAATCACTTATACACAAGAGAAAGATATTTATGAAGCACTAAATAAGAAATTCCAATTAGTTTTTACAGAAGAAAAAAATTTTGAGAGGGACTATGTGGAACATGCATGTCCACACATACTACCAGATATACACATAGCAGAAAAAGTAATACAGGAGGAGTTAAGTAGATTAGACAGAGGAAATTTAAGTGGTCCTGATGAAATTTCATGTTGGGTGTTACGATAATGTGCAAAGGAGTTAAGTAAACCATTATTTTTAATTTTCAAGAAATCCTTGAGTCAAGGGAAACTACCTGATATTTGGAAAAAAGCAAATATAGTCCCCTTATTCAAGAAAGGAAATAGACAAAATCCTCTCAACTACCGACCAGTATCACTGACCAGTGTTGTAAGCAAGGTATTAGAAAAACTTATAAGAAAAGCTTGGGTAAATCATCTAGAAGAACACAGTATGATAACAGAAAGACAGTTTGGTTTCAGACAAGGAAAATCATGTGTTACTAATCTGTTGAGCTACTATGACAGAGTAACAAACACAATACAGGAAAGGGAAGGATGGGTGGACAGTATCTATTTAGATTTCAAGAAAGCTTTTGACACAGTACCACACCAAAGACTTTTATGGAAGCTGTACCATCAAGGAGGAATTCGAGGCAAACTGTTTTGTTGGATGCAAGACTTTCTCATAAAAAGAGAAATGAGGACAGTACTAAGAGGAAACTACTCATCATGGAAAGAAGTGACTAGTGGAGTACCACAGGGTTCGGTGCTGGCACCAATCATGTTTTTAGTGTACATAAATGATATAAACAGTAACACTGGAAATGAGAGCTATCTGAATATGTTTGCAGATGATGCAAAAATACAAAGGAGAATTACTAGCACAGACTCTTGTAGGGAGCTACAAGAAGAATTAAATAAACTTCATGAATGGAGTAGTACATGGCAAATGGAATTCAATGTGGACAAGTGTCATGTAATCAAGTTTGGTAAAAGTGGAAAAAGACCTGATTGGGATTATATGTTAGGAAATAAAACCCTATACACATCAGAAAGAGAGAAAGACCTAGGTGTGATTATCAATAACAGACTATCTCCGGCTGACCACATCAGCAAGAAGGTACGAAACATGTATACACTGCTTGCAAATATGAGAATAGCATTCACATACATAAATGAAGACATGCTAAGAAGGATTATAACATCATTCATTAGACCAACCCTGGAATATGCATCAATAGTCTGGAGTCCTCATCTCAAAAAGCATATAGACAAGATTGAAAAAGTTCAAAGGGCCGCTATAAGATGGATACCAAGCTTAAGGGACCTAAGCTACGAAGAAACACTAAATACACTGAATCTACCAACACTACAGGAGAGAAGGAAAAGAGGTGACATGATAATGCTATATAAGTGCATATCAGGAAAGGAGAAAATAGACATAAATGATTACTTAACATATGGAGAAGCATCAGCAAGAGGACACTGCAAAAAACTGCATAAGAAGAGAGGTGATAAAGACGTAGGGAAATTCAGTTTCCCAAACAGAGCAATTGATCAATGGAATGCATTACCGAATGAAATAGTGTGTGCCAAAACAATTCACAAATTTAAGGATATGTACGATAAATATGGTCTAAGACACGGGACAGTACGAGCTTGACTCATTCCTGTAAAGATACAATTAGGTAAGAACAATTAGGTAAGGTAAGGTAAGAACACAGTAAGTGAAGGAAGGATAATCTTTAACTGGTTGGGGAAGAATGAGGAGGGATATGGGAGACAGGACGCAGTGCTGGCGGAGTATAATCGGCGATCTTTTCCTCATGGCTATCCCTGGCTGCCAGATGTGCCTTGTAATGTGGTGAACAGGTTAAACCCTTCAGCTCAGCGTTGTCCTTTTTTAATTGGTTCTCCCTGTCTCTAGACGGTTTTATTCTACTTAGGATAAGGGCTTATGAAGACTATTTTTCCCCCTCCAGATCGAAAAGTTTTCGGTATTTTTATTTTTCACACCAAACTCATGGCGGAAAAAAGTATGCCTAAATTATAGAGGCTGCTTTTCTCAGCAATATTCCTATTACAAACATACCCCAGATTAATTTAAAATCCCCATTCAGTTTTCAGGTTTCTTTACTCTGGACATGATCACGACGTCCTACTTTGCTGGCCGCTTCCTGTGTCCCTCCCAGACATGACTGAATTAAGTTAGGCAACGTGGTGATGGGGTGGTTAAATGCTGAAACATGGATTACCAATAGTTTTTGGTCAGATTAGTGGATTTCTTTTATTAATTATCCCTTAAAATGGAAGCTACCATTTCAAACCTTCTGTAAAGACGCTGGTGTAATTAACATATTGGAAACGGTTAACTTCCAGAGGATGTTTATGTAAGAAATTTTACTTTGAATTATAAGTTGTATAATGTAGGGCTGTCGGTTTTTCCTGGCATGAGTTTGGTGTAGAAGTGAAAATTTACCAACTCTCGTCTAAAAAAAAAAAAAAAAAAAAAAATCGTCGAGTTATTATAGTTACGATACTGGATTTTGGAGGTTCATGAAGTGTGTTCCATAAATGTCCATCATAACGCTGGCGCTTACATACGTCCTCGGAATCTAATTTTTTTGTCGTTTCACCTTAACTTAGTCCAGATTTTTGTGCAGCATACGTCTTGTAACCTAGTAGCTGAAACTGACAATACTACTGTTCGGCATCCTCTCAACAGCACTATCTCGTGACTAGCATCATATTACCTATTGTTACAACTCAGCATTCAAGACAGAGAGACGAAGTTAGAGTAAAATGAATATAGTGACCGAGAGTGTTGTGTGGTTCTGGATATGTATGTTTTTGCATTTATTTGTGTATTTACTAAGTTTTATCTCTTGTCTTATGCTTACTTTACAAGTCTCTTTTTAACGTGGCATTTTCTTTATTTTACCTTTTCTGCGTCTATTTCTTCTTTGTGCCTCAGTGTGGAAGAGCACTCCTCTTACAAGAGGATGAAGGCAAGGGAGAACAAGGTGCCTGTGCTGCACATTAAGGACGGCAGCAGCTTCTACCACGGTGGGCGTGTGGACAGCTGGCGCAACAACGCCTCACCACAACTCACTGCCAAGATGGACGCCTGGATAGCTAAGCATTCCAGCGACATCGGAATATCCTTCAGATATGCATAGAGGGAGTGGCAGACGAAGACAACCAAGCCATGCAGTGCCATTTCAAACATTCAGTTATAACACAACAGAGCCAAACAATGTCTTTTCAAACACCAGATAAAAAACAACAGGGCCCAACAGTCTTTTCAAGAACTTCAGCAATAACACAACAGAGCCAAGAAGTGTCTTTTCAAACACTTCATATATAACACAACACAGTCAAGCAGTGTCCTTTCAAACACTTTAGATATAACATAGGAAATGCAAAACTTTTTTTTTAAACACTTCAGATATGACACAGCACAGCCAAGCAGTGTCTTTTCAGACACTTCAGATTTCACAGCAAAGTCAAACAGTCAACCAGTTTCTTGAATTATTTCAGATATAATAACAGAGCCAGGCAGTGTCTTTTCAAGCACCTCCGATATAACAAAGCCAAGCAGTGTCTTTTTAAACCCCTCATATACTCGTATAAAAAGGAGTGGCGGTCAAGAGACACCAGAGACAAACTCAGTGTCTTCAAATTATCCTATATATAAAAATTTAACACGTTAGTTAGTAGTCCAATGAAACTGTGGATAGGTCTAAAGAAAAAGAGGAAAAAATAAAGGAAAGAAAATAAAATGCCGGAGACTGTTTTCTTCACTATGTACAGATGCACATAAAAATATCTCCACTTTTTAGTCGAACAATGATGAAACTTATTCAAATTCCTGAGAAGCAGCCTGGATTCCGAATGGAACATTACTGTTTTGGAAGTTATCGCTCACTTTCTCTTTATTTTTCGCAATGAAGTGAAATGGCATTTATGTCCACCACCGTAAAATCGATAACTGCCTTCAGAGCGACATAATAAAAATTGACATGAATTGCAGGTCTTGGGGTCCAAACTCTTGCTTAAATTGAAAATTGCTGCTGTGATACCTAGTGTATTTTATTACTTATAATAATAATTTTTCACTTTAAAACTCATCATTCGTGATGCAGATTGTTTCTATGTATGACACACACACACACACACACACACACACACACACACACACACACACACACACACACACACACACACACACACACACACAGGTGAATGAAGCTGTGCAAAGCTACAAAAATGATGTAGAAACCACGTATGCTGAAATGGTGAAAGTAAAGAAAGACTTAGAAACAAGGGTGGAGGAAAAAAGCATTAAAAAGGAAGTGAAAAGAATAATCCAAAACAATCCAAAGTTAGTCAGAGATTCAGTAGATATAAACAAATCAATAATAATCACTGGTATAGAAGAGGAAGAAGTAAAAAACAAGATCACAAGAGACAAAAAGGAGATGACAAATGAAATGAGCTTACTGAAAGAAGTATCAGAGGAAATCTGTAGTAAAGACATAGAGGAACATAAAAGGTTAGGGAAATACGAGAAAAGCAAGACAAGACCTCTAAAGGTGACTTTCCAGAGTGTAAACACTGTGGAAGAGATACTAGAAAATGCAAAGAATCTTATGGAAAAAGAGGAGTTCAAAAATGTATGGATAAAAAGATGCCTAACACAAGAGGAACTGGAATTACTGAAAGAGAAAAGGGAGGAAGCAAAAACAAAAAATGAGGGAAGATCAGAAGAGGAGAAGAAATTTTTTTTTACAAAGTAATAGGATTGCAGGTACGAAACTGGTACACAAACGGGATGGAATAAAATGGAGGAAGGTAGTAGAACCATGTCAGGACAAGTATATAAACAAGATGATAAAGTTGATGTACTCAAATGTGGATGGAATGGTATCTAAATTACTAGAGATGAATGATTGTCAGAGAAAATAAACCACAAATAATATGCCTAACTGAAACAAAATTAACACCAAGGATATCCAATGACATACTAAACTTAGAGGAATACAATATATGGAGAAGAGACAGAAATTTAAAAAAAGGAGGAGGAATTATAATATTAACTAAGAAAAATCTAAAAGTCAATGAAATAAAACTAGATATACCATCACAAGTAGAACTGATTGCAGTAGAGATCAACACATCTGAAGGTAAAGTAATTGTAGCCAATTTGTACATGCCACCCAGATCAAACACATGGGAAAGAGACGAATATGAGGACCTGGCAGAGAGTACAATTCAGAGTATAAGATCATTACTACATAAAATGGAAGAGAAATCGGAAAGAATTATACTAACTGGGGATTTCAATACAAATATAAATTGGAATACTCTAGATATAAATAGCCAAGAATGCTGTTGGGACCAAAAGTTCCTGGATCTCGTGCAAGAGTTTTTCCTAACGCAACATGTGAGGGAAACCACCAGAAAAAGAGGACTTGATGTACCGTCAGTGCTAGATCTAATATTTACTAGGCAAGAAAATGATATTGACAGTTTAATATATCACCCTCCACTTGGCAAAAGCGATCACGCAGTACTAAATTATAACTTCAGGATAGCATATGACATAGTAAACAGCAATGACAGTTACAAAAAGAGCCTAAACTACAAAAAGGGAAATTATCAAGACCTAAAGAAGTACTTCTTAGAAGGTGATTGGGAAAATGAGCTTAGAGGACAAGATTTAAATGCTGTATATAAAAAATTCTGTGAACTTTATGAAATAGGAGTCCAGAAGTACATCCCACAGCACAAAGAAGCAGATAAGAAAATACAGAAATGGTTCAATACAGAATGTAAAAAATCAAAAGAAAGAAGAGATTTGTTGTGGAATAGATACAGAAGACACAATAGTGAAAGGGCGTATAATAATTACAAACAGGCAAGAAACGATTATACAAGAATAAGGAGGGAAGCCTAAAAACAGTTTGAGGAGGATATAATAAATAAAAGTAGTGATCAACCAAAGCTGTTTTACAGCTATATCAGAAGCAAAACCAAAGTAAAAGATATAATACAATCCCCAGACATGAGAGTTGTATTCCACACGGGGGCGGATAAAACCCCTGTATAAAGTCAACAATTGTGCAGGGGTAAAGAAAGAGCAGAGTCGGCTTAGCACACCCAATCTCTTGGAAGCAGATTTTACAAGAGATGTAATATGATCTTTCCAAGATAAGTCCCGAGTAAATGAAACCCCAAGCATGTTCAAGGATGATGCAAGATTAAGCTGAATATTATTAAACATTAGTGGGTATACCTGTGGAAGATTTTGTCGGGTTGATAGGTGTGAGAACTGAGTCTTAGATGCATTAAAAACAACCATATTATTTTTACCCCAGTCAGAGATACGAGCCAAGTCAGACATTAGGTGTGCCATAGCCTCATCCCTTGTTTGTTGAAGTAACTGTTGAGATGGGCGTTGCAGGAGCCGAATAGAAAGGTGAAGGGTGGAGTCATCAGCGTATGAGTGGATAGGGTTAGATGTACAGCTTAGAAGATCATTGATGAATAAAAGGAAGAGAGTTGGTGATAGGACAGAGCCCTGAGGAACACCACTGTTGATAGATCTAGGAGAAGAACAATGGCCGTCTACAACAGCGGCTATAGAACGACCAGAAAGGAAGCTAGCGATGAAGGCACAGATAGAAGGATAAAAACCGTAGGAGGGCAGTTTGGAAATTAAAGATTTATTCCAGACTCGATCGAAAGCCTTTGAGATGTCAAGTGCAATGGCAAAGCTTTCGCCAAAGTCCCGAAAGGAGGATGACCAGGAGTCTGAAAGGTAGGTGAGAAGATCGCCAGTGGAGCGTCCCTGACAGAACCCGTACTGACGATCAGAAAGAAGGTTGTGATAGGAAAGATGCCTTAAAATTTTTCTATTGAGAATTGACTCGAAAACTTTTGAAATACAGGACGTTAAAGCAATTGGACGATAGTTGGAGGGTTGGGAGTGGTCACCCTTCTTTGGGACTGGCTGAATGAGAGCAAACTTCCAGCAAGAAGGAAAGGTACAAGTTGACAGACAAAGGCGAAAGAGTTTGCCTAGGCAGGGTGTAAGCACAGAAGCACAGTTCTTGAGAACAACAGGAGGGACCCCATCAGGCCCATATGCCTTGTTAGTACTGAGGCCAGTGATGGCAGAAAATACATCAGGTGAAGAAATTTATACACCAATGTCATACATTTCACAATAACGTTATTATCCCACCTGCTGCAAACTGGTATTATCATTAATCATTAGGGAATGTGTTCCACGCACGCTGAGAGGGTCGAACTTCTGCTGTCGACTGTACAGGTTGGTAGGGACAAGGTAGCCATATGAGTGGTATTAATACTTCATTTACCCCTCAGTCCACCTACCATAGAGTCCAACAACGGGAGGTCAGATGCCAGGGACAATACCACTGGCGACCCCAGAGGTAGGGAATGAGTATACACAAGTAACCAGTAGGGGACCCAGACAAGGGTGACTCTAGGACGATAGGAACCACCAGGCCCCCTGGTGCCTGCTTGACCCCCTAGCCAAGCTAACGCATGACCAGCCAATTGACCTAGTCGGGCCCAACCAGATCGCCCGTCTAGCCAGAATGAGGGACCAAAGAGGTGTATTGCTAACTGCAAGGTGCACCATGCAGCATTGCGTCTCCCGTCATTATGGGACGCCACGCGCGGCAAACGAGTGGGGGGACAAAAAAATAAAAACACCCAGGATGGAAAATGGACGGGAACGAGCAACATCACCGGAAGGCCTCCTCTACCAATGATGCAGGGGGCGTGTTTAGTCTACGAGGCCTACAAAGGTAGGCTCGCCACCAGAGTAGGTGCCACTGCCAGCCACGCTTCAAGCTCTGCCACCATGTCAAGGTGACCTCCCTCAGCAGGGAAAGGAGTGGATGCACCAGTGTTGCCAGGCCGGTGGGTGCTGTTGGCGCACAATCCTTCCCGAAAACGCGCCCAAAACGCGCACAAACCGTGATCACTTAGCCCAACCCCAAATGAAGTGGTGATTCTTAGTTTTCTGCCATTGTTTGTTATTTTTTACGATTTTATCATGCATTTGGACTTCTGAGTGCAGCACCATTAACCACATCCGTCTTCCTCCTATTCATTCTCTTAGTTAACATGATAGCTAAACTGAGAAATTGTAAATATCGACCATTGCTCATGGCTGTGTGGCATCCCACATCCCACAAAAACTAGATGCTTATATTTAACAGTAAATTTTGTACATGCATAGGAAAATGATATTAAGAATAATGTACTACAACGAATGTATATTTAATGAATGTTATAGGAAATAACATTGTATAAAATAGGTGCACAATCATTATATCAACCTTTGGAATCAGTCATTGCGCTAGCCAGGTTAGTCATTGCTGTTTGGTTGGGTCATCCCCAACCATACATTTCATTATTCAGAATCGCCACACAGCTCAGTATAAACTGGCAGTAACTACTGCATTCATTGATGTTAGTCAAAAGTTGCTACACAGGTTACAAAACTTCTTTCCTATCCTTATCTTATTCTAGTAGCTTAGTTACTCTTTTAGGAGCTGCCTGGCATGGGCCAACTGGCCTACTGCAGTTATCCTTTCTTCTTATGTTTTTAAGTATGTTCACTTCAGTGCCTAGACATAAACTGCATGTGGAAAAAAATCCTAGATGTTCAACACACTCTCAGCATTTGCTTTTGCGTAAATATCCGCACCAAACAGCTTTAACATTGCCTGATTGGGTATGAACTCGTTACAACATATTCCATGCCTAGACATAAATGCCCGGACATGCATAATGTTCTCCAGTGTTTCTTGCTGCATCCGATTCCGTACTTTATTTTTTATCAAGTTCATCTGTGAAAATGCTCGTTCTACAGCAGCATTACTCACTGGAAGCGCCAACATTGTTAATGCAAATTGACCCACCTCCTTGAAATCCTGCTCTCCTGCTGCATCTTTATGGCTGAACACTTCCATCCAAAATTCACTAATGTCATTAGACATTTTATGGTTCCATTCACACGTGTCCAGCTTCAGCCATTGTTGTTCAAGCTTGCCCACGTCCCCTTCATACACTGGGAGAAAAGAAAGATCCCCCAGACGTGGCTTTCTGAGACCCAGAACAATCTCAGGGGAGAGACAGGCCATGCTCTTCAAAATCTGGACATTAGTGGGCAGCCGTTCACGTATTTCACGTAGAAGTGTCAGCATAAATTGACGACAGTGGGATCTGATGTTGTTAACAAGGTCAGCATGAAGACCACTTCTTGCTACTTCCAGATTGAATTTGACACCCATATCTACTGCCGCTAACGGCATAAGGTTTCGGTCATCTGCCACCTATAGTGAACCAAAGGACATGAGTTACCATAATGATACACACAGACAGACAGACAGACAGACAGACAGACAGACAGACAGAGAATGATGTGTGTGTGTGTGTGTGTGTGTGTGTGTGTGTGTGTGTGTGTGTGTGTGTGTGTGCAGTAGTGGTAGTTGGAGGCGGGTCGGAAAGCCAGACAAAGGAAGGGTGGGATCAGGTGGGAGAGGGCCAGACGGCCGCCCTTGTGAAACATTGACAAGGTGACAATTGCTCTCCGGGGAAGGGCTGGGGTTAAGAGGATGAGTGGAGATAATGGACTTTAATCTGGATGAAAGAGAGAGAGAGAGAGAGAGAGAGAGAGAGAGAGAGAGAGAGAGAGAGAGAGAGAGAGAGGTGGGGGGATGGAATTCGCGTCGTTAGTAATTATGGGATTAGGGTTGGGTTGGGCAGGCATGGTGAAGGGTGTGAGGGATAGGGAGATGAGGGGGAGGTGCACTGTGCAGGATGGTCATTATGACTGATGATGGACATTAGCACTGTACTGGGAACATTTAGGTCACATTTGGACTTAGTAAGCCCTCATTTAGACCATGCTGTGCAATTAAGGTGTCCTTACTGTAGAATGGATACAAGTTCGTTAGAAAATGTCCAGGGAAGAACGACAAAAATCATACATGATGGTCGGAACCTTTCATATGAAAACAGACTAAAAAGACTAAATTTGCACTCACTAGAAAGGCGTAGAGTAAGGGGAGATTTAACTGGGGTGTTTTAAGTGAATGAAGGGTGTTTTTATGTAACCTAATTTTCTGGAATTCTCTAAGACTGTAGAATCTGAAGGTAACTGTGTCATTGTAGAAATTATGCACTTAAAAAGACTAAAAATTACGAGTGATGAAATATAATTTCATTATCATTATTCAAACATTTTAGTCTTTCGGGGTTGGGGTGGGAAGGCTTCTCATACGTCGAAGTTAGTTTCAGAAAGTACCACCCTACACTAAATTCTGAGGACACCGCTGAAAAGTAGGCTACTGATATAGTGCCTGACATAAAGATTGCTTTGGAGAGCTGAGACCTTAGTTGTAGAATAGGATCTCTGCGGAGAAAGTATTGTTAGGGGTAGGAAGAAAAAGGAAGGAAAGGGGGAAAGAGAAGGATACGGACAGGAGACAAGGGAAGAAAAAAGAGAAGGAGGGGCAGGTTTGGAAATATGAGATTTGGAGGAGAGATTTACACTCATATCTTCATGTGAACTCTTATGTACCTGCATACACATATTATACGAGAGAGAGAGAGAGAGAGAGAGAGAGAGAGAGAGAGAGAGAGAGAGAGAGACTATATAAAGAAGTGTACTTGTACATGTGCCGACTTAAGAAGTGTCCTTTGTGGGTATATTCATTTACTTGAATTGACAGTATGATATCTGAAGTAAGAAAAATTAATGCAAAATAATTTAAATATCAAGTAAATTAAAAAATATGTAATTTCTTCTTTAAATTCAACAAGAACGGAGTGTACTGTGTAAAAGAAATGAACGAAGCTTTAACTGAAGAAAATATGACGGATATAATTAAATTAATCTATCTATCTATCTATCTATCTATCTATTTATATTTATATTCAGATATTACCTCGTAAGACATGAGTGAGTCCCACGTAGGGAACGTGCGTGGCATCATAATCCTCTACAGGAGGGACTGGTATAGGGACATCAGATCGTCCAAAAGTTTGCTGACGTTGCATTGCTCCCCTTGGAAGAGTTTGTTCACTCTGTTCACATCACATACCAAGGGCTGTAAGAAAGCTAAGTATGCCCTGTTTGCAGAGTCTTCATACATTTTACTTAGTACTTCTGAAGTGTAGCTCTTGTCGTCTCCTTTCACCAGCTGAAAACCGTAGATATATACATATCAATACTCTCTCTCTCTCTCTCTCTCTCTCTCTCTCTCTCTCTCTCTCTCTCTCTCTCTCTCTCTCTATATATATATATATATATATATATATATATATATATATATGTATATGTGTATTTAGATAATTGCAAAGGACTTTGAAAATAAATAAATATATATTACCTGGAAATGTAACTTCAGCTCTTCATGCTGCTCCAGAATCCTTGTGATGCATGGTGCAATGGACATCTATCGTGTATCTGCCAGCTGGAGTATCTCTAAAGGTTCTTCTCCCACGTTGTCTTGTACAAATCACTGTACTTTTGTTGTCTCTGTGTGCTCTGAGAATAATATCTACATGTTTCTGATATAATAAATTCTAGGTGTTTTGGTTATATTCTCATAGCATACGAGGCACACAGCTGCAATGAGTGACAGATGCATTTTATATGCATGATATGGGGATTAATTTCTCTAAATCTGCTTATTACTGAATTATTTACCCCACTCATTACATTACACCCGTCAGTTGCAAGCCCAACACGTCTTCTTGGACTGAGTTCTGTCTTTTCCAGAAACTTCAGGAGTTCTTGTGTCATGGCTTCAGCTGTGCCTGAGGGCAAATTTACCAGACCCAAAAACGATGTGACTATTTTTTTCTTCATGTAGCTGGGGTACCTCACCATGATGCACAGTTGTTTTTTCGTTGTTATATCAGTACTTTCGTCTATAATTAATGAATATTCGCTCTCACCAATATCATTACGCAAATCCTTGAGCACTGACGGGCCTAAAACATGGTTGATGATTGCCGTACATTTTGTCCTGTGGATGGCTAACTCCTTGCAAGAAATGGCGCTGATTAACTCTCCCAGGTGATCCACAGTTAGAATGCTTGAGTGGCACGCAATGTGGGCTGCAATTCTTGTTTCTGCAACTTTAACAGATGGATCTGCATCTCGTTTGGTGATTCCTGTCTGGAAAAGTGTTCTTGCATTTGAGAAAGGAGCAGCATTTCTTTTGTGTTTGTCCGTGGTCGCGTGTCGTATTAAGTCACCATGATGTGCTCTGAAGGTCATTTTACAAAATTTACAAAAAGCCTTTCCATCGTCACCTGGAATGTGTGCTATCCAGTCCTTCAAGACTGGATCCTTTTCCCATTCTCGTGCGTAGTGCTTATTGTATCTGGCCCACTTTCCCATTATTTGATAATGACTGTGCTTGTACTGTGTGCTGTGGCTAGTAGTGCAGCTGGCAAAGAAATGAGAGGCAGCGCTGAGCGCTGGCAGAGCCTCGACTCCCTCGAGCCTTGAGGACTTGAGGATTAAAATAAGAGGCTAGCACACACACACACACACACACACACACACACACACACACACACCCATGGGATCATGGAAGGTCAGGTCAGGTAGAGGTGCTCATTGGCTGTTTCACAATGCGTGAGGGGAGTGGAAGGGTAAGGATTACCGAGTCATACTCGTACACCAAGCATACACCATGTCCTTGTACTTTTTTTATGAACATCGTATCCACAACACAAAATCGCCCAATACGCTCCCAGTCACTTTCAAAATCGCCCAAAAAAAGCGCAACGCGCAGCCGTTGAAATTTAAGCGCCGTTTAAATTTAAGCGCAAATCATCTTCCAAAGTCGCCCAATCTGGCGCGAAACGCGCGCATCTCATAACCCTGATGCACGAACATTGTCTGAAATGTGCTGTGTGAGTGGCTTAACTTACGAGTCGGCACTGCGTACCGTGTTGGAGGATAATGTAATTTATGCTATCTTTACTTGTTAAACGTCACAAATGCTCTACTAAAGCTAAAAATGGCACAAAGATTGGGGTTTCATGGTCTAACCATCGGCCTTAAAGGTGTGCCTGGATATACCTTTCTCTGTATCTGCTGCTGCTGATGATGTTGACCCACCTGGTATGTATACCATAACTCTAAGGATCCTACTACCACTCTTCCACCTAATCTTGCGTCCTATGTCCAATCAGGCGATATTCCATTATATAAAGAGCAACTAGACAATCGTTTGCAAACCTATCGAGATGTTGTGGCTTTACCTGGCGAGCCTATGGGGAAGACAGACTTGGTTAAACATCGAATAGAATTAGTTCTCGGTATTCAGCATGTTTATGTTCCAGCATACAGACTACCACACAGCTTGAGACAACAGGCAGATGAGATAGTACAGAATATGTTAGACCAGGACATTATCGAACACTCTCTCAGTCCGTGGAATAGTTCACATTTCTTCCCGGCCAAGATAGGAGGTGAATTTAGGCCTGTAGTAGACTATCATAAAGTAAATTCTGTCACTGTACCCGATCGTCTCCCATTGTCAATTTTAACAGATTTACTAGAATCACTCAGTGAGAATAATGTAGTCTTTACATCCCTTGACTCAGTGGCTTCTGGCAAGTGGAAATGGAAGAGTCGTCTCACTCAATTACTGCTTTCAGTCCTCCATCTGGACATTTTCAATTTAAGAGACTCCCTTTTGGCTCTATGAATGCTCCGTCAGTGTTCATGAGATACATTCATTGTATAGTCAGTGGCATGACTGGCCATTCTCTTTTTGCCTACGTGGATGACTTCCCTGCACATTTTGCCAAGCTCCGACAAGTTTTTGATCGCCTTCAGATGGCGGATCTAAAGATTAAACTCAGTAAATTGACTTTCTGTGAAGGAAATTTTTTCTTTGAAACGTAGTTGATGCTGAAGGAATTCATACCACAGATAAAGTTAAAGCAGTCACTAATATTCCAGAACCTACTAGTACTAGTGATGTAAGAAGTTTTCTTTGTTTGAGTGGTTATTACCGGCGATATACTGAAGGAGATGCACAAATCACCATTTCTCTGACTAAATTACTAAAGAAAGATATACCATTTTGTGTGGATTAAAGATCAGTCACAAGCTTTTGAGACACAAGATAGCACTTGCCAATGCCCCAGTCCTGGCATTCCCTGATTATAAGAAACACTTTATTTTGTGTACAGATGTGTCTAGGGTAGGAATTGGTGCGGTATTGGTGGAACTTGATCAGGCGAAAGGGAGACGTGTAATAGCGTATGATAGTCGTTCCCTGAATACCGCAGGACGTATTTATAGTGCTACTAATTGGGAAGTTCTGGCAGTTATTAGGTCCCTCAAACATTTCAAGGGTATAGTATACGGTTACCCAGTGCATATCCAGACAGAACATCTCCCTCTTTGTGGCTTGTTCAAGGGAAGAAATCTTACAGGTCGGCCAGCTCGATGGTCAGTTATCATTCAGTACGTGCTTTGAAAATCAAATATAGTTGCAGATGATCTTTCACGTTAAGTAGCCGCGGCAGTTTTGCCATGTCAACCCAGTGCATCACCATGTCAACCCAACGATACTCCTCGCAAAATCTTAGCCTCAGATGTTTATAATTGTTAGCGTACAAACCCTCTGTGGTCCCAAGTAATTTGATTCTTAGAATCGGGAGACACTTCAGCCTTACGTACCAAGCCAGTGCCAATAGATGATTTCATGTTAGAATGTGGTATTTTGTATAGGAAGACATTGCTTACGGGAATGGACATACCAAACAGAAAAGTACACGAACTCATTTTCCCTACTGATCTAATACCTGCGGTGCTTCACATCGCTCATGACTCTCATGCATCTCATCCGGGTCAATGTATGAGACAAGCACGCCTTTCATACTCTTGGCTTACTGTGCGTATGGACATTAACATTCACTGTAACTCTTGTATTTCCTGTAATCGTCACAAAGGATCGACGGGACTACCTGCCCCACTCTTGCAATATCTAGTCCCATCACTCCCTTGGGAAACTGTTTCTACTGACCTCCTTAAATTACCTCTCACAGAATCCGGTGCGGAATATTTGTTCGTAGCAGTCGATCATTTCTCTCCCTAGTGTGTTCTCGTGGCTCTTCAAGATAAGATCGCTAAGAGTATTGCACTTACTTTTATAGATCATGTCATTTGTCCATTCACTTCCACAGAGTTTAACAACAATCTCCTTGTTGAGATTTGTAGACTATGTAACTTCAATAAATGCAATGTCATTCCTAATCATCCAGCTTCCAATGGCCTTGTAGAGAGGCAAAATCGAAAAATTGTGGAGTGCTTGATGCACCTAGGTTCTCAAAGTGCGTGCTGGGATGAGTGGATACCCCAGGTTGCAGCCTCCATCAAGAGTTCTATCAATGCATCCATTGGCGAATCTTCATTCTTTGTCTTATATGCGTTCGATAAAGATCTGCCTTATTCCATCCTGGAGGGAGGAGGAGGAGGAGGAGGACGACGACGACGACGACGACGACGACAACGACGACGACGACAACGACGACGACGACGACGGGCTTTTCGATGCTCCTTCATGTATTTGCTTGTTTCTGCTCCATGTTTTGACCTCGTAAAAGTGTCTTCTGTTATTTCTGGTTCATTTTTTTTCACTTCTTCCTTCACTGAGTTGCACTTCTTGCCTCTCTTAGTTTGTGTATATAGCCTTGCTTGGATTGTCGTTAGTTAAAAGCTGCATTTAAAAAGGTTTGTTTGTGTGTTTTCCTCTGTCGACATGTTGAATATAGTAAGACATCTGCCACACGTGAGGTACTGTTTATTATTCAAGAGTGTCAGGACATAATATATTTATTAGGTTTTGGTTGTGTGTGTGTGTGTGTGTGTCTGTGTGTGTGTGTGTGTGTGTGTGTGTGTGTGTGTGTGTGTGTGTGTGTGTCCGTGTGTGTGTTTGTGTGTTGTGTTTGTGTTTATGTCTCTTGTGTATTTTTTATTTCATGTGTGTGTGTGTGTGTTTCTCTGAATTTGTGTGTTTTTGTTTCAATGTTTGTGTTTGTTTTCTTACGAGTAAGTGTCTGATTCCGGACACAAATCTTACTGTTTTCCCGTTAGTCTCAACAGTCCCACGTACCGTTTGGCATCCCCTATCACCACTTTGACGCTAATCCCCATCGTCCATACTGAATACACGTCATGTCTATCTCATTCAGGACTCAGTGTTTGCACGTGTGTTTTTATGATCCTTGCCTACCTGCCAGTCTGCTCACTTGTCTTCTAATCCGTCTTTCCCTTACCATTCCTAGTGTTCATTTTGTCTTCATGCTACCTTCACTCTCAATTTCAGCTACAGTGCAGTCTTTATCCTAAACAGCACATTTTGTAGGGTGAATGAAATTTTCAGATTAGCTGTCAATTGCTTAAAACTCAGATTTACAAAAACAGCCGAACAATACGAACAAAGTAAACAGACATGACCTATCCTTAGCTCAAAGGAATCTGCAGAAGCTAGAATTTTATTTACGTGTATATTAGTTCAATACTTAGTTTACACTCTCCAGAGGTGCCTCAGAGGGACGCCCCTATGTGGAGGTACCGATTTACCCGGACGGCTAAACCGATTGGTCATAAGAAGGTCCTTTATCCACATCTTATCCCCCGAGAGGAGAAGTGTGAACTCGTTAAAAGGGAAACTAAGCATGTAATCCTGAAGCTTTACATTTCAGAATAGTCTGGGATTAACAATATTTACGACGACCACGTCGAGGACTACGACGACTTTTCTAGCAATGCACCCGTATCTGCTCGAGGTTTTGAACTTGAGAGAGTCTGTTGTGTCATTCGTGCTTCCTTTAGTTGCATTTCTTCCATCCCTGAATTAATCTTCGCTCTTACCATAGTTTGCCTATATAAGCCGAGCGTGTATTGTCGTTAGTTGGGACTTTGATGCATGGTCGTGAGGAGCGTAGACGTGTTCTCTGTTGCGCTCCTCTCTAGTTTTCAGAGCTGCCTCACCGGCATTAGCTTTTTTTTTCACCCTTCTGGTGACACTTAGGATTAGCTAGTACTAATTTTCCTCCCTACCCTTTCTAGAGATATAATAAGTGTCTATATCTACTTACTAAGATTACCTTTGCTTACTCGCCCAAAGAGGGTCCCCCCCATTGATCGCTCTGGGGTGTGAAGTAACACGGTCGGGCCTCCCTGGAATGGTTTGAGAGGACAATCTTAGCCATAGGTGTGTTGTCCTGGTTTTTTTGTCCCTTGTTTGTTTTTTCTCTTTCTTCCCACTTCCCCCTTTAGGGGAAGTGGTCACTATGGCAGACGCCACTGCTGCCTCCCCCTCCTTCAGGTGGGGAGGTAGTCCTGACCGACCCCCGACTGTCTCACGGACGGACTACCCCCAGACTGAACGGCCCCGGACACGCCCTTTGCTAGACATTGATGTAAAAAATGCAAGTTTTGTTTTGTTGCACGCGGTTGGTTCTACTCCCCTGTCCAGCCTCAATCCCTTCATTATCAAGAAGGTAATGGATGGATGTGCAGGAGAGGTAGAACATGTCAAAAAACTTGCTAGCGGAGATCTCCTAGTAAAGACTGCAAACTCGTCCCAGGTTAAGGATTTGATGAAGATGAGCAAATTCCATTGCTATGATGTTGTGCCGACGATCCCTCACTCCATGAATTCCTGCAAGAGAGTCATCACTTGCAGGGACCTCATGGTCATGGAAGAGGACGACATCATAAGTGAACTTGCTCATGAAGATGTAATTGAAGCCCGTTTCATCACGAGATTTTCCGAGGGCAGGAGGACGAAAACGGCAACTGTTATATTGACTTTCGGTAAGGTGACTCTCCCAACCCATATCAAAGTAGGGTATGAAATTGTTAACGTAAGGCCATACATCCCTAACCCACTTCGTTGTTTACGATGTCAGTTATATGGACATCATGAAAAGTCTTGTCAGGCTTCTCAATCAGTCTGTGGCAAGTGCGCAACGCAAGGTCATGATGCTGACCATTGCACATCGGAGGGTGTCAGCTGCTTTCACTGCAAGGGTGCTCACTTCACTTCCTCTAGGGATTGTCCCAAGTGGAAGGAGGAGAAAGAGGTCTGTGCGGTGAAGGCGACTGAGGGCATCTCTTTCTACGAAGCAAGGAAAAAGGTGAAGGAGTTGCATGCAACTCCCACACCGAATAGGTCCTATGCTTCGGCAGTGATGTCCCGCCCTGTGATGTGCACTGTGGAGACGCAGACTGGTCTCGTGCTTGTTAATCAAGTCACTCACTCTACCTCTGCCTCCACCTCTAAACCTCCTGTACGATCCAACTCTCTAACTGACCTCCCTAAAGCTTCATCATACTCGCAGGCCGCTGCTGCTTCTCAGTCAGTCAAGTCTAAATTGAAGCCTGACAAGACTGTAAAACATAATTTCACCACCCTTTCAAAGCCACATCCTCATGTCCTCCCTGCTCCTAGCCCAGCGAGGGAGAGGAAGAATAGCTCTTCCTCAGTGGAATCTGGGAGCCTTGTTATTGCCGATAATACGGAGGTTTCCGTCAGCAAGCACCGGGAAAGGTCCCCCGGTAGCCACTCGCCTGGTCGCGGGGGGCATAAAAAAACTAAACACACTGGCCCCCCTCGTAAATCTTAAACCGCCGCATTCACTATACTACAGTGGAATTGTAGAGGTATTGGGAATAAGTTACACAATATAGCAATCTTGCTTTCTATACACAGGCCAGACGTTATTTGTTTACAGGAGACGCGCCTGCAGGATCACCCTGATCCTCCACAGTTCAAACACTACCACTCGTATAGAAGATATGAAGGTCACGGAGTAGCCATATACACACACAAATCACACCCACAAACGGAACTGATTCTAAATTCTACTCTGGAAGCGGTCGCGTGCAGAGTAAAATTTAATAACACGTATCTGTCTAGTTGCTCTCTGTACTGTCCTCCACATGGCCCCATTGATAGTGATGCTTTAAATTTACTAGTTAATCATCTCCCTGGGAATAAGTTAGTGTTGGGCGATTTTAATGCCCATCACTATCAATGGGGTAGCTTGAGGATTGATGGTCGTGGGGAGCAAGTAACCAACCTAATACTACAGTCCAACCTCAGTCTTCTGAACAATGGTAGAGCGACTCGTGTAGATGATCGTACTGGTAACTTTTCGGCCATTGACTTATCTTTGGCCTCCCCTGGTATACATCAAGATTTTTTATGGAATCCTTATGACGACTCTTTGGGAAGTGATCATTTACCCATCTGTCTTTCTTATACACGCGACATCATTTCGGACCCTCCACCTCCAAAATTTAACTATAAGAAAGCAGATTGGGGATCCTTCTCAAGGATCGCCAATTTAGATATATCTGGGGAGACCATAGATGTTAAGGTCGAAAATATAACTACTTCCATATTACACGCAGCTGAGGCTGCTATTCCCAAGACTTCTACAGTTCATGCGAAGCATAGAGCACATTGGTGGACGCCGGATTGCCGACAAGCATTAAGAAAACGCAATAGGAGATACAGGATTTTTGATAGTCAGCCCACTGAGGAAAATTTTATTGCATACAAACAGGCACTTGGTAATGTGTACATGGAATGTAAGAGGAGCGAATGATGAGATGAAAGAGAGAGAGATTGTCCAGGTGCTTGAGGATGCGAAAGTGGATGTATGTGGAATAACTGAAACAAAATGGAGAGGAGAAAGTGTGAGAGAATGGGAGTATGGATGGGGTATATGTGCAGGAGTAGATGAGAATGAGAGGGCAAAGGAAGGAGTGTGTATAGTTGTGAGTAAAAGATGGAAGAAGAGCATAAGACAGTATGGATCAGTTGGGTCAAGGATTGTGTGGGTAAAGTTGAAAGTTGGAATACAAATGTGAGCGATTGTGTGTGTGTATGCGCCAACGCAAGATCGTGCTAGAAGAGTGAGAGAAGAGTTCTGGACAAATGTGGAAGTGTGCATGGAAAAGTTTGGAAGGAATGAGAGAGTGTTTTTGATTGGTGATATGAATGGTAAAGTTGGTAATGTGAAGGTGGATGGAATAGTTGGTGAGTGGGGTGTGCCTGCTGAGATAGATGAGAATGGGAGTGCGTTAGTGGACATTTGTGCTGGGAGGAGGTTGGTGATAGCCAATACCCTCTTCAGGCATAAAATGATCTACAGGTATACATGGCGAATGATGAGATGGGTGGGTGGTGAACTGAATGAAAGGAAGGCAATGATTGATTATGTGTGCGTGGATGAAAGGATGCGAAGATGTGTAAAGGATGCAAGAGTGTATAGAGGTTGGGGGAGTGGACTTTCTGACCACTACTTGGTGGTGGCCAGAATTAGGATGCAAGTAAGGTGGAGGAATAGAAGAAGGGAAAGACGAGAGGAAGGAGTAGTTGCAAGGAGAGTGGAAAGGTTACAAGAGGATGAGAAAAAGGCAGAGTATAAGTGAGAAGTGGAGGAACGATTGGGCAAATATGAATTGGAGCAGATGGGAGACGTGGAAGGTGTGTGTAAGATATTTACAGAAGAAATATGTGCAGCATGTGATGTGGTGTGTGGAAGGAAGAGAAGACGGAGGGGGGTGCAAGGAACAGCGTGGTGGACTGAAGAGGTAAAACAGGCTGTGGTACAAAAGAAGAAAGCATACAATGAATGGATGAGAAATAGGGGCGTGGAAGAAGTTGAGAGGCGGAAGAGAGAGTTATATGTGGAATTAAGAGAGAGGTGAAAAGATTAGTAAGAGAGAGTAGGAAGAGAGTGGATGAGGAATTTGGAAGGAATTTGAGTGTAAAGTGGAGGGACTGTAAGAAAATGTTCTGGAGAGAAGTGAAAACAGTAAGACAGGGTGGAAGTGAAGTTAGCAGGGGAGTGAAAGATAAAAATGGTAGATTACTAGTGGAGAAGGGAGAAAAAGTGAGCAGATGGAGAGAACACTTTAAGGAATTATTGAACGTAGAGGATGGAAGTAATGCGAGTATAAGTGGCTGGGGAATGGCTGGGAGAAGGAGGGAGGTGAGAAGACAGGAAGAAATTAGTACGTTAGAAGTTGTGGAAGCAATGAAGAAAGTTAAATTGGGGAAAGCCCCAGGAATTGATGGAGTGTGTGGTGAAATGCTGAAGCATGGGGTAGAGATAGTAGTAGAATGGATGTGGAAGATGTGCAGATTGGCCTGGGAGGAAGGTAGAGTCCCGGAGGATTGGAAGTCAGGTATAATTATTCCCTTGTACAAAGGAAAAGGGGAAAAAGAAGTGTGTGGTAATCATAGGGGCATTTGTCTTCTTAGTACAATAGGAAAAGTGTATGGTAGGATACTTATAGACAGAGTAAGAGAAAGAACAGAGAAATTAGTTGAAGAAGAACAGGGAGGCTTTAGGAAGGGAAGAGGTTGTGTAGATCAGATATTCATTCTCAGATCTTTAGTGGAAAAGTTTCTAGAGAAGGGAAAGAAGTTGTATGCGGCTTTCATGGATTTGGAGAAAGCATATGACAGGGTGGATAGACAAGGATTGTGGAAAGTGTTAAGAATATATGGAGTAGATGGGAAGTTGTTGAATGCTGTGAAGAGTATGTACGATGGTGCGAAGGCTGCAGTGCGTGTGGATGGTGAACTAAGTGAATTTTTCTCTTTGAAAGTTGGTTTGAAACAGGGATGTGTCATGTCTCCATGGTTGTTCAATCTGTACATGGATGGGGTAATAAAAGAGGTACAAGGTAGGGTAGTGGATGTTGGAGTGGCCCTGGTGAGAGAGGATAGTGTTTGGAAACTCCCTGTACTGTTGTTTGCAGATCATACTGTGTTGTTGAGTGAAGACGAAGGGGAGCTGCAAGGCTTGGTGGATGAGTTTGAGAGAGTGTGTAAGAAACGGAACCTAAAGGTGAATGTAGGGAAGAGTAAAGTGATGGTCTTTGAGAGAGGTGAAGTCAGTGAATGTACAGTGAGGTTGGATGGTGAGGAATTGGAAAATGTGAGTACGTTTAAGTATTTGGGTAGTGTGATGAGTAAGGATGGAGGTTTCGAGGATGAAGTGCTTGAAAGGGTACAGCAGGGAAGAAAGGTTGCTGGTTCCTTGAAAGCAGTGATAAGAAAGAGGGAAGTGAGCATGGAACTAAAAAGTTACTACATGACAGTATTGTGAAACCAACTCTAACGTACGGAAGTGAAGCTTGGACATTGTTGGAAGGACACAAGTCAAGAGTGAGAGCAGTGGAAATGAGTTATTTAAGAGGAGCCTGTGGAGTCACGTGGAGAGACAGGCTGACGAATGAGGATATAAAGGAGCATTGTGGTGTGGATGTGGATGTGATAGGAAGCGTTGTGAGGAACACACTGAGGTGGTTTGGCCATGTGGAGAGGATGGAGGGTGAAAGACTGACGAAGAGAGTGTATGTGAGTGAGGTGGAGGGTGGAAGAGGGAGGGGGAGACCGAGGATGAGATGGAGGGATGGGGTGGAAAGGTATATGAGAGAGGGGGGTGTGAGTTGGAAGCAGGGGAGTGAAATGGCGGGGGACAGGGCGACTTGGAGGCGATTTGTTTGTGGCCACCCCAAACGGGATTGAGGCGTCTGGCAATAGATAGATAGATAGACAAACAGGCACGGGCTGAGGCAAGGAGAATAATAAGAAGGGCCAAACGTGACTCCTGGCGGTCCTTTGTGTCCACGGTGACTCGTACAACACCATTACGTAAAGTCTGGTCCACCATAAGAATATTAAATAATAAAGGCCCATATTTCCCAGTCACCACCTTGCACAAATAATAACATCTATGACGAGCCCATGGACGTTGCTAACATCCTCGCCAGGAGTTTTTCTCATGTAAGTAGCTCAGCCAATTATGACCCGCGTTTCCAACATCATAAATGCACGGCTGAGCTACAGATATTAGACTTTGCCACAGAAGACGTAAACTTCCCGTACAACCAAGAGTTTACGCTAGATGAACTGCTGCTTGCCCTTAAATCCTGTAAAGACACCAGCCCTGGACCAGACACCATCACGTACGGTATGATCCAGCATCTTAATCAGGACAACCTGATTAAGATGTTAGCATTGTACAATGAGATTTGGGCGTCTCGAACGTTCCCAAACTCATGGCACTTTGCGCACGTCATACCGATACCCAAAGAGGCTGATCGTCTTATGAATCCCACTTCATTTCGTCCTATTGTGTTGACTTCTTGTCTATGTAAGGTCATGGAACGTATGGTTAACAATAGGCTTCATTTTGTTTTAGAGTCGAAGAATTTGTTAAATGATCAACAATGTGGCTTCCGTAAATACAGAAGTTCACTAGATCATTTAATGAATCTGGAGCATTGTATTGCAGAGGCATTTGCCAATAAAGAATTCATGATAGGGGTGTTCTTGGACATCCATAAAGCCTATGACATGACCTGGCGACACGGTATACTAATGAAGCTCTATGCTTATGGTTTAAGAGGAAATATACCTGTTTTTATTTCAAATTTCTTAAGGGACAGAACTTTCTCTGTCAAACTGCCCTGTAACCTAACATCGGATATATTTATCCAGGAAAACGGGGTGCCACAGGGAAGTGTGCTTAGTCCTACTTTATTTAGTATTATGATCAATGATATTCTGTCATCAGCTCCCATCCCGAGGAATCTTAAATACTCGCTCTACGCTGACGATTGTGCAATATGGCACTCTTCCCGTAATGCACAATTTTCGGCTGGGCGGATTCAAGCAGCCCTTGACTCCGTCCACCAATGGGCCTTGCAGTGGGGATTTAAGTTTTCCATACGTAAGTGTGCCGCTATAGTTTTCACTAATCGTAACGTACCTAATTTGTGCTTAACTTTGGATAATCAGGCGGTACCTTTTCAAAATTCTGTAAAATTTTTAGGAATACATTTTGATCGTAGAATGAGTTTTAAATTTCACGTTAATACTTTGCTTGCTCGTTGTGATAAACCGTTAAATGTTCTCAAGTACCTAGCAGGTACTACCTGGGGTGCCGACAGAAAATCTTTATTAATGGTGTATAATTCCCTTATTCGATCGAAGCTTGACTATGGCGCACAGGTGTATGACTCTGCATCCGATGCCACGCTGAAAGGATTGGATGTGTTACAGAATAAATGCTTGCGAATGTGTCTTGGAGCCGTCCGGTGTACCCGTGTGACTCGTATGGAAGTGGAGGCGAATGTGCCTCCCCTCTGTATTCGCCGTGACCACCTGGCCTTGTCCTAAGGCATAAGGACGTTAAGGAAAAGTAATATCGGCAATGTGGCCTGTACCCCCCTGCGTCAATACCACCACCTTCTGCGGGGGGTGCGTCGGCCACTTGCCACTCGCCTCCACTTACTGACTCAGGAGCTTGATGTGGACCCCAGTGACTGTGACAAGTTGGTCCTTAAAAATATAGCGCCTTGGGAGCCATCCGGCTTTTCAGTCGATGTTACATGGCTCCCAGCACCAAAGGCCAAGGCGCCGGAGGCGGAGGTCCACCAATTGTTTCGTAACATCATTGTTCGTCACTTGGGGTCCCATCAATTGTACACCGACGGCTCCAAGTCGAGTGAATGTTTGGGTGCAAGTGTGTGGTCGACTGAATGTGCCCTCAGGTATCGGTTGCCGACTCATACATCTGTGTTTACTTCAGAACTTTTTGCTATTGACAAAGCCATAGACTATGCT